>NC_054379.1:163675541-163983666 GCF_017654675.1 Xenopus laevis | reverse complement strand
CCTTCTCCTTTAATTTACAATAAAAATAACAGAATGAAAAAAAAAAACCTCAAGTTTCTCGAGCACCACATAGACTATTGTAGCGCTATAAATACAGCAATTTTGACGTAATGAAGTGCCATCCCCAGGTAATTGGGTCCTTGGTCCGGCACATCAGTATTAGTTGCAAATCGTACAAATGCTGGCCTCATGCAGCCCATGTTGCAATTGTACTGAAAACAATAGGGAAATATATATATATATATTGAATGCATGAAGAGCTCCTACAAGAGCAGGTGCATTAACATGAAGAGTCCCAGGTGTCTCCATTATAAGCATCTCTGCACGGAGAGGAATATACTTATTCTCCAATAAACTCTCAAGAGCAACTTAATATTCCCACTTCATTTTCCGGCAGCAGCAAATGCTCCGAATCGTCTTCCTACAAACATGTTGAGCCTTTAAGAAGCGAAAGGCACAGTGTTTGAGTACAGAGACTCTCAATAAGCGGCTAAAGGTGAGAACAGCTGCCTCTTATCTTTCATTACAAATGGCTGCGCCAAAGCTGAAGCTCCGCTGATTCAGAGCCTTTCAGTGAAGTCGTCTCATCGATCGAGAAAACAACGCTCAGATCTGCAGCCACAGCTCAATGGACTGGACTTCTTGGCATTTTGCAGCTCATTGTTGTTACTACATTAGATCTGACATCACATTGTCTTCTTTTGAAACTCAATAAGTAAATACTAGGGATGCATCGAATCCAATATTTTGGATTCAGCCGAACCCCCGAATCCTTTGCGAATTAGGCTGCATACCGAAGCGAATCCGGTTGGAAGGGGCAAACATTCTTTACCTCCTGGTTTTCTGACAAAAAGTCACACAATTTCCCTCCCTGCCCCTAATTTGCATATGCAAATTAGGATTCGGATTCGGTTCGGCTGGGCATAAGAATTCAGCCGAATCCGAATCCTGCTGAAAAAGGCCCAATCCCGAACCGAATCCTGGATTCGGTGCATCCCTAGTAAATACACAAGATAAGGGAGGTAAAATCAATAAAGGGCAATTTTATACATGTACTGGGAAGCAGGTGAAACTTTTTTCAAGGAATTTCCAAGTTGCAGCAATTTGATTTGAATTCTTATAATGCTCTTCTAGTCATAAAGACTGTCCTGTTAAGAATTGTTTGGCCAAGCTTTTCATAAACAAGTCTCACTCTAATTGGACTTCAGGCTGTGTCCTGTGTTCTTCTGCCTTGTAACTAGGGCTGCACTAAATGTTGGATTCAGTTCAGGATCTGAGCCTTTTTCAACAGGTTTGGCAGAATCCAATGGCTGAACCAATCTGAACTCTTAATATCACATGACTTTAGGTTGTATGATTAAGGAGATGCAATTTTTTCCTTTGCCCCCTTTTGTTCCCTAATTTGTGCAAATTAGGGCTTGAATTTGAAAGTATCCTTCCCGAAAGATCCAGGGTTTGGAAAGATCAATATAATAGGAATTCACCGCATTCCTCTGTTAACCAGTCTGACAGTTTGGGAATTACTACTTATGAAGGATCGCTTATAAACTAGGTTTTAGATGTTACAGCTGGATCCTACTGACCCAATAACATTCTACTAAAGAAGTCTCTGATATCCAACACAAGGTTATAAAAGCCCTGGAAGAACCATATGTGGCCAGTGTGTCTCCAGCCAGACAGCGGATATATCATTTAGTGACTCATCTAATGCCCTGAGGTTTGGCCAGTCACAGAAATGAGTAAAGTTGGCCATACTCGGCAGATTTAGGCAGAGCTCTGTGAATGATCTTATTGTCTTAAAGCGATACCAACACGTTGCAATAAAAATCATAGGAACGTGTCCATATCAAGGACTTGCTGCACCCCCAAAGCCGCCACCAACCCCGCGAACCTTTGTTAAGACGACCCTCTGCCACTGCTAATGGATCTTTTGCATTGTTTCAGGGACGATGGGGGCGGATCGATTCTTCCGTAGACTAATTACAAATGAAAACAGGACTTCAGCCTATGGAAGGATCACTCCGCCCCAGCCCAGCGTCACTGAAATAACGCAAAAGATCCATTAGCAGTTGCAGAGTGTCGGCTTAACGAAGGTTCGCGGGGCTGGGGGCAGCCTTGAGAGGAAAATATACGCCATGCAACACCTCCTTGATATGGACAAGTCCTATGATTTTTATAGGAACGTGTCGGTATCGCTTTAAGGTGGCCATAGACGTAACAATTACGATCTTTCTTGGAAAAGATGTTTCCAGGTAAGATTGTTCCTTTCAATACACGTGTGTAGAGCTCAATCATCAGATATATATATAGAAACAATAGAATTCTACCTGTATCTGACCATTCAGTACTAACAATGGCCAATGTTTGGTGCCTTCAAAGGCGCCCAATCAAAATTTTCCATCCAGCCCAATCGACAAACCGACCGATATCCAAGTCTACTGCCGATATCGGTCGGCTGTTTTCCCACCATACATGCACCGAATATTGTACGAAAATTAGTTTCGTACGATATTATCTGTGTCTCTGTGGCCACCTTTAATGCTTGTTTGATCGAACCATTCGCCCATCCATGGTAAGAGAGATATGAGGAGACTTTGGTTGTATCTTTGTCATGTAGGCACTCACATATATTAACCTTTGTTAATGATTTTGTCAGAAGAGTATGATCTTTTGCACCCAATCAGTGTAATAAGTAGATGGTTTTACACAACTAAATCTGTCTGTGTATGGCTTCCTTAAAGGAATAGTTCAATGTAAAAATAAAAACTGGGTAAATAGTTAATACAGTTAGTTACCTAAAAATGTATTGTATAAAGGCTGGAGTGAGTGGATGTGTAACATAATAGCCAGAACACTACTTCCTGCTTTTCAGCTCTCTAACTCTGAGTTAGTCAGTGACTATAAGGGGGGCCACATGGGACATAACTGTTCAGTGAGTTTGTAATTGATCCTTAGCATTCAGCTCAGATTCAAAAGCAACAGATATGACCCATGTGCCTCCCCCTCAAGTCTCTGATTGGTTACTGCCTGGTAACCAATGGCTAACTAGCTATATTAGACACATTTTTTATTTTGCACAGCATATCTAAGAAGACGAGAAGACCAAGAAGAACAATCCTCCAAGTTTGCTTATACAGAACATATTAAAATTTATAAGCCAAGCTGTTCCCCAATAAAACACACAAACCATGTTATATGGATAATATTATCCCCCCTCCCCAATTTCAAGAGATGTAGATACCAATGACCTGTATAAAAGCAATTACACTGTATCCTTGCACCTTTTTATAGTCATGGGACACTTCGGCCAAAAATCTCTAGGCACAGTCTGAACTCCCGGCTGAGAGAGAAATAAATACATTGCACCTGCTGACCCCATAGACCCCGCACAGCACAATTCAGCACATAAACAATATCAGAGTACACACTACACATCCCTGTGAATTCTTCTGCAGCAACATGTAGTTCTACACCAACTTGAGTAGCAAAGGTTTCCTATCTCTGACACAAAACAACTTGTTTTAACCCAAAACATCCTTGTGAATAAGCTCTAAGAGATCTCAGAATACGGGTCCCCAATATATAGGTGTAAATAGATGATCAGAATTGATGACACAAGACTATAGAAAGCCCACAGAACATTGTGACCTTGAGAGAAGAAAGAGACCCGTCCACAACCCTTTAGGATCTGCTCAGACAAGTGAATTTATCACCTACGAAAGCAAGAAGCACGAGGAAACCATCAGTCATGTGAAAGGCTGCGGAGAAGAGCCACAATCGGATAAAATCGGAACCGCTCAGTTCAAAGTCTACAGATTCCAGGGGCAGATTTCGATCCATTTAATTCCAGCGGCTCTTTGGCTTCTTGTTTAATAACAATGAAACTTCACTCGCGTTCAGGCTCCCATAAAGGCGCAGCAAACACAGATGGGCACGAAACCTTTACAGACAAAATAACATCTATACATTAAACAGTATGTAATTAGGCAGATCCTCAGGAAGAACAGGCTCCCCGACTGGCAGTGAAACACAAAGTTTAAAGGCATAAAGCACTAACTATGTCCATACTAAAAACGTAACGGGTAATGAAAACTACAAGTGGGAATTCTATGAGCATCGTGAGTGACCTGATCACTGAACAGAAGAGAGGCTTTAATACCATGTCCCTAAGCCAAATCAATGTTCAAAAGTCTATCTAATAAACTGCCCAGGCTCCTTTACTGCAAGGCATTAACCAAATCTCCCCAAACTGAAGAAAAAAAGAGACTTCTTTACTCCTTTGGGTTCAGACGTTGCATTTTTTAAATGGATATTTTTTTAATTATGCTTTTGTTTATCAATCCTGGCTCTGGCCTGAAACCTCTTATTTTTGTGTTAAAAAAAGGCTTTAGTTCCTCACATTTTTATGCAATCTTTTTGTTCAACCCACTGAATTAAAGCTGAAAGTCTGCAGTTCAACTGTATCTGAGTTGTTTCATTTAAAATTCATTGTGGTCATGTACAGAACCAAAATTAGAAACAAGTTGTCTCTGTCCTGAGTGCCACTTTATAGCTGCAGAACAAGGCCCAGGCCTCAGTTTCTTATATAATAAATATGCCACAGCCTCCCATAGCTTTTGCTAAACTGCACTGACCCCCTTGTTTAGCCAGTTGCCTGAATGAACCAATTTGCTTATGATCCATTCAGCACTTGCAGGGTTGGGGTCTTGGTTCAATTCCAACCTGGGCACCATCTGCAATGCTTGTGTGAGGTCCCTCTGGGTTTTAAGGTTTCATCCCATACCCCAAAGACATACCAGGCAGGTTTGTTGGCTAAAGATGAAGGTGGTCCTAGTGTATGTAAATGTGAAATGGACCTTTCGCAAAGACACCGCACCTGGGTGATACATTAAACTGCAGGGGTTCAAATAGGTCCCTGTCACTTTAAAGGGATACTGTCATAGGAAAACATGGTTTTTTTTCCAAAACACATCAGTTAATAGTGCTGCTCCAGCAGAATTCTGCACTGAAATCCATTTCTCAAAAGAGCAAACAGATTTTGTTGTATTCAATTTTGAAATCTGACATGGGGACTAGACATATTGTCAGTTTCCCAGCTGCCCGCAGTCATGTGACTTGTGCTCTTCAATCACTCTTTACTGCTGCACTGCAAGTTGCAGTGATATCACCCCCCCCCAGCAGCCAAACAAAAGAACAATGGGAAGGTAACCAGATAACGGCTCACTAACACAAGATAACAGCTGCCTGGTAGATCTAAGAACAGCACTCAATAGTAAAATCCAGGTCCCACTGAGACACAAATAACTGCCTGCCAGAAAGTAATTCCATCCTAAGTGCAGGCACATGTCACATGACTGGGGCAGCTGGGAAACTGACAAAATGTCTAGCCCCATGTCAGATTTCAAAATTGAATATAAAAAAATCAGTTTGCTCTTTTGAGAAATGGATTTCAGTGCAGAATTCTGCTGGAGCAGCACTATTAACTGATGTGTTTTGGAAAAGGCATGTTTTTACATTACAGTATCCCTTTAAAGGAGAAGGAAAGCCCCAGGGCGCAAAACCCCTCCCCTGTGATGCCCCCCTCCCTCCCCCCCCTGGCCTACCTGTCCCCCTGGGCAAATGCCCCTAACTTGTTACTCACCCCTCTGCGCAGGTCCTGTCCACGGAGTTCACAGTCGCCATCTTCTCCCACGCGCGTCTTCTTCCTGCTCTGACCGGCGTCTTCTGGTGCATGCGCAGTAGGAACAGGTACCGGTACAGCTCTATTGCGCATGCGTCGAATGTCACGAAGTGAAATCGGAAAACTTCGTGACATTCGGCGCATGCGCAGTAGAGCTGTACCGGTACCTGTTCCTACTGCGCATGCGCCAGAAGACGCCGGTCAGAGCAGGAAGAAGACGCGCGTGGGAGAAGATGGCGACTGTGAACTCCGTGGACAGAACCTGCGCAGAGGGGTGAGTAACAAGTTAGGGGCATTTGCCCAGGGGGACAGGTAGGCCAGGGGGGAGGAGGGAGGGGGGGCAACACAGGGGAGGGGGGGAGGGGTTTTGCGCCCTGGGGCTTTCCTTCTCCTTTAAGCTTAGAGTGTGCTTTAACATTAATGCTTCTATAGAGGCAATAATTAGAATAACTAAGTCCGCTGCTTGTTTAATTCATGTCTTTGATGACATGGAAGTACAGCAAGATGTATGTGATGCCTACAGGCATTGGAAGCATTCTGTTCAGTAAGTGCAGCTTGATGAGTATAAATGAGGGCAACAAAGAAACGAGGGAAAAAAAATGAATTTATTTTCAAGTTAATTAAATAGTAAATTAGAAAGAAAACTTAACTGCACTAGAAGTAATATTCAGACAGTTGCAGATAAATGATTGGAAGGCCAAACACCTCGTCATACGCAGAGAAAACAGAATTGTTCTAATGACGTTTCCGCAAAAGGAAATAGCGGGGTTTTTTTTAAAGTCCATTAAAATTTACATTAACCCTTTTGGTGGCATATGATTATTGGCTCTCTGTTAGATAACAGCCGATTTCATGAATATGAAATTTCCTAATATGCACAAAAACTAGACATTAAAGGATAAGCAAACTATAAAATAAGTGAATGCAAAATTGATGAGGGGGTTATTCTAAGAACTTTTTCAACGTACATTCATTATTTATTTATTTATTTTTTAATTCCAAGATATTAAAGGGAAACTATCATGGGGAATTTTTTTTTTTTTTAAAAACATCAGTTAATAGTGCTGCTCCAGCAGAATTCTGCACTGAAATCCGTTTTGCAAAAGAGCAAACAGATTTATTTATATTTAATTTTGAAATATGACACGGGGCTAGACATATTGTCAGTTTCCCAGTTGCCCCCAGTCATGTGACTTGTGCTCTGTTAAACTTCAGTCACTCTTTACTGCAAGTTGGAGTGATATTACCCCTCCCTTCCCCCCCAGCAGCCAAACAACAGAACAATGGGAAGGTAAAGAGAGTGGCGCCGTTGTAACAAAATTCATTCATATTAGCAGTACATGTATCCTTTAATATCTTAGAATTAAAAATAAATAAATAATGAGTGTCCATTGCAAAAGTGCTTAGAATAGTCCCCTCATCAATTTTACACTCACTTATTTTTAAGGTTTACTTAAGGGGGTTATTTATCAAAGGTTGAATGTTCATTTTTTTTATACCTCAAATTAATTCACAACTCGAATGGTTTCTTATTTAAGAAAAAACTTGAATGGAAAAAACTCAGTTCAGTGGGGCTCATTTATCAACACTGGGCAAATTTGCCCATGGGCAGTTACCTATAGCAACCAATCAGTGATTAGCTTTTTAAAGCCAGCTGCAAGTAGAACAATGAAAGCAGCAATCTGATTGGTTGCTATGGGTTACTGCCCATGGGCAAATTTGCCCAGTGTTGATAAATGAGCCTCAGTTAGTTCAAATTGCAAAACTTGAAAATTCTAAGTAATCAAGTTTTTGGCAAAAAAAACCTTGAACATCATGAAGGCTATTAACATCTTCAAATGGTTCGAGGAACCCCTGCCATTGACTCCTACATGACCTCGACAGGTTTTATACAGTGTATTTTCAGATTCAATCTATTTCCAGGGTTGGGGTATAATAAATCTCAAAAACTCCAAGTTTTTTTTTTAATCTGAAAATGTGAGTTTTGACCCAAAAAATAATCCTGAAAACTTTTTCATGTAAAAAACAACTGGAACCTTCATAAAAAGTAAATTGAAGGCTTATTAGTAGAAATGCAACACAAGAATAGCAATAAAAAATAATACCAAGCACATAGTGGGATCAGTGCTCAGGATTCCTCTCTAGTCTCACGATATGAACATTTTAGAGGCACTAACAAACCGCTAACGACGATGCAGAACAGAAAATGCAATCAGATTCCATCGCTGAAATTTGGCAGCAATCCAGTCCCCCTGTGTTTGGTTCTGAATTGGGACTGATGTAAGGGTTAATGAAGAAAAGCTTTAAAAATGAAAATACTTCAATGACTTCATTAAAAATGACGCACAAGTCAAAAGGTGCAGATAATGAGTTTAGATGGGAGCAGCCAGTAAATGCAGTTGTGTTATGGGGAGATAGTCATGGATTCTAGTTAACAAAGTCCATTATAGATTGTCTGGATTGAAAGAACCTTCTCTCGCTTTCTCCTGTCCTCAATTAGTTCTCTCTGAGACTTTATCTTGAATAATCTACATTCCCATTTAGTCTTTACATGTCAACTCTTCATTCCAGTACCTTAAAGGGGTTGTTCACCTTTAAAGGGAAACTGTCATGGGAAAAAAAAAATTTCCAAAATGAATCAGTTAATAGTGCTGCTCCAGCAGAATTCTAAACTGAAATCCATTTCTCAAAAGAGTAAACAGATTTTTTTATATTCAATTTTGAAATCTGACATGGGGCTAAACATTTTGTCAATTTCCCAGCTGCCCCTGGTCATGTGACTTGTGCCTGCACTTTAGGAGAGAAATGCTTTCTGGCAGGCTGCTGTTTTTCCTTCTCAATGTAACTGAATGTGTCTCAGTGGGACCTGGGTTTTTACTGTTCTTAGATCTACCAGGCAGCTGTTATCTTGTGTTAGGGTAGGGACACACTGGGCGATTTGGGGAGATTTAGTCGCCTGGCGACTAATCGCAGCGACTTTTCTCCCCGAATGCCTCCCCTCACTCTGCGCCTGGATAAAATGAAAAGTCGCCGGCGCTAATCACACACGGCGATTCGTTTTCCGAAGTCGCCCGAAGTTTCCTCGTGAGGCAACTTCGGGCGATTTCGGAAAACGAATCGCCCGAAGTTGCCTCACGAGGAAACTTCGGGCGACTTCGGAAAACGAATCGCCGCGTGTGATTAGCGCAGGCGATTTTTCATTTTAGCCAGGCGCAGAGCGAGGGGAGGCATTCGGGGAAGATTGGTCGTGGAAAGTCGCGGCGATTAGTCGCCAGGCGACTAAATCTCCCCAAATCGCCCAGTGTGTCCCTACCCTTAGGGAGCTGCTATCTGGTTACCTTCCCATTGTTCTTTTGTTTGGGGGAAAGGGAGGGGGGTGATATCACTCCAACTTGCAGTACAGCAGTAAAGAGTGATTGAAATTTATCAGAGCACAAGTCACATGACTTGG
Source organism: Xenopus laevis (assembly GCF_017654675.1). Lineage (NCBI taxonomy): Eukaryota > Metazoa > Chordata > Amphibia > Anura > Pipidae > Xenopus > Xenopus laevis. The sequence continues at coordinate 163,974,535 of NC_054379.1, read as the reverse complement.
GGCAGCTGGGAAATTGACAAAATGTCTAGCCCCATGTCAGATTTCAAAATTGAATATAAAAAAAACTGTTTGCTCTTTTGAGAAATGGATTTCAGGGCAGAATTCTGCTGGAGCAGCACTATTAACTGATTCATTTTGGAAAATTTTTCCCATGACAGTATCCCTTTAAATTAACTGTCAGTATGTGATATTCTGAGATAATTTTCAATTGGTTTTCATTTTTTATTATTTGTGGTTTTTTGAGTTATTTAGCCAGGGAGCATGATCAGGAGAAGCTGCTAAGATGTTGGAGAAATGGATTGGATTAGAGGGGTGGATAAGAAAGAAATTTATTTAAAAACAGTAAAATAGAAAGCAATTGAGAAGTTGTTTGAAAAATAAAAAATGTGAAATCCCAGCGGCCATTATAGAAGTACGAGAACAATGGAGTACGCTAGAGCAACTGTCATTTCCATGCCTTCATTCAGAGACAATTTATGTAGAATATAATAATGGAGGAAGGAGAATGGAAAGCCAAGAGCAGAGCCAATTTTATTTCAAAACAAATGACAGAATTTATGACCCAATTATTCCATAATCAATTTCTTGTCTTGAATGTAGAAATGACATTCATTATATCGGGAACCTATTTATATTGCTCATAACGGCGGCCCATCTCCAGATGGTGTGATTACATCTCATTGATCTCCCGGAGAGAAGCTAATACTTTGCTAATGAATGAACGGTCGCACCCCGCAATGCCGAGTGTCAGGGGGCAGAGCCGAAACCCGTAAACAGGCCTTTAACTGGAACAGCTGGTCACAAAATGGCTTATTAACCTTGTGGACCTCAAACCCCAAACCACACACTTTCATTTGCCAACAAAAATCAATCCTAATTCTCTACTGAAGAAGAGGAGATTTAGCATGTATAGTTTGTGTAATCTAAGGGACGGTGGAGTTACAGGGGCAAATTCGACAAATCGAAAACTCATTCCCTTCTGCAAATTGATTGACGACTTTGACAAAAATATCAAGTATTGACTTAAGGTGTCGTGTGCCAATTCCTGGCCTGTCTGCAGCAAAATGACTTTCACTGAACAACTGCTATTACTGATGTATTTGCCAAAGCTGGAGATATCGCTGTTCCTACACATTTTGCCATTTCTTCTGAAACATAGAGAGGGAGATGGATTTATCCTATTCATAAAGTCTATGGAATACACACTCCATCTGCCAGAATTTACTTCTACTTATGAGTTTCATTTAAAGCCTATTTGTGACAATTTTATCTCTAAATACAGACTTCCTGGTATTTCTGGAACTATTCTCACCTCAACTGGCAACACTTTACTTGCTTTTTTCTCCTAGGAGGCCACCAAGACCGGGAAATCCTCATGGTGATAAAGCTGAAAGTTCTTCTCTCTCCCTAACCAAACCCTCAGCTCTAAATCCCTTCACTTATTTTAAACTCTGCACCTTACGCTTCTTTTCCCCATGTATATTTGTGTTTCCCTTCATCACCTCCATCTCTATTCAACATAATGGGGTTCAGAGGCGGGCCATGATGGCTGGGCGCCCTAGGCAACCAAGGCCAGCTCGCCCCCTCCTTCCCGTCACTTGTGTGCACGCGCAATGGCGACACGCAATCGAAGTGACGTCATACACGCGAGTGCGAATCAACATCATGCGCGTATGTGCTTGGTAGGGAGAACACGCAAGCTGGATGGCCGGTCTAGGAGTAAGCAGAAGAGGTACCCGCCCCTCAATTGTTACACCCTAGGCACCTGCTTTTTTGCCTACCCCTAGTTACGGCCCTGATGGGGGTTATTAATCAAAGGTCGAGTTTGTGAGGTTTTTTTTTACCTTGAATAGACTCAAAACTCGAATTTTTGCTTATTTATGAAAAAACTGAATATAAAAAAAACTTAATTGAATGCAATTGTGGGGGAAAACTTGAATACTCAAATTGAGTATTGAGTTATCGGCTGAAAAAAACCCTCAAATACCTTAAATTGAAAATCATCGTAAAAAACCTGAAAACTATGAAGGCAAAAAACATCTTCAAATGGTTCAAGGGACCTCTGCCATTGACTTCTACATGACCTCAACAGGTTTAAGCTGGAGTATTTTCGGATTCTGGCTTTTAGCAGCTTCGGGGCATAATAATTTCTGAAAAATTCCTGTTTTTAGTGAAACTAACCTTAAAAAAAACAATTTTTAGGAAAAACACAACTCAGTCTTTAATAAATAACCCCCTTTATGTCCACCCTTCTCACTTCTTCTTCCCCACAACCTGCTTTCTGCTCTTCTCCCCAACTATGAGCACCTGATCCAGAATTGCATCTTCAACTTCATAACCGACCCTCTGCAATCTGGCTTCAACCTAAACACTCCATAAAAATAGACCTTCTCTTAGAAAATGAATGGGTTCTTTCATGTTTATTCTGGCTCTCCTCATTCCCTCTTCTTCTCAAGGGTCTGTAACATAGTAAAGTTAGGCTGAAAAAAAGACACGTCCATCAAGTTCAAACTTTTAACTTTTTTTTAACCTGCCTAACTGCCAGTTGATCCAGAGAAAGACAAAAAAACCCCATCTGAAGCCTCTCCAATTTGCCTCAGAGGGGAAAAATTCCTTCCTGACTCCAAAATGCAATGGGACCAGTCCCTGGATCAACTTGTACTATGAGCTATCTCCCATATCCCTGTATTCCCTCACTTGCTAAACACCATCCAACCACATCTTATACCTATCTAATGTATCAGTCAGTACTACAGATTGAGATCCTTTGTTCTTCACCCATATCTAGGCATTATTTTAGCTTTTTGGATTGAAATTCCATCTTCATGGACAGATAAACTATTGCTAAATCCAAATCTAACTTTGATTGGAATATGTATGACAGACAACATGGAGGATTAAAAAAATGACTGTTTTCACCTAATATCCTAAAGCTTTTCCCCAAGGCTGGTGCTTCTGATCAGGAATAACTTCACCGGCCACAGGAAAAACTATTTCACTGGGAGGAGTCTTCTTCAGGAACAAGGGGCTCTCATGTGAGCCGAAAGAGTTCAATGTAACATTTAATGGCATTAGACTTTATATAAATTTTAACAATGCTCAACTATTTTGGAACTTGTTCAACTAAAACGTCGCAAGGAAATCTCTCGCTCTCTACATCATCCATCTTCTCTTGAAGGTGCCCAGAATCCCTTGGCCGGCAGCCATGATAATTTTCTACTTGAGGACACACAAATGTAAGAGAAGTGATCATCTCAGCACACGTTAATTACTGTAACTCCCAAAGCCTCTGTGCATGGCAGTCAAGTGCAAAGGAGACGAGCCAATGCATTAACGTGCCATAGGGAAAAAACCTGCCTTGCTTCCAGAGGGATGTTAAATAATGGCTAAAAGGCTTGTCATAAATATAAATATACAGTATATATATGTGTGTGTGTGTGTGTGTGAAGCGAGTAGAGACTGGACGCAGCGTAGTTATCTGCATCTTCTGCGTGGGCTGACACTGATAGCATTTTAAACAGCTATTTGAGTTGGCGTGGGTGGGAGAGGATATGCACTTTTAAGCTCAGGATAGAGACGGAATTTTGTAGTTAAGTTTTAATTTAGATATAAAAAGACTCCATTATCAAAGGCCACTTAGCTAAGCAGAATTGAATAAAGTCAGACTTTCTTAAGTTATAGAGAAGGAAAAACAATGAGATGAGTCAGGGGTGTTAAGAAAACGGCACATTAATCGCAAGGAGTTCAAAATATAAAATCGACAAAGAGCAACAATTCATTTAAAGGGGCTCTAGGCTTATAGAAGTATTTGTTTTCTTAACTGTTCCAAATTAAGCGGAATATGATCACTGCCTTTTTTACGTGCTTTTCTCTGTCAGGCTACTGTTTAAGGGATTCTGTCATGATTTTTATGATGTAATTTGTATGTCTAAATGACACTGTTTACACTGCAAATAATTCACTCTACAATATAAATTTCATTCCTGAACCAACAAGTGTATTTAGTTGTAATATTGGTGTGTAGGGGCATCTCAGGTCATTTTGCCTGGTCATGTGATTTCAGAAAGAGCCAGCACTTTAGGATGGAACTGCTTTCTGGCAGGCTGTTGTTTCTCCTACTCAATGTTACTGAATGTGTCTCAGTGGGACCTGGATTTTACCATTGAGACCTGGATTTTACTATTGAGTGTTGTTTTTAGATCTACCAGGCAGCTGTTATCTTGTGTTAGGGAGCTGCTATCTGGTTACCTTCCCATTGTTCTGTTGTTAGGCTGCTGGGGGGGGGGGGAAGGGAGTGGGTGATATCACTCCAACTTGCAGTACAGCAGTAAAGAGTTACTGAAGTTTATCAGAGCACAAGTCACATGACTGGAGGCAGCTGGGAATCTGACAATGTCTAGCCCCATGGCAGATTTCAAAATTAAATATAAAAACATCTGTTTGCTCTTTTGAGAAATGGATTTCAGTGCAGAATTCTGCTGGAGCAGCACTATTAACTGATAGATTTTGAAAAAAATTTTTCTCCGATGACATTATCCCTTTAAGAATGAACTTTATTGACTGTTCAGAACCTACGGTGGTAGACCAGGCCCCAGAGCAGCAAGGTCACGCATCCTTGTGACTTTATGCAACAAGACTACGACAAGAAGGCTACATGAGCCGAGAGAGGACCTGAGACAACAACTCAACACTCTCATAGTAGAATTTAGAATATTGCTTTTGCACCCGCATCCCAACTCACCTCGAAGTGACCAAATCACAGACTAATAATCAAGCATAAGTGGGCTACATTCAACTAAAGGAAATGACTGCATAGGGTGAAATGGATAAATAACCCCACAATAACCCCTACCATCCAAAGATTGGAGTCCCGGCATTCCTGCAGTGTCAGAGGGACCCTCCTTATGTCTGGCCATGTGCACTAAGCACTATTCTAGAGATAAGTATTGGAGTTGTGGGTGGGGGTCGTTGTCTTGTCAGTTTACGTACATGAAGAATAATTATAGATGTCCCAGACATGAATCCGCTCCCAACCCAACCAGGCAAATGCTCTCTATTTATAGACATGCACCTGACCTGTAAAAGGGGGGTGCGCCTATAAATAGAGGCTGCCGGAGGAGGAAGCTGTTGGGGAGAGCAGAACGAAGAACTCAATTCGAACCCACCCTGATATCTCATGCAGAAGTCGGCCTAAACTGTGGGTCCAGCAAATTTTGGGCTAACCCGCACATCACTAGTGGCCACCGACAGGACTCCTGCCTGCCTACTGCAGTCCTGCAAATAATCCCCGGATGACCAAATAATCCTGAGCTCACTGCTGATTTATGGGTTTATTTGTTTAACCCTCTTTCCAAAGCTCCTCCCACTGGCGGCAAAAGGAGGAGATTCTTCTCTTAACACCCCTGTGGTTTAAGTTACCTGCTATAAATTAAGCAGCTGGATGGATGAGCAGATGGAATAATGGGGGCTTTTCCAGTTATGATTGCAGAAATAAATTCCCAGCTCCAGGCTGAGATCTCCAATAGGCCTTGGCATTTTAAGTAAACACAGGCCCAAAACCTCCCCTAGAGACCCAAGAAGTAGTGACTGTGCTGGCATCTCAGGTATCTGCCAAAATCTACAGATATAGCCAGTATATGGGCCTGTACATTCCCTCTTACCTGAAATAACAGCAATTTTCCAGGAACCATGTTCATCTCTTGCTATGCGCTCTGCTTCCTCCATCAGCAACATCCCAAACCCCTGTATGAAGAACAGTTCAATTAATATACTGACCAGCCATGTGAAACCCTGATGGTCTACTTACCAGACAAAGGACAATTCACACTAACTCTCCTTGTCATAATCAGTTGACAAATGGGCTCAACTGATTAGGACTACATTCTTTATTATACAATATTCTAAATTCTAATAGTTCTAGTGAATTCCTGTAGGCATATTCTACAGGAATTGAAGGTTAATTCTTGACTTGGGATTGTATATTCTGCATTAAGTGTTAGAAAAAAGTCATTCAGTTAGTGGTTTCTAAAGTGGGTAATGTATGTTAGAGCTTTGTGTGGGTCTAATCAGGATGGGAACCTGCACTTGGATCAACAACCTAAGTGTTTTCTTGCACAGACTTATTACCCAATCCACAACAGCTTGGTCTGCCAACCCAACCTGCTTATTGCTGCCCTAAAACTACAAGTGGTGTCAACCTATGATGTAAACCAGTGCTCCCCAACCAAACATGTTGCTCTCAGTGGCATCAAAGCAGGTGTTTATTTTTGAATTCCTTGTTTGGAAGTTTTCGGTTGCATAAAAAAAACAGTTGTACTGCCAGTCCACATAGAAGCTACCGTATTTTCAATCACAGCCCTTATTTGGCATCCCCAAGAACATTTTTAATGCTTGTGTTGCTCCCCTACTCATTTGACATCTGAATGCTGCTCACGAGTAAAAAAGGTTGGGGACCCCTAACTTAAAGTGTTATCAAAGGGCAGGTGAAGGCATTTGTTATTTTTGACCTCCAACCAGCAGATCAACCTACGTCTCCATGTACCTACCCTCAATATGTTAAGGAAAATAAAACTAACTCCACCATATTTTTTTATCCACTATCGAGTGATATCCTATGCCTCGCTGGATGGATTACACAGAGCTCCCAGGTTTGTAGAATATGTCTGATGAGTTTCTAGTTTGGAGGCTTGTCCATCCAGTAGAGGTCAAGGTTAAGAGCATACTTATAAGATGGCAACAGGGCATGTCCTATTTGATCTCCTAGTAGTACGGAATCCAATAAGAATCACATTAAATTAATATTATGAATTAGATAAACAATTGTTCTGGTTTTACACGAGTGATGCAGCCGTGGCTCAGCATCATAAAATGGTCCAGGGGATTTATTCAAACCCATAAAAATGGATTGTGGCGTCAAGTTGCAGGAAATATTAAAACAAATCAATTACTTAACTACTAAACAAATAATAGATCCGAGAAATAAGCCCGGCAACATTCAAGGAGAGGCCGTCTGACAAGTCCTAAGGGAACCCGCACCCCACAACCAGTTTCACATATGACTAACTGCATCTTTGGAGGTCCCAGATGGGGTCAAGTGATGATGTCAATGCAACGCATCAGTGGTTTTTACCTGATGTTGGAACTTAGAAGGGTCACGGCTGCTGATGGGAACCACGCTGCCATATACATGGAGTTCCCGTACAATAGACACCCCTCCCTTGAGCTCGGGCCTGAAGGACTCTTCTGAACATTTCCTCAGCCGCAGGAGGCCAATAAGTATGTCTTGCTCAGGATCTTCATAAGATAAAAATGTCTCCCACCCTCCGTTGGCAACATAATCTCTACGAATTAACTCAACCTGTGAACAGAAAACAGAAAAACCCTAAATAAGAAACATAAAACAACTGACCACGGATAAACTAGTAATCCGAGTAGATATGTTGTGTTTTCTATAATGAACTTAATGTAGCAGCCCTATAATAGCTCCCCATCTTGGATCTTGCTAGGCATCTTTTGTGAGTCCATGGCACTGCACATGCTCAGTGTGCTCTGGGCTACTGTTGAGAAGCAACATTTAGGGGGCATGTGAATACATTAGCAGAATGTGAGATGTGAATAAAGATTTTGACTTTTTTTTTTTACAGATTTCGGAATGTGGAACCATCTCTTCTTGCCTTCCATATTGTACAGCGTGGGACGCCGAAAGGAATTCAGCACCCAGTTCTACATTTATAAGCTGCCAAGTCCCTTTTAGCAGAACATGCGCTAAGTCGGAGCGGTTACGCTTCTTATATTACAGACCAACCTCATTTTCTGCTGGATAATTAGTGACGAGCCCTAAGCTTAGCTTCTCAACAGCCAATCAGAGCCCACTGAGCATGTGAGTGTCACAGACACTTTCCAAGATGGTGACCCCCTGTGACAAGTTTGAAGTCCTGGATCATTGCTGCTATTGACAAGCTCAAACTTTATCCTCGTGCAATACGTTTAGTATATAAAATAGGACATTTTTAGATAATAATTTTTAGGGTTTAGTTCTTTAAGAGCTGCCCTTTTCTCCCAACAATGATTATTTGTGTTTCTGTATGAGTACGGCATTCAGCTTCTGTATCCCGGCACCTGCTGTCTGCAGCCCACACCTATTTAATGTCACTCATATCTGGCAAGGAGCATGAATATTCATTAATACACATCCCCAGGTATCCAGGCAATAAAAGGAAAAAACATGCCACATAAATGTGTCTTAAATGCCAAACGCAAAGTAAACATGAAAGTGTTGGGAGCAGCGCCTACTCCGCTCCCTTCCGCCGCTGACAGTTGATTTTATTAAGTGCCGCACATTGATTTATTTAATTAGCTTCCTTCATACAATTCAACTGCCCCCTGAGCGTGGCTCGCTAATGGGACGAGGAAGGAATTTATTTGGAATCTGATTGCTTTTTCATGCTACACTATCACTGCAAATACACTCACGACAGAGCCCCATTTTATGACAAATTCTCATTTATCATGTGGGCTGGAATGGACTCGGAACAAAGAAACATCACTTACCTTTGCAGAATAAAAGGGAACTTTAACATTTACAGTTTTGTGACTAGTGGTGTGAATAATTCTGATGCCATGCACAGGAAACTAAATCTTTACTGTATGGCCACTTCTATTTCTTTGTGTGGAACCCACCTGATAGGGTCTGACTTTGTGATGAATTTCTTGGATTCCCACTTCTCGTGTTCTTACATCCCGACACTAAGATTCCACAGAGATACAATTTCAGTAAAAATGTGTATTTTGGCAAATGGTAGAAAACACCCTCATTGTAATATATTTGTTCATAAAATAACAGAGATCATTACCTCAGTGCCCAAATCTTTCATTCTGGCTAATGCCAATTCCCTCAGGTTACCGTGCTCCACCCCAGAGCTTACTAGTGGCATTGGTATATCCCTACAAAACATAAAGATTATTCCGCAGTTACACATTTGTTGTGCAAAAAACATGGTTAACAAAAGAGAGAAAACGCTTAGATCACTGTATAGTGCAGTGTGAAATCAATTATATACAATTTGTAGTTCAAACCCTCTGTCTGAACATAGTATATCTGTGTTACCTTCCCCTCATTCTGTATGTACCCTCATCTTCCCCTCTGTCTGGGCAGGGTCCTTCTGTGGTTCCCCATTCTGTATGTACCCCTCACCTCCCCTCTATCTGGGCAGGGTCCATCTGTGGTTCCTCATTCTGTATGTGCCCCTCACCTTCCCCTCTGTCTGGGCAGGGTCCATCTGTTGTTCCTCATTCAGTATGTACCCCTCACCTTCCCCTCTGTCTGGGCAGGGTCCATCTGTGGTTCCCCATTCTGTATGTACCCCTCACCTCCCCTCTATCTGGGCAGGGTCCATCTGTGGTTCCTCGTTCTGTATGTGCCCCTCACCTTCCCCTCTGTCTGGGCAGGGTCCATCTGTTGTTCCTCATTCAGTATGTACCCCTCACCTTCCCCTCTGTCTGGGCAGGGTCCATCTGTTGTTCCTCATTCAGTATGTACCCCTCACCTTCCCCTCTGTCTGGGCAGGGTCCATCTGTGATTCCTCGTTCTGTATCTACCCCTCACCTTCCCCTCTGTCTGGGCAGGCTCCATCTCTTGTTCCTTATTCAGTATGTACCCCTCACCTTCCCCTCTGTCTGGGCAGGCTCCATCTGTTGTTTCTCGTTCAGTATGTACCCCTCACCTTCCCCTCTGTCTGGGCAGGCTCCATCTGTTGTTCCTCATTCAGTATGTACCCCTCACCTTCCCCTCTGTCTGGGCAGGCTCCATCTGTTGTTCCTCATTCAGTATGTACCCCTCACCTTCCCCTCTGTCTGGGCAGGGCCCATCTGTGGTTCCTTTATCTTGTATGTGCCCCAGAGGGACACAGAGAGCAATTTGATAATGGAATTTGCCTCTCCCATACACTACAGAGGATTGAAATATCTGGGGGCCAATAAGATCAGATGCTCTAAAAGCACTCATGGAGGGGGGTGAGGCACGAGAACGTGCAGGAACCAAAATGTCCCTAATTAGGAGCCAGGTCACACTGGATTGGGCTCATATATGAAAGAACAAAGGAATAAGGAGCAGGAGGGGGAGATACAATGAACACCTAATTTCCCCCAATAGCAATTAATCAGCAATCTCAATTTACTGGTCTGGTGCAATTAGAGTGCCCTTGATTGGCTGTGGAATTTCAACTCACCCAATTACAATGGTCACATTTTCAAAAGCTGCTCATACAGGTATGGAACCTGTTATCCGGAATGCTCGGGACCTGGGATTTTAAGGATAAGGGGGAGGGGGTATTTGTGTAATTTGGATTCCTATACTATTTAAAAATCATTTAAACATTAATTAAACTCAATAGGATTGTTTGGCACCAATAAAGATTCATTATATCTTTGTCGGATCAAGTACAAGATATACATTTGTTATAACAGAGAAAAGGGGAGTACGTTTTAAAAATGTGAATTATCAGATTAAAAAGGGAGCTGGCCTTCCCATATTTCAGAGCTTTCTGGATAACGGGTTTCTGGATAAAGGATCCTATACCTGTATAAAGATGTGCTTCCACTATCCATACATGTGCTGTTCAACTGAGAGCCTTCTATTATATGGTAAATCTATTCGGGTTCAGCTCTAGATCTCAGCAGACTTGCCTACTACTCATCCCAAGGAAGAGTTAAAGGCACTTTAAATAAGAGCCGCAGTGATTTAGGAAGAGAACGTTGCACTTGAGAAATAATTGATCTTTCCTTTACAAGATTTTCCTCCACTGAGAAGACTGGAGGCACTCAGTATGAGAAAAACGCCCCCCTGGTAGAGGGAAGAGCAAATAAATCTTGTTACGCCGAGCGATGATCAGCATTGCCAACGCAAGTCAATCTGTCTTTACACGGAGCAAAACAAGCAGCGTGGCATCAATGTCTGTGGCACCATCCTGGGGAAAATCTATTCAACCTTCTCTTATCGTTGGGAACAGAAGAACAGAACAAAGAAACGCTCCGGCAAGTGTACGGAGAGCTGGGGCATTGATAAAAGTACTTGCCGCGATCAGTAAAGGGTATCCAGGGGTGCAGAGATAACAGACATTTAGATTAACAGTCCACATTACTGGCAACATATTTGATCCCCTATTTTAAATAATCACAAAGCTTACCGTGTACAGTCATTTGCTGCAGTTTGTTTTCCTAACTTGAGTATAAAAGCACATAGAGTACCAGCAAGTTATGCAGCTCTGTCTTAATAAAAAAAGGACAGTGAAACCCCCCTCAAACTGTGGCCCCTGGATCTGGAGCTGCTCCTAGCCCCTGCCCCAAGGCCAAACCCCTAGGAAACAAGGAACGTTTTGTAGTTGGCTGTGCCCAAGATTAATCATGGGAGACAAAACGTCCCGTCTGTCATTGCCCTTAGTCATAATCCCATTAACATCAAGCTATACATCTCTCAAATTCATCAGCCTCCCCCCCAAACTATCATCCTAGAGCCTCTGCTGCGATAACCTACAATAGGGCAGGCAGAGTATGGCACACACAGGGAGAATAAGACAGGCAGAGTATGGCACACACAGGGAGCATAGGGAAGGCAGAGTATGGCACACACAGGGCACATAGGGAAGGCAGAGTATGGCACACACAGGGAGAATAGGACAGGCAGAGTATGGCTCACACAGGGAGCATAGGGAAGGCAGAGTATGGCGCACACACAGGGAGCATAGGGAAGGCAGAGTATGGCACACACAGGGAGGATAGGACTGGCAGAGTATGACACACGCAGATAGCATAGGGCAGGCAGAGTACAGCAGGCGATAGGAAAACTTGTCAGGACCTGGTGTCCCTTCAGCAGTCTGTCTGAAGTGTAAACAGGTGACCAATGTGGGCAGCTTCAGTCTGGGTCTCAGGTGTGAACAGTACAGGCCTTTAGGGGTGTGAACAAGAGAGGTGTCACAAGTAGGAACAATGCATGGGGATTAAAAGTGTGAATAAAGGCAGGAGTTTATTGTCTGAATTAGATGTGTAAACAATGTAGGGGCCAGTTAATAGCAACACTGATACTTTGTAAATCTTACACAAGGTAAGCAGACACAAGAGGCAGACTTTCATGTGTGGGGCACGGGCCATGGGAGAGCACTGCCCTAAATCATAAACCTGAAAAATGGTTGAACATTTAGTGCATGAGGCTTTTTAATCTATAGGATAAACCCTATTTTAACTCTTTAAATGTGGTTTCAATTCAAAAAGTGCAAGTACCAGTAATGTTTGCAGACATCTCTAACCCAGCCTGGAATTGCAGTAGGATTGTTTCCAATGGGTGAGGCCTGTGTGTTGGCTATGAGAAGGATCTGAGGCCATGGCAAAAGTGTTTGCCTATATCAAAGCGACTGCCATGCTAGGCCTTCTAGATTATGCTTCTGTAACAATGAAAAAGCTAATTGAGGGAAATAATGGGTTTAATGGCTCTCTTTACTCTGTCATTCATTAACAGTGAATGGAATTGTGAGCACAAAGTATATCTGTTTAGCGGTTCAATTATGATTCCTTTTCATAATGCCGGTTTTGGAGCTCCATGGGGGTGGGTCATATTTTCTTGTCAAATCCTTACTCTGCGTTCAATGACAGGATCCACAATAGCATTTCTGTGCGTGGTGCAGACTCACAATATCTGAATGTTACATTCATTCTGTGAGGTTGCAATAAACACAGCGGGAGATTACTGTACAGATACCTGGAGCTTTTCTTTGATACCCATTGCAATGCAGAAAAGCCAGCCAACTGATTAATTTGGCAGCTTTATAAAGCTTCATGGGGCTGTGCTGATGCCTTGCTTGAACATGTGAAAACAATAAGGAGCACAGTGGATTGGAAGCAAGTCATACCGATGCATTGTAGAATTTCAGTAATACTCGATACACAATCACTGGTGTAGCAAAATATAAATAATATGTGAAAGGAATACAGAGGCGAAGGATAGTTGAGGTGGACTTTGGCCGTATGCCATTGTATGGAACCAGGTTGGCTTGATGACTTCTCAAATTCTAAAACCTTGACTCGTTAACATTACTTAAATTGAACAAAACCACGTATTTACCTCTGTACTCTGTAAACTCGTGTCCACGGTGGCACAAGGGCCAAAATCCTTGCCACCAAATCCACCAGGGTGCTCGGGGAGTAACTCCTATATCGTCCTGTTTTCCAGAGCTCGTAAAGACCAGTGCCACGGATCACCAATGTTGGATACAGCTTCATCCCATCTGGGCGGAAAGCAGGGTTTTCAAAGAACTCCTAGAAAATAAGAACAGATGGCATGGTTGGCATATTTACGCGGTAACGAACGCTGCCCCTTTTTTTGCCTGATATTGTCATGAAATGTGTTTTTTTAAACTAGTGTGGCCCCAAATTGATTCAGTAATCTACTTGCATTGTAAGAAAGGTGATGGAGCCGTGTAAGATAAGCTAAGCAAGATATATATAGATAGTTTTGGATATATTTGTACAGAAATATAGGATGAGCAGGGCCGACTGGAGCCAAAAAGTCTCAAACTCTGCAAGAAATTAAGTGAAAGCCTTCTGAAAACAGAAGTTATTCCCATGCCTCACTGCTATAAAAGCCCAAATGAGAGGCTTTAACCCTCAATTAAGCAGTTATTCATTTATTTTCCAGTGCCCAACAGAGCATCCACTGATGATTCAGAGCTATCAATTCCAACTTGTTTCATTCTCTTTAGATCTCACTGGGGCAATGCGAGACATGGAGAACGACTAAACAAAAGAACCACAGAGGTTAAGAGGAGAAAGGCGGAAAGGAGCTAAAAAGTTGTGTACGGCATCTCAAGGACTTCAAGTCAGTGCATTATAGGTTTATCTGGTAAGTACATAGTTTCATTCCAAATTCATGATAACGGGTGAGGGCAACCCTACTGCACAGGCGTACAGGTCTTCATATCTGATGATGTCCTATACAGAAACTTTTCCTTCAAATGTTCAGGCAGGGGTTTGACAAATCTGTGGGTTCTACAGCCAGTTTTTGCCATGGTGTCATCAGTTGCTAAAACATGAATCAACAACATGGAGCAACCTGGGAGGGTCTCCTTGTAGGCCACCTGTTGAGCGGTCTTATTGCCCTCAATGCATTCCACAGCAAATGAATCCTAGCCAAAGACACATTACTGGTATGAGAGGTCACAGTTCCTCTTACACGGCACAATCTTGAGGGAACCTAGTGGACTTGCATGACTGAAACACCTATTAAGCCCATGTACAATAAGGTCTATTTGGGATAGGGGCAGAGACAGGCATGGTGTGGAAGCCGCAGTTGAATGGCTCCATTCTCAGCCCACTGGCTATAATATATAATATAATGTGTTGATATTCATCGGCCACCTACAGCAATCTCTGTCATAAGGAAACGTCTTCCAGCTGAGCAATTTTTTAAAAAATAATTTCATAGTTATACTTTTCTGTCCATCAACGCCTCAACATTACCAGGGTGGAGGAGGGTGTCCCGGTTCTGAATGGCTAAGACCCATCACTCAGACTTCCCTGTATTGTCTGTACTTTCAATCACAGGAGAAATGAAAGCTATGGTCTGTAGGTTTTCTGGGCTTTATTCTTTTCACCGCGAGCCACCAATCATCTGTAAATCTGTATTAAATCACCCGGCCATAGAGGAAACTGCTGAAATTATATTTTAGTTTCCAAGAAATGCTTAGTGTTAGTGCTGACACCAAGCTTCTACTGTGATACTTTCCTTCTGGTACCAAACACACGGATTAAAGAGCTCACAAGACCAATTTAAGCAGAACAGATTGCGGAAATCCTAATGTTGATGCATCATGGGATACGCATATTCAGCATACAGAAATATTGGTTTATCCTCTATTTATTGCCTTCAAACTGTGTTTCCATTCAAGGTCTATTAAAGTTCATGAAGTTGCTGATCATACAGTGCAACTATTCAGTTATATTCTCACGCACGATGAAGAGCTTTGATGGATTGATCATAGCTCAATATGGGAATTCTGCAGGAATGTTCTGTATTGATGGAATCCATCCAACGGGCTGATCAACAGGCCACTTAGATTGTTCATAATCAACATTTATCGTTGTCCGAGTCTTCAGGATTCATTATTCTAGACTAGCCAAATATTGTTTTGAATCAAGGAGTTTACCCCTCACTAAAACTGCAAGTGTGAAAAACACTGGGAAAGCAAACACTAAAATAAGTAAATAATAATATTATTAAATCTGCTAAGGAATCCAGTTTACTTATCAGTTCAGCAGAACTCAGAAGCTCTTATTACGGACACTAGAGAAACTGCAGAAGAGCAGAGCATCCACTAGTCTCAATCAATTCAACAGAAAGAGCTTCTCACTGTCAAGAGGAGGCTTCTCTAGACGGAATTATGAATGTTTGGTTAACATCATCATCAAGTAAAGATTAAAAGTTGTGTACTGTCAGCATGGGAGTATGGGTTTAATAGTTGATTATCTAAAGAAAGATGAGACATGCACTTTATAACGAGGATTAGCTAATTCTCCAGCTAGATCTTTTTTATATGTACAACTAGGTATGCACCGAATCCAGGATTCGGTTCGGGATTCGGGCTTTTTCAGCAAGATTCGGATTCGGCCGAATCCTTCTGCCCAGCCGAAACCGAATCCTAATTTGCATATGCAAATTAGGGGCAGGGAGGTACATTGCGTTACTTTTTGCCACAAAAGAAGGAAGTAAAAAAATGTTTTCCCATTCCCACCCCTAATTAGCATATGCAAATTAGGGTTCGGATTCGGTTCAGTATTCGGCCGAATCTTTCGCAAAGGATTCGGGGGTTCGGCCGAATCCAAAATAGCGGATTCGGTGCATCCCTATGTACAACTGTTATTACTTCCCTGTAGTAACCACTTTGCTGGTCCTTACCAGCAGAACATTTTGAATGGGAACTAGGGATATTTTGGATTCAGCCAAACCCCCGAAGGATTCGGCCGAATACCGAACCGAATCCTAATTTGCATATGCAAATTAGGGGAGGGAAGGGAAAAACATTTTTTACTTCCTTGTTTTGTGACAAAAAGTCACGCAATTTCCCTCTCCGCCCCTAATTTGCATATACAAATTAGGATTCGGATCGGCTGGGTAGAAGGATTCGGCCGAATCCTGCTGAAAAAGGCTGAATCCCGATCCGAATCCTGGATTCAGTGCATCCCTAATGGGATCAGGCTGTAGATGTATCTGGAATATCAATTGCTGCTTTCACACTTATCTCAGACCAAATGCGGCCACACCGCAAGCCTTCATACAATATGGTTGAGAAGGGAGACCTACAGGCCATTATCAAAGGAAGCAGATGATCTAGAACAAGTTTTCCTGGACCATTCCCTTCAGGCAGTGCATTCCAGAAGTTACAATGCCATTCAACATTGAGTTTTACAAATGTGCCATTCAGTGGCCAAACAACAATGTTGACCTACTACTCAGTAATGCTCCGACAATAGTATAGAGTATTTTAACTTTGGATAAGGATAATGGCACGCAGGGACCCATGGGAAATGATGCTCCTCACAGGCAACACACGTCCAATAATAACTTTGAACCGGAAAGCCTTTGAATTTCGTGTTCATAGCCAGATAAATTGCATAGTTGTGCTTCAGTTGGCTAGGAACAGGTGATTTAAAGGGGCAGTTTGTTGCCAACAACATGGTTTCTGTAGACGTCAACTGCTCTGTGTGCCGTTGCCCAAAGGTGAGGTGGAAATAGGGTCTTTTTGGATAAACATTGATTGGCATTTCAAAGGTCAGGCGACCATCTGGGCAAAGTACCACACTAGAATGCTATCAATAACTCAGATTTGACTGCAGATTTGTAAATATTTTTTTAAAATGAATCATAAAACTTGTTCTGACAAATCCATCCTAGCTTCACGTATTTTCTACAGGACTAATATTTAACAGAAGCCATTTTTTACAGCAAAAATGTACACAAATGATTTGCATCCTATATAATTCAACTGAAGTCCAGACTTGCTTGGAGGACACAAGTCTCAGGAGAAGAGAACAACAGGGGTTCAGCAATGGTTCTCCATTACCAAGATCCCTGGGAGATAGTGAGGTAGAGCTTCCACTGTGAGGAGCACACAAAACACAGCTGATCTGGAGCTCTGTGCCCATACCCATAAAAATACCTATCAAGATGGCTGGATAATGAACGCCATGTTCTACAGAAGCAAACCCAAATCTAGACTTTGTATATAGCACAATTATTTGGTGGATAGTTTTTGAAACTTTCATTCAAGTGGAGGTGAAATTGGAGAGAAAATCACTGGGAGATAAGGAAGAATAATATAAATGGCATTTACAATGGCAATGCAGCAGCATATATGCTCTTCACAACATACAGTATATGGAGAAAGCAGAGGGCCAATGGATTTTTATGGTGGTTAAAAACTTGATCAATTCAAGATATTTGAGTTCTTTTAGCCTATAACTCGATCAATTTGAGCTTTTTGAGTTTTTTTTTACAAAGAAACGTTTCCGCATTCATCGGTGCTGTCCAAGACTCCCAAGGAGGACCATGATAATTTCAAAATTGGTTTGTGTGGTACAATCATTGTGCAGTGGGTGCGCTTTGACTCACGCGTTTCTTGCCTGAACTCTCGGCACTTCCTCAGAGTCAATGAGGAGTGTTCAGGCAAGAAATGCGTGAGTCAAAGCGCACCCACTGCACAATGTTTGTATCACACAGTTTGTTTAAATAAAGCCGATTTTGAAATTATCATGGTCCTCCTTGGGCGTCTTGGACAGCACCGATGAATGCAGAAACGTTTCTTTGCAAGTATCAATATCGGCGTGAAGTGGCCGACTTCCCGCGAGAGCAGCGTCCAGACGAGAGGACATATATTGTGGGCGAGCTCTGATGCGAACCGCATCTGTTTTCATATTTGAGTTTTTTTAGCCTATAACTCGATCGATTCAAGGTTTTTTTCTGCGGATTGCATTTATTTGAGGTTTTTTTTTCATAAATAAGCAAACATTCGAGTTGTGAGTTTATTCAAGGTAGACAAAAACTCAAAACTCAACCTTTGATAAATAACCCCCCTAATGTACATTCATATTTTGAAAAGTAGTGTTTTTAGTGTCACTATCACTTTAACACACGTTTATAAAGAATCAATATATTGTGTAGAATGGAGTAGAACGGCTCTGCCCTTTAGAGCTTACTTTCAAGGTTATCACACGTCTAGTGAGTTTATTTGTGTTGTCCGTCTGTCTGTCTGTCTGACAACCTCTAACATTAAACAAAGAGGAGTCTAGTCAATCAATGTGCCTCTAAATGAAGGTTCTCTGTGGCCAATTCTTCAGTATCTGGAATGTTCTCCATTCTCCTGCTATCACTTTGGGATATCAGACAATAACAAATTGTCTGTGGGCCCCTCTTGTAAACAGTTTCCGTTCATTGACTCCTGTCCCTTAACTTCAATTGTGGAGCCTTCACAGGGAAGGTGATTAATGAGGCCCCCACCTTGTGTGCTGGGTCTGTCACCTCGTCCCTCTCAGACTGCAACAAAACAGAAGCGCAGTTTATCGCATCTGCAGAATGAGGTGTCGGGTCTAGCAGGAGCCCCCATTAATCCTGTCTGTGGGAGGCTTTGATTTATTAGAACTATTACTTTAATTATCTTATCTATGGCTTCCCACACATTTCCCTGCCTAACCTCCATTTACACCGGAGAGTGGAAGTCCTGCCTGGATTGCTGACTCAGGAACATTTCCGGAAGGAGAAAGTTTAAGGAAACCAGGACGATAAAGCACAGTGCTCGCTAAATGCCAGTTCTGGACGGCGCATTCTCATCTGACCGTTAAATTCAGCTTTCACAGGTCATCGCTATTTGCAGAAAACACCAGGTTATTTATTAAAGCCATTCTATTTTCTACACTGTCTTAAACATTACTGTATTATCTGTCACATTCCATCAGTAGATTATATTTCACACAAGTGTGGGCTTTAAAAGTTAGGGGTTTGGTTTTGTTGTTGGTCTTGTGAGACTGTATTGCTCTGATGCTGAGTGTATAGCTAGAATCCCTGCCATAAAGCAAAACAGCACTGCAGTAATATCCAGGAAGGAAGTAGAGACTGTCACATGAGTTACAGGAAAAACATTTTACTGACTACGCAAAAAAGGTTAAAGGGATACTGTCATGGGAAAACATTTTTTTTTTTTCAAAATGAATCAGTTAATAGTGCTGCTCCAGCAGAATTCTACACTGAAATCCATTTCTCAAAAGAGCAAACAGATTTTTTTATATTCAATTTTGAAATCTGACACGGTGCTAGACATATTGTCAATTTCCCAGCTGCCACAAGTCATGTGACTTGTGCTCCGATAAACTTCAATCACTCTTTACTGCAAGTTAGAGTGAGAACTTCCCCCCCCCTTTTCTCCCCCAGCAGCCAAACAACAGAACAATGGGAAGGTAACCAGATAACAGCTCCCTAACACAAGATAACAGCTGCCTGGTAGATCTAAGAACAACACTCAATAGTAAAAACCCATGTCCCACTGAGACACATTCAGTTATATTGAAAAGGAAGAACAGCAGCCTGCCAGAAAGCATTTCTCTCCTAATGTGCAGGCACAAGTCACATGACTTGGGGCAGCTGGGAAATTGACAAAATGTCTAGGCCCATGTCAGATTTCAAAATTGAATATAAAAAAATCTGTTTGCTCTTTTGAGAAATGGATTTCAGTGCAGAAGTCTGCTGGAGTAGCACTATTAACTGATGCATTTTGAAAAAAACATGTTTTCCGATGACAGGATCCCTTTAAGCAAAACCTAAAGAGAGGACAAGCTGGCAGTTAGCAATGACAGTTGGTGTGTGCAGGAGAGGAGGACCTGGCAGAAGAAATGGTAGGTGTGTCTGTGAGACAAGAGAAGAAGGCGGGTAGCAGTGACAGTTTGTGTGTTTGCGGAAAAGGAGGAGCAGGCAGAAGACACAGTGGGTGTGTCTGTGGAAGAGGAGGAACAGGCAGTTATCACTGACAGCTGGTGTGTGTGTGGGAGAGGGCAGCAGTTAGCAGAGTCACTTGGCATGTCTGTGGCAAAAGAGGCACTACCACTGGGCAGTAACAGAGAAGTCACTGTCTGGAGCAGAAGAGGAGCTAGCAGGTAGCAGCGATATTTGGCTTGTTTGTGAGAGAAGGAACTGTCAGTTAGCTATAGTACGTGTGTATACGAGTGAGGAGAAGTTGGCAGTCAGATGAGATAGTTGGTATCTCCTGGAGTGGAATAGCTGCCAGTTAGGAGTGACAGTTGTGTGTCTGTGGAAGATGGGGAACAAGCAGTTAGCATTGACAGTTGGTGTGTCTGTAGGAGAGTGGAGGTAAGAGCTATCAGTGCTAGTTGGCTTGTTTATGGGACAGAAGGAGCTGGCAGCAATGGTAGCTGGTGTTTCTGTGGGAGAGGAGGAGCTGGCAGTTAGCAGGGACAGTCGCTGTGTGTTCAAAATAGAAAGAGATGGCAGTAAGTAGTGACAGTTGGTGTGTCTGTGGGAGAGGAGGAGCTAATAGTTAGCGGTGAACACGGCTTGTTAGTGAGAGGGAAGAATCGGGCAAAGTGATAGTTGGTGCGTCTGTGAGGTAGGGTGAGCTGGAAGTAAGCAGGGCAGTTACTATGTGTTTAGGAAAGAAGATGTTGCAGTTAACAGTTACAGTTTGTGTAGAGGCTCTTTGTGAAGAGGGAAATTTATAGTTATATATTTATAGCAAATTCCTCTGAGAAGGCAATCAGTATGGCAGCTAATCCTTTGCATATTAGAAAATATATGTTCTGTAAATGCCTGTACACAAGTCTTACTTCTGCTTGAAATATAGAGTCACTTCTCCCAGAGGAAAAGAAAGTGAAACACTACTCACAATAAACTGCTCAATGTCTCTCTCCAGTCCCATGTTGGGCAGGTCTGGCATCATGTGGGAAACCACTTTAAATCCCGCGTCTTTAGACAGGTGAAAGGACTCGCATACGGCTTTCACTGTGTGGCCCCTAGAGAGGGAAAAATCAAACAAATCTAATTAATGTGATGAGTAATAAAAAGTAACAATAACAAAACATTTGTTGCCTTACAGAGCATTTGATTTTTATATGGGGTCAGTGACCCCCATTTGAAAGCCGGAAAGAGTCAGAAGAAGACGGCAGATAATTAAAAAAACTATATATAAAAAAATAATGAAGACCAATTGAAGAGTTGTTCGGAACTGGCCATTCTATAACATACTAAGGGGGTAATTTATTTAAGTCCAAATGCCAAAACTCGTTTTTTTACTATAAAATCTGAATTTTTTGTGGGAAAAAAACCTAAATTTTTTCAGGATTTATTACACCCAGAGGATGGAAAAAGTCTGAATCCGAAAACCCGGCATTTCAGACCTGCCGAGGTTGTATATAAGTCAATGGGATAAGTCCCTAAGATAAGTCCCTAAGATACGGTCATATGAAAAAGTTTGGGAACCCCTCAGCTGCATAATCATTTACTCCACTTTAAACAAAAAAGATAACAGTGGTATGTCTTTCATTTCCCAGGAACATCTGAGTACTGGGGTGTTTTCTGAACAAAGATTTTTAGTGAAGCAGTATTCAGTTGTATGAAATTAAATCAAATGTGAAAGACTGGCTGTGCAAAAATGTGGGTACCCTTGTAATTTTGCTAATTTGAATGCATGTAACTGCTCAATACTGATTACTGGCAACACCAAATTAGTTGGATCAGCTCGTTATGCCTTGAACTTCATAGGCAGATGTGTCCAATCATGAGAAAAGGTATTTAAGGTGATCAATTGCAAGTTGTGCTTCTGTTTGACTCTCCTCTGAAGAGTGACAGCATGGGATCCTCAAAGCAACGCTCAAAAGATCTGAAAACAAAGATTATTCAGTATCATGGTTTAGGGGAAGGCTACAAAAAGTTATCTCAGAGGTTTAAACTGTCAGTTTCAACTGTAAGGAATGTAATGAGGAAATGGAAGGCCACAGGCACAGTTGCTGTAAAACCCAGGTCTGGCAGGCCAAGAAATATACAGGAGCGGCATATGTGGAGGATTGTGAGAATGTTACAGACAACCCAAAGATCACCTCCAAAGACCTGCAAGAACATCTTGCTGCAGATGCAGGTGTATCTGTACATCGTTCTACAATTCAGCACAATTTGCACAAAGAACATGTGTATGGCAGGGGGATGAGAAGCCCTTTCTGCACTCACACAAACACAGTCGCTTGTTGTATGGAAAAGCTCATTTAGACAAGACACAGGCATTTTGGAACAAAGTGCTTTGGACTGATGAGACAAAAATTTAGTTATTTGGTCATAACAAAAAGCACTTTGCATGGCGGAAGAAGAACACGACATTCCAAGAAAAACACCTGCTACCGACTGTCACATTTGGCGGAGGTCCCATCATGCTGTGGGGCTGTGTGGCTAGTTCAGGGACTACTGGGGCTCTTGTTAAAGTCCAGGGTCGGATGAATTCAACCCAATATCAACAAATTCTTCAGGATAATGTTCAAGCATCAGTCACAAAGTTGAAGTTACGCTGCAGGGGTTGGATATTCCAACAAGACAATGACCCTAAATACACTTGGAAATCTACAAAGACATTTATGCAGAGGGACAAGTACAATATTCTGGAGTCCCCCGACTTGAATATCATGGAAAATCTATGGGATGATTTGAAGCAGACTGTCCATGCTCGGCAGCCATCAAATTTAACTGAACTGGAGAGATTTTGTATGGACCAATGGTCAGAAATAGCCACATCCAGAATCCAGACACTCATCAAAGGCTATAGGAGGCGTCTAGAGGCTGTTACATTTGTAACTAAGTATTGATGGAATATCTCTGTTGGGTGCCCATATTTTTGCACCTGTCTCATTTTGTTATGATGCATATTGTATATTTTCTGTTAATCCAATAAACTTTATGTCACTGCTGAAATACTACTGTTTCCATAAGGCAAGTTGTATATTAAAAGGAAGTCGCTACTTTGAAAGCTCAGCCAATGATAAACAAAACTCCAAAGAATCAAGAGGGGATCCCAAAATTTTTCATATGACTGTATCCTGATCTGCACTTGGTTTCGGGCAGAAAATCCGAAAATCTTGTACGATCCGATATTTTCACGAATTTTTCAACTTTGTTTCCATACACGAAAATGTATTAATAAATAAGGGGAAAAAACCTGTGCGGATTTGGTGTGAGCATATTTCAGAAAATTAGATTTGAGTTTTCTTTAAAGGTGAACCTTTTAGGAATATCTTGCCATATAATCACGGTGTTGCATGTGTTGGCTGGATCTCAGTATGCCGAGTAAAACACAACAGCACAATCTCCTTTATGGACAAACAATGGGAAATTAAACCTGTACCGGGGAAGAATGATTTTGTTTCACAAATTACACCTATTGCATTCACGTTTCTCAAAAATGCTTCTTGGAACACAAAAGCAATGGTATGAGCTGATTGCATGGGCACAGCTATTATATGCAGAACAACCAGTGCCCACAATAACATTATCCGCTCCCACAATGCAATTACTCCCAGCACTCATTCCCTATTGTCTCAATATATAAAAATAACATGAAACAACTTTCCCTCTCTCCTACCCACCTCCGGGGGTTCTCAGGGGAGCGGCATTATTGGGGAGCCCCTTCCTTTTTTCTCAGTTACCCCTAGTAAGTAATCTAATGCTAAACCCACATGTAACATTAATAAATTGAAACAATCGAAGGTCAACAAGGAAACAGCGCAGAGGAGTATCACAAGCTTGGGAGACAGTGATTCAAGGCTGAACTTTAAATACAGATTTAACAGTAAAGAAATCATATGGAAATGTGACAATTTAAGTAACTGTAATAGAAAATGAGTTGAGAAAGGAACAGCTAACAAGAGTTGTTTTGCAAATCTAAGAAGCAATCTCTTCTCATTTACACGTTATATACAAAAAATAATTTTTTTCTCCTATTTGATCCCCATTTTAAGCAGCAGTCCGGTCCTGCTTTATGGCAGCTGAGATTCTAGCTATCTGTATAACAGAGCATTCTGTCCCAGTGGCTGCACAGATCCTATCTGATCCCCATTGTAAGCAGCAGTCCTGTCCTGCTTTATGGCAGCTGAGATTCTAGCTATCTGTATAACAGAACATTCTGTCCCAGTGGCTGCACAGATCCTATCTGATCCCCATTGTAAGCAGCAGTCCTGTCCTGCTTTATGGCAGCTGAGATTCTAGCTATCTGTATAACAGAACATTCTGTCCCAGTGGCTGCACAGATCCTATATGATCCCCATTGTAAGCAGCAGTCCTGTCCTGCTTTATGGCAGCTGAGATTCTAGCTATCTGTATAACAGAACATTCT
Source organism: Xenopus laevis (assembly GCF_017654675.1). Lineage (NCBI taxonomy): Eukaryota > Metazoa > Chordata > Amphibia > Anura > Pipidae > Xenopus > Xenopus laevis. The sequence goes on along the minus strand of NC_054379.1, from coordinate 163,950,119 downwards.
GTCCCAGTGGCTGCACTGATCCTATCTGATCCCCATTGTAAGCAACAGTCCTGTCCTGCTTTATGGCAGCTGAGATTCTAGCTATCTGTATAACAGAACATTCTGTCCCAGTGGCTGCACAGATCCTATCTGATCCCCATTGTAAGCAACAGTCCTGTCCTGCTTTATGGCAGCTGAGATTCTAGCTATCTGTATAACAGAACATTCTGTCCCAGTGGCTGCACAGATCCTATCTGATCCCCCCCAAGCGGTGCCACTCCTTGCAGCTGAAGTATTTATTCTCAGTAATACTCAGTAACATGTGCCAGTTTAATGCCGTGAGTAAAAAGGAAAGTGACTCAAATGGAATCACAGGTGTCACCACAATCGGGGTTCATGTGCTGTTCAAGGGGCCGAGATCTCGTAGAGCTCTTCTTTTTCTTCTTCTTTTCCCATCTTGCAATTTACTTGAGGGGTACTTGACATTTAAAATGAATGTCTCCCATACTGCGGCAGCAGCACAATGGGGCCCTATCGATCAGCCAGACAAAGAAATTATTTTTGCCCGATGATATAATGATCGCTTCCTCGTCTGAATAAGGGTCACTGATAGCTGCACTTTATGTGTCCCGTGTGTCACTAAAGAAGATGCCAATTCCGGATTAAGAGGGTTTCATTTAGTTCCTTTTGTCAGTTTCAGCAAGTGCCACTTAAACACTTGGACTGATGGGAATGGAATATCTGTGCAAAAATAAAGCTTTCTTTCTATATAGATCTCTCTGTAGTCTTACCTTACATCTGTGCCATAATATACTCTCCCAATGAGACAGGCCTGCGTATATATGGGTATATATATTTATGTTCCATTTGGAACTTTTATCTTTTTCAACCCAAATGAACTACAAAACTATACGTGAAGGTAATTTGGATCCTACTAGAATTGACCCTCGCGAGAAGTGAAATCACTGCTCCAATAATGTTTTTTACTTGTACGAATATGAAAAATTAATATCAAAACCCTTGGCTTCTGTCATTTTGTTTTTTTTTTTATTCTGAATATTCTGCACACAAGTAACTTGATAATTGTGTTTTATTGCTGCTATTTATATTTAACTAAACACCATTTAGAAATGCAGCTAGCATTACGACTAATTCTAGTAAACATCTGAGCCATACTAAAGAGAAAGAGAACTCCAGTCACCCTGCTATAGTTCCAGGGGTACCCAGGGCACAAATAAGCACTCACCCCAAATCTCCCCCTAACTGACCTTCAGACTGGGCCCCCTTAGCTCATAACAAGGTTACAGATATATAGAAACATTGGGGTAACAGTCACCCTGCTATAGTTCCAGGGGTACCCAGGGTACAAATAAGCACTCACCCAAATCTCCCCCTAACTGACCTTCAGACTGGGCCCCCTTAGCTCATAACAAGGTTACAGATATATAGAAACATTGGGGTGTCACCCTGCTATAGTTCCAGGGGTACCCAGGGCACAAATAAACACTCACCCCAAATCTCCCCCTAACTGACCTTCAGGCTGGGCCCCTTAGCTCATAACAAGGTTACAGATATATAGAAACATTGGGGTAACAGTCATCCTGCTATAGTTCCAGGGGTACCTAGGGCACAAATAAGACCTCACCCCAAATCTCCCCCTAACTGACCTTCAGACTGGCCCCCTTAGCTCATAACAAGGTTACAGATATATAGAAACATTGGGGTAACAGTCACCCTGCTATAGTTCCAGGGGTACCCAGGGCACAAATAAGCACTCACCCCAAATCTCCCCCTAACTGACCTTCAGGCTGGGCCCCCTTAGCTCATAACAAGGTTACAGATATATAGAAACATTGGGGTAACAGTCACCCAGCTATAGTTCCAGGGGTACCCAGGGTACAAATAAGCCCGCACCCCAAATCTCCCCCTAACTTGACCTTCAGACTGGGCCCCCCATTGAACATGGAAGCATCCCTTCAGCCAACCAATTATTATTCGATTAATATTTTGGACAAGGCTGTAGCCAATTACCTGACTAAGATTAACCCTTTTAAGGTACAGTACAGGTAATACAGTCTGTTGTGTTGCTCAAAATCTTATCTAACCCTGTCAGTCCTCACTGTGACTTATACAAACTTGGGCTTTGAAAAGAAACACGACACAAAGAAATCAAACCTTAAATCTAGAAAAGAAATAGGAGAATAACGTTTCCTGCTTTATAACCGTTTCTCTGGTAAGATGGGAATGAACTGCTAGGGGTCCCCGCGTCGGCTCAGGGAGGTAGAAATGAGGTTTTATCTCGGCTGCCAAGGACGTCCACACGAATATAATAGAGGTCAAGGGAAGATGGGATTACCATTATTATAGTGAAAAGATTTATTGATTATCCTGTGCGAGATCCTTGGCAGGTTGGTTATCTCCCGCAGCATCCCACCCACCCACCCGCTGACTTGTTAGCGGCTTTCAGAAACCCTTTTGGGTGAAATTATGAAGACTGTCAGCAAAATATACTTTCCTGAAATTGCAGCTGAAGAACAACACCACTGCCCCCTTTTTATTTATTTTTTTAAATTATTTTAGGGGGGAAAAAAACTACTAAAAGGAAGGTTTTTTTTGTTTGTTTTTTACAAAATTATATTGGCAGGGCAAGTACTGTACCTTTGTCATAGAGGCCCATTTATCAAAGGTCGAATTTTGAATTCATGTGAATTTTTTTTTAATATGAATATACTCACAATTAGACTACAAGGTTATTTAAGAAAACAATTCTAAAGTCCAATATTTGATGGAATGGTTCCGACCTGAAAATTTTAATCTTATTCGATTTGTACGAATCGAGTTTGAACCTGGAATGTCGGGAAGGCAATTAACATCTCCAAATGGCTCAAAGGACCTCTGCCATTGACTTGTACATGAACTCGGCAGGTTTTAGGTAGGGCACCAAATCCAAGATTCTTCTGCCTTTTTTAGCTGGATTTGGATTCGGCTGAATCCTTCTGCTCGACCGAACCAAATCCTAATTTGCATATGCAAATAAAGGTGGCCATAGACGTAACAATTACGATCTTTCTTGGAAAAGATCATTCCAAGAAAGATTGTATATTTCAATACACACGTGTAGAGCTGAATGGTCAGATAGACATATAGAAACAATAGAATTCTACCTCTATCTGATCATTCAGCACTAACAATGGCCGATGTTTAGAGCCTTCAACGGCGACCAATCAAAATTTTCTGTCCAACCCAATCAACAAATCGACCAAAAGTCTTCTGCCAATCTCGGTGAGCTCGTTTCCCACCATACACACACCGAATATCGTATCAAAATTTGTTTCGTACGACATTATATGTGAGTCTATGGCCACCTTTAAGGGCCGGGAAAGGGAAATTTTTTGTTTTTGTCACAAAACAAGGAAGTAAGGAATGTTTTTCCCTACCCACCTTTAATTTGCAAATGCAAATTAGGATTCAGATTCGGCTAAATCTTTCGCGAAGGAATCTGGGGTTCAGCCGAATCAAAAATAATGGATTCATTGCATCCCTAGTTTTAGGTGTGGAGTATTCGAATTAGGACTGTTTCCATGGCAGAGGTGTGATAAATCTCATATTCAGATAATTTGAATGTGTGAATTTTGACATTTAAAAATTCGAATTTACTATTCGACCCTTGATAAATCTGCCCCATAGTGTTGCTATTATTGGATTAAGGAAGGAGAGATCCACTTGGAAACCTTAGTCAATAGGTTGGCTCCATCCCTTTATTCCCTTTTTCAATCTCTCTTGCTTTAATATTCTCCTTCTTCCATCCCATTTTTTCCTTTCATTCTCATTGACTGTCTCTTTCCATTCTTATTCTTTTCATCCCTTTCCTTTATATAGCAAGGGGGGTGGTTATTGCAAATGTATAGAGGGCCAAATGTTGGTTTTAAAGATGGGTGCCCTGATGCTGAGCCCCAATTCTTGTTCTCTCTCTCCGCCTACTACTATCAGTTTATGGAGAGAGGCTGTTGTACAAGGCCTTCCTGTGTGCATTGTGTTATTCTTTAAAGGGTTTGTTCATCTTTAAATTAACTCTTAGAAAGATATAGAGCGTGATAGTGTGAGACAATTTGCAATTGGTTTTCATTTATTATTATTTGTGTTTTTTGAGTTATTTAGCTTTTTATTCAGCAGCTCTCCAGTTTGTAATTTCAGCCATCTGATTGCTAGGGTCCAAATTCCCCTAGCAACCATGCATTGATTTGAATAAGAGACTGGAATATGAATGAAATGGTCTGAAGAGAAAGGTGAGTAATTAAAAGTAGGGATACACTGAATCCATTATTTTGGATTCGGCCAAACCCCCGAATCCTTCGCAAAAGATTCAGCCAAATACCAAACCGAATCCGAATTTGCATATGCAAATTAGGAGATGGAAGGGGAAAATGTTTTTACTTCCTTGTTTTTTTACAAAAAATCACGCAATTTCCCTCCCGCCCCTAATTTGCATATGCAAATTCTGATTCGGTTCGGCAGAAGGATTCGGCCGAATTTTAATCCTGCTGAAAAAGGCTGAATCCTGGCTGAATTCAGGATTTGGTGCATCCCTATTTAAAAGTAGCGATAACAATAATGTGTAGCCTTACAGAGCATTTAGTTTTAGATGGGGTCAGTGACCCCCTCCTCCTTTGGAAGCTGGAAATAGTCAGAAGAAGAAGGCAAATAATTCAAAAACTATATAAAAAAAAAAAAAAAGAAGAAATGAAGACCAATTGAAAAGCTGATTAGAAATAGCCATTGTATAACATACTAAAAGTTAACTTAAAGGTGTGCCTCACAAAACACCCCACTATCTGCTACGGATGCACGGATTCCACTATTTTGGATACGGCCAAACCTCTGAATCCTTCGCAAAAGATTCCTCCGAATACTGAACCGAATTTGAATATGCAAATTAGGGGTGGGAAGGGGAAAACTATTTTTACTTCCTAGTTTTGTGACAAAAAGTCACCTGATTAGGATTAGGATTCGGTTTGGCCGGGCAGAAGGATTCGGGTGAATCCGAATCCTGCTGAAAAAGGCAAAATCCCGAACTGAATCCTGGATTCAGTGCATCCCTACTATCTACGTATATTCATTGGGAAAGTGTGGGGGGGAATCACTGAAGAAATTACAGACCAGGACCTGCCATGTAAAGGGGCACAAGATGATTGTGCATCCTATGATGTCATTGTGTCAGTGTTGTGACATCATAGTACAGTGCCATGATGACTTATATAAGGGATAAAGAAATAGTCACTCGGGTTGTAAAAGTCGGATAGATTATTGGAGAACAACCCTATGAAAACAGCCCATGGATCTGATGTTCATCTCCTCACCTGTTTGTATCTCTGGCCACATCTTCATACACACTTTGCACTCCGATCTCAAGTCTGGTGCAACCGTAGCACAACATGTCACTCAGGTGGCGCTTGAGGCAATAATCTGGCCTGGTTTCAATGGTGATGCCCACACACTTGGTATTGCTCCTTTCAGAATATCTAGAATGATAAAAAAAGATACACATCAGATTTAGAAACACTGAAAATTAGATATCAAAAAGACAGGGGCTGAAGGGGCCACAGCAGTGTTCTCTCCAAAGAGGAGGCATTTAATCACTTCCCAAGTTGTTCGGATCAGAGACATAATGAGTAGGAAGTAACTGACTCACCAGACTCCCTATGATCCATAATTACTTGTGACTCTGCAGCGAGGACTTCAGACTTAAAGAAAACAGCAGTGAAAGCAAATGAATCCGGGACTTTTATGTAACGGGATCAAATTACTGACTCTTAAAAAAATAAACACTTCTCCTAACCAGGGATTCGTTAGTCGGAATATGTTTCACAGGTGGTGGTAAAGGAATTGGGAAATTTAATTATAACGGCAAAGAAAGGAAACAGGAATTTATAATAAACCCCTTTAGATACAGCCCATGTGTACTCACTGCTGCATTTGTTGTACTGGAGCACCCAGAGTTCAGAGCATGCACTTCAGTAACAATGGCACCCAATACTTACAGAAAACTAAGCAACCAAGATTGGGATAAAGAAACTTAGTGAGCAGAAAATACTGAGACGTTATTAGTAAAGAGGAAATATGCGGAATAGCAAAGGCAATAACAAGTATGGTCGATACAGTTGAAGCCCATCAGAGGCAGGAAACTAAAGTAGAATGCCAGGACTAGGGATGCACCAAATCCACTATTTTGGATACGGCCGAACCCCTGAATCATCGCGAAAGATTCCACAAAATACCGAACCTAATCCGAATTTGCATATGCAAATTAGGGGTGGAAAGGGGGAAACATTTTTTAATTCCTTGTTTAGTGACAAAAAGTCACACGATTTCATGCCTGCCCCTAATTTACATATGCAAATTAGGGTTCGGATACGTGATTTGGCCGAATCCTGCTGAAAAAGGCTGAATCCCGAACAGAATGCTGGATTCAGTGCATCTCTAGCCAGGACAGCAGGAGAATCTTAGTGAGCCATCGGATTCTATTGAAAATACAGAAATGGCTGGGGAGTAAAGTGGCCATAGATGCACCAATAATATCACACAAAACAAATTTCCAAACAATATTCAGTGCGTTTGGTGGGAGATGAGCCGACTGATATTAGCAGAAGACTTGGCTATTGGTCGGCTCATTGATTGGGCTGGAAAATTTTGATCGGCCATTGTTAGTGCTGAATTGTCAAATCCAGGTAGAATTCTTTTGTTTCTATATGTATATCTGACAATTCAGCTCTACACCGGTGTAGTGAAAGGAACCATCTTTACTGGAAAGATTGTAATTGTTACATCTATGGCCACCTTTACTCACCTCCAGATGGCAGTACATCCCTGTATCCCCAACAACAAGAGGTTCAACTCTGGAGACCGGTTTGTCCAATTATAACCCCGAGGCCACAAAGAAATCCTTCAGATGCTCGCCATGTAAACACAAGCAATTCATCCCCAGATCAAACATTTATCAGGCCCAAAATCCAGGCAAGTATGGATCCCAGCTCAAGATATTCCAAGCTAAGGTGTCCAACAGGTAAGTACAACATGCTTCCAGCTCCATGATCCCATCCACGTTCACTTGAGAGCAAATGATATCATGTTCTGTGCCACCATCGCTGCTCCATCTGTTTTTCGAGGGTAGTTTTCAGTCAAAAACTTGAATTTTCAGTTTATAAAAAAAAAAAAAAAAACTCAAATGTTTTGGGTTTTTATTAAATAACCTCGAATATTTAAAAATGTATTATACCCCAAGCTGAAAATAGCTTGAACCAGAAAACACTCCATCTGTCGAGGTCATGTTGAAGCCAATGGCAGAGGTTCCTTGGACCATTTGAAGATGTTTGTGGGGGGGGGTTTTTTGGTGGGTTTTGCTTGAAAACTCGATTCATTTGAGCAATTTGGGTTTTATCCCCCCCCCAGGAAACTCGATTAATTTGAGCAATCCGAGTTTTATTCCCCCCCCCCCAGAAAACTCGATTAATTTCAGTTTTCGGGTTGTTTACACAGAATTCACATATTCAAATTTTTTCTTAAATTGAAAAATATTCGAGTTGCGAGTTCGTTGGAGGCATAAAAAAAAAACAAAAAAACTCCACAGTTGCCTCGCTAGGTAATTCCAATGTAGGGAGCACTAACATACTTTTGGTATAGCCGCTTTACATGCTATGTCAGTTTGTTTGGTATCAGCTCCCAACAAGTCCTGTTATTCTGGACAGAAGATACACTTTTCCCATAATTCTATGTATTTAAGGGTGGAATGTTGGCAAGTAGGGAAATTCAAATTATTCTTAATCACTCGGGGGTCCACTTCTGATTTGTGTAGATCAATACCAAAGCTAAAGTAGGGAAAGTCAAACATGACAGAGGTGTTTGATTTCTTCCAAGGACAGCAGAACAGACCTGACATGAAGAGAGAAGCATCTCCAACACACATCTACTCAATCACTGAACTTCTCAAGTGTGTTCCTCAGGGGCCACCAACAATGCAGATGTCTCCACTCTCTTAAAAACATCACTCCATGTGACCTATGAGCTGGATCGTTTGTCCCACTTATCCAAAGTTCAAAACTGCCGGTTGTGGGTAAGGCCTTGCTTGTTTTAGGTGGCAGTTAGGGAAGTCTATTAGAATGAGCCATTGTAAAAAGACAACAAGATGAGTGAAAAAGAGGTTTTAGCTGTGATTGTGCTAAAAAAATCAACTTTTGCCAGAAAAGGAGGCGACATCAAAAGAACAGAACATTTTTCTTTATTGTTCAGCGAGTGGAGAGATTCAATTGGAAATCTATATCCTCGGCTCTTCTCTGTACAGTCATTGCTACAAAGGGCCCCAACATTCCCAAGCGTAACAATGGGTGTGATTTATAGACAATGGCACATAATGGGGGCGCATTCTGCTCTGCATGACGGCAGTACAAAAGATCACTACTCATGGCAGTCGCAGCAGCAGCCGATGGGACGACGCGCAATGGAAACTACCGGCTTCTGAATTGGATAATTCATTTTCAATAGAGATTTGCGATCGTGTGCTGTGATTATACTCATTATAGGATGAAACCGTGAGAACGGCCCCAACAAAAGCGACGGTTTTTCTGCGTTTGCAAAGCAATAATGAGGAACTGACAGTCAAAACGGACTCAATGGTCTCTCCGCTTAAAGGGATACTGTCATGGGAAAATCATTGATTTTTCACATCAGTTAATAGTGCTGCTCCAGCAGAATTCTGCATGAAATACATTTCTCAAAAGAGCAAACAGATTTTTTTTTAGATTTCATTTTGAAATCGGACATGGAGCTAGACATAGTGTCAGTTTCCCAGCTGCCCGCAGTCACGTGCTCTGATAAACTTCAGTCACTCTTTACTGCTGTACTGCAAGTTGGAGTGATATCACCTCCTCCCTTTCCATCCCAGCAGCCTAATAACAGAACAATGGGAAGGTAACCAGATAGCAGCTCCCTAACACAAGATAACAGCTGCCTGGTAGATCTAAGAACAACACTCAATAGTAAAATCCATGTCCCACTGAGACACATTCAGTTACATTGAGTAGGAGAAACAACAGCCTGCCAGAAAGCAGTTCCATCCTAAAGTGCTGGCTCTTTCTGAAATCACATGACCAGGCAAAATGAGCTGAGATGCACCTACACACCAATATTACAACTAAATACACTTGCTGGTTCAGGAATGACATTTTATATTGTAGAGAGAATTATTTGCAGTGTAAACAGTGTCATTTAGAAATAAAAACTACACCATAAAAATCATGAGAGAATCCCTTTAAGTTCCGTGGATGAGCAGCATCGATGTGTTGAAGTCTCTCCAGACAAATGCATGACAAGGTATCACAAGTCAGAGTATGAAGAGACCCCCCTCCCCGTGTTTTTATGGGAACATGTATTATTACTGAGGGGCTCGGTACAAATGGCTTTCACATAAAAGGTTTCCATACAAAACCTGAAATATAAATGAAGGATGATTCTAGCGTGTGGGTCTGGTGACCCTGAAATTGCACTTATTCACCAATATCACAGCGGCACGTTGCTCCTGAGTCATCATTCAGACTGGTGGTGCGTGGATGTAAAATGGTTACGACCCCTTTTTATTAAACTGGTCCTGCCCGTGACCCGCAATATTGCTGCTTTCACGGCTCAGTGGTCTCTCTGATACATTCCCGTAGGAGCACAATGATGCCTTGTCTAATACTTGGATGGGAGGTATTTGCCTTGAGTGCCAATACCTGTGGGTCAAACCCAAAGTCCTGTTGTGGTTTCACAGTGTATGGGTTAATTCATCCCGAAACCCATTATCCAGAAAGCTCCAAATTACAGGACGGCTGTCTCCCATAAATTCAATTTTAAGGAAATTATACTATGTTTTTTCTTTATCTATGTACAGAATCCTAACTTGGCTTCATATTTCCACATTGGTGGCAAGACTATCCATATTACAGAAAGAGCCCTTTTCCAAAAAAAACCCAGAAACAGCTCTCATCTTGTAGAAATCTGTATTTCCAGCAGAAAAATTAAGGGAGTGATTAACTAAAGCTCGATATTTTTTTTTTTTGGTCGAGGTAAAAATTTAATTTTTTCATGAAAAAAAAAAAAAAAGAAATTACATTTTTTTATTACACCCCGAAGCTGCAAAAAGTCCAAATATGAAAATTTCCTGCCGAGGTCATGCAGAGGTCAATGTCAGGGTTATTGGTCTATAACCCCAAAAAAAAATATAGAGCAATTTGGGGGTCAAATTCATTCGATTCAAGAATGGAAAATTACATAAAAATCAGCACCTTAAATCTAGAGTTCTGCAGCGGATCGGGGACCCATGGGTTAACCACAGGTAGAAGATTCGGGAGCGGGTATAGACGCGGGTCAGCGGTTCTCTGGCTTTGAGGGTCTTCTCAATAGCCAGTTCTACTCTTTTTTTTTCCTGATCACACCTACTTCTAATGATGTCACTTCCAGTTTACGACAGCACTTCCTGCTTTACTCCTTTTTTTCTGATCACGCCTACTTCTAATGATGTCACTTCTGGTTTACGACAGCACTTCCTGTTTCTTGATGGTCAGCGGGTCACAGATCGGGTAGCGGATGAAGTACTTGCGGGTCAGGTCCAAGCAAGTAAGTATGCGGGTTGCGGGTCCAGGTGTGTGTTGGGTTCGGGTCTAACAAATTGGTTCCACGTAGGACTCTACTCCAATCATCTCTGGCCAAATAGAACAGCAAGTACATCTCCCCATTGCACACTAGGGAGCCGACCTGGTTGCTTCTGCACAGGACCCTGTATCTCCCGCCCTACGTAGTAAAGTCAGGGTGCCCGGTACCTTTATCGTGGAACAGATACACAAGATGAGAAACACGGACACAGGGACACCCAGCACAAAAGTTGCCGGGCAATATGGGCCCCAATAGATTTGCAGGTCCCTGAGAGGGTGGTTTATAAGAGCACAAGCAGCAGAGTTACACTTATAGTTCTGTCCTCTATTACGTTTGTTGTAAACTGAAGTATGAATCAGCCAGGCTCTGGGATAATCCCGTCTGTCCTTCCTCCAAGTTCATCCAGTCTTTCTAACGACAAGGGAATAAATCCGTCACGTAGATAAGCGACTTCTGACGCCCCACAAAGAACCTCTTCCCTGATTTAGAAACCTTCAACAATTGCGGCTTTAACCCTTTGTGCCCGGGAGCTTACTGGCAGCCAATCACCTCGCAAGGACACAGCTCTACACTGTGAGGCTGATGGGTATTTCCAGGAGTTGCCTGGCACTTACACGGGTACAATTTGCAGCTGAATGCAGCCGTTATTTATACATCTGAAATAAAAGGACAAATTAAAAGCCGGGGAGATTTCAAGTGTTTTCTTCCGATTGCTTCTAGTCATTGCCTGTAAGTGCTGGTCCTGCTGAGAGTCTGAGCCAGTCTGTCCAATGGCCACGCAAGGGGGGAATGGCTTAACCCTGCGGGTACCAAGTGATTTCAGTTACTGTCACTGACTATTTCCCTGAAATGCTTATTAAGACAAGCAACCCTATGTTTATATTAATAAATACAGCTATTATAGTGTATTTGATTTGCAGCTCTCTGAGGCTGTGACTGATGTTTTATTTAAAGGAGAAGGAAAGGTTAAAACTAAGTAAGCTTTATCAGAAAGGTCTATATAAATACACCAGTAAACCCTCAAAGTAATGCTGCTCTGAGTCCTCTGTCAAAAGAAACACCACATTTCTTTCCTTCTATTTTGTACTCATGGGCTTCTGTATCAGACTTCCCACCTTCTTAGCCCTGGGCATGAGCATGCTCAGTTTGCTTCTCCCTCCCTTCTCCCTCCTAACTGTAATCTGAGCCCAGAGCTATAAGTGAGGCAGTAAGTGATGTCACACCAAGCTAATATGGCAGCTGCTATCCTAAACAAACAGAGAGCTTCTAGAGTGGTTTACTCAGGTATGATAAAGCATTCTACAGAATAAATATAGTGTTATAGCTTGCACTATTAAGGCTATTGGTAATAAACGGCCTCAGTAGCTTTCCTTCTTCTTTAACTCTCCTTTGCCAAGGAAATCATTATGGCAGCTCATATTCCCAAGCATTAATGCAAATAAACATAGAAGGGGCTGTCTGCTCTGTTAAGCCTATGACTAAGTGCCCTAGTGGCCCAAAACGCGTCAGACGAGAGCCGTTTGTATAATAAAGATTTCCAATTTTTATCTATCCTCTACGTGGCATACCAGAGTGCCTTGCACCAACATTTGTTTGTTTGCGGTCTGCTCCTACACATATACGTATATAAATACAAATACAGGTATGGGACCTGTTATCCAGAATGCTCAGGACCTGGGTTTTTTCAGATAACGGATCTTTCCATAATTTGGATCGTCATACCTTAAGTCTACTAGAAAATCATGTAAACATTAAATAAAGCCAATAAGCTGGTTTTGCCTCCAATAAGGATTAATTATATCTTAGTTGGGATCAAGTACAAGTTACAATTACAGTGCAATATACTCAACCCCTAAATACATAATGTTATATACTCAATCCACCAAACATTATGTATTTAGGGGTTGAGTTTATTACACTTTGCAACTTTAATAAAGGCTGGGGTAACAAATGAATTGTAATTAATCTTCATAACTGTAAGCCCTGTAAGTGCAACTTCTATAATGAGATGTACGTGGATTGGAGTGTGGTATGCACCCAGGCACTGTAAATTATTTAATCGAGAGTGCTGAGACTTATTAAGAATTATTTATATACAGTGTATATATATATATATATATATATATATACACATATGATATGAATGGGTTTTGCTAGGAGAGGTGTGTAACTGTCATTTTAATTGTGACAGGCTCCCAAGAGGACCCCAGGGTTTAATCCGACCTCCGACCTGTCAAATGTACCAACTGCTGCTTTCTATGCGCCCCCCCGTGTGCTTGGCATTTAGCATGTGGCACAGAATGGGTTATTAGGAGCCGTCTCCCCGGGAGCTTGCAGTCGCTCACTGTAGTACAGTCTGTGTTTCCCTTGACAAGAGGAATTGGCACCTTTAGCGGAGAGACTCGTGTGCCAGAGATAAGAGCGCCAGCTTTCTGTTGGACGTAATGAGGAGGCACGGAGATTAGCACTGATTTTATTCTATCCCAAAGCCTCGCCGAGTGGGGCCCGCGTCCAGCCCCGACTAATCCATTCTTTCAGCACAATCAATGGAGATTAGGATTAGTGCACACACTGGAGTCGGGGGACGCGCGCATGTTGTGCCTGATTACAAGCCGGGGGGCGGCAGAAAGCAATCGCCTGTCACAAGCCTGTAACCAAAGCAGGGAGAATATTCTCTGAAATCTTCTCCTTTCTCAGCATCACACGGGAGTAATTACTGCGCAGCCTATAAGGGATTCTACACAGTAACATAGTAAATGAGGTTGGAAAAAAAGACACACGTCCATTGAGTTCAACCTTAACCTGCCTAACTGCCAGTTGATCCAGAGGAAGGCGAAAAAACCCATCTGAAGCCTCTCCAATTTGCCTCAGAGGGGGATAAAATCCTTCCTGACTCCAAGATGCAATGGGACCAGTCCCTGGATCAACTTGTACTATGAGCTATCTCCCATATCCCTGTATTCCCTCACTTGCTAAACACCATCCAACCCCTTCTTATACCTATCTAATGTATCAGCCTGTACCACTGATTCACTTCCCAGCTCTCCCTGTAACACCCCTTTCCCTCCTCTAATCTCATTGGCTCCCTCCTGTCTGCTGGGAGGAGCTACTGGTGAATAAAGCATCCGACCCTTCCTTGTACCTATCTAATGTATCAGCCTGTACCACTGATTCAGGGAGACAATTCCACATCTTCACAGCTCTCACTGTAACAACCCCCTTCTTATACCTGTCTAATGTATCAGCCTGTACCACTGACAGGCCATTATTTATAATCCATGAATATTTCATACATAACCACAAAATGATCTTGGTCCTTCTTGTTATGGAACTGTCCAATCCTCACGCAATTGGATATTTTAAATCAACTGTGGTTTATGTTCCTGTGCAAGCTTAGCGTTCCAGCCTGACTAGTGATTTTCTATTTTTGATCTCTGAGAGGTCTGATGTAAATACCCAGTGGGTAACAGCTCATATTAGGGTTAATAATCCATTTCCTATTCACTTGGATGGTAAATGCACTGCCGACACCAAACCGTTGTGCTGCTAGGCAGTTACTGGGAACTCTCACTTCCATGTTTTCAACACACAAAGCTCATGTGTGCCAGTGAGCCTACAGTCTACAGGGAGTCTATACAACAAAGTGATGACTATAGAAAGTAGGGATTCACTAAATCCACTATTTTGGATTCAGCCGAACCCCCGAATCCTTTGTGAAGGTTTGGCTGAATACCGAACCGATTCCGAATCCTAATTTGCATATGCAAATCGTGCGCAGCTAAAAAAAAAAAAATACTTCCTTATTTTGTGATAAAAGTCACGTGATTTTAAGGATTCGGAATTCGCTTCGGCCAGGCACAAGGATTCGGCCAAATCCGAATCCTGCTGAAAATGGCCGAATCCTGGCCGAACACCGAATCGAATCCTATATTCAGTGCATCCCTAATGAAAAGACAAACAAAACCAAGGCTGTCAGGCAATTCTGAGAAATGTAGTTCAACAGAAGCTGGAGGCAGTTCTGACTTCACCAGGGAAATACTCTTGTTTTTCCCTTAAAGGATAAGTAAACTTTAAAAATAAGTGAATGTAAAATTTATGAGGGGACTATTCTAAGCACTTTTGCAATCTACATTCATTATTTATTTATTTTTTAATTCCAAGATATTAAGGGATACATGTGCTGTTAATATGAATGAATTTAGTTCCAACAGCGCCACCTGCTGGTCAGTTTCCCACCAGCCTGACCAGCAAGTAGTCAAGGAAGTTGTCAGGAGAAAGAAAGAGGCTGCTCTGATGTTCTTCTGCTTAGGAATAAAATTAGTAAACTTTCTTAAATCTTTCCTAAGCAGAAGAACATCAGAGCAGCCTCCATTCATATTAACAGTACACGTTTCCCTTAATAACTTGGAATAAAAAATAAATCTTGAATGTACATTGCAAAAGTGCTTAGAATAGCCCCCTCATACATTGTTTATTCATTAAAGGTTTCCTTATCCTTAAAACTTTTCTGATCTTGCCATGTCATGTGCTGCCAGTAAGAAACTGACAGCAGGGCACAGATCAGAATCGACACAACTGGTAGGTTCGTGCTGGGGCCGCAGATTCTCCAGTGGGAGGCATGTGAAGGGTTAAACCATCCCTGATTCAGAGGTGTATTTGAGTTCCCTGTGTGTTTGCAGCCCGGGTGCATCCCTGGTATTCGGGACTAAACAGCGCCAGCAGCTCTCAGGACTCACACCTATCTGAGCTAGAGACGTGTAAAAGTGACCTTGCACGACTATTTCTCACAATGAAGGAGCACAATGTTTAGTGTCAGGTGTATCAATCACTGGAGCTGTGCAAAGGCTGCAGCTTCTCACTAGTACAGGCACATCAGACCTGGAGATAATTCACCTGCACAACTCTGATTTTATAGAACCCAGGCAACTCTGCAACAGGAACAGGGCAGCGCTTTCATCCCACTTTGACAACTACAGTAATTTTTTTAAAAATCAGGTTTCACGTCCTTTCAGAAGGAACCGGGCATAAATATCATAGGTACACAAAATATACAAATCCATATTCAGTGCTCACTCCATTCAACAGTACGGTGTATACTGCCCTCTAGTGGAGCTCAAGTGCCACATTGAAAAAAAATGGCTATATATATATATATATATATATATATATATATATATATATATATATATATATATATATATCTATATCTATATATCGTGAATAAAGTACCCCCTCTTGTAAATTATAAGGATATTATAAGTTACCGAGGAGTTTCATGATCATATAAAAGTAGGAGGCCGAAGGTTACGTTATTTATTATAATACACAAGTTTCAGTGAGTCATGTGACAGAAATGACATCAGAACTCACCGTTTATAAGGATATAATTTACAGGATATTCATGGCTCTTGTGTATTTTATATATATATATATATATATATATATATATATATATATATATATATATATATATATATATATATATATATATATATATATATATATATATATATACACATACACACACACACACACTGGAAATCTCAATTTTACATCCCCTGATTTTAAGTTTTCCCTCATTTTACATTGTTGTTTTGTGGTCCCACCTATATATTATGTACAATACATTTCCCTGGACTTTTCATAATTTTTTTCTGGTTCCCTGAAAAGCATAAAAGGGGGGTTCTACTGTATATATATATTTTTTAAACTGATGAACTTCACAGAAGAAATCATTGGTCTGTTCCATACAGTTCCTGACATGGGCAGCTTCCGGCACAAAAGCTTAGGTACCACCATGTCCAGGGGCCACTATCAGAATATGCGGGGCCCCCGTACAACAACGTTTTCTGGGCCCCCCTACAAGTAAAAAAAACAAAACAAAAAAACATCAGTGGCCCCAAGTTAAAAAAAAAAAATTAGTTCCCAAAGGTTTAAAAAAAAAAAAAAAATTGGTGTTGGGCATTGGCTCGGCTCCTTCTTTGGTGCAAATCGTCTACTTTGGCGGTTCAAGGGGGCCCGGCTAATCCAGGAAACACAACAAGCCTGAGCCCCCCTTAACATATAGAAGCCATTAGGCCTGGGACAATTGTCCCCCCAGTGCCCCCCTGATGGCAGCCATGACCATGTCCTATAAAGCAACTGGGGTGTTAAAATTTTAATCTAAACAATATGTAAATTAGGGAGCAGCATCCATCAATTAGAGAAACAGTAGATGGTGTGCAGGGTCTGAATTATAATTCATTAGTGAGAGAAAAAAAGAACTAACCCTTGAAATCGCACCTCCCCATCTCACAATCCAAACACTCAGTGAACCATATTAAAACGTAACCTTTAGTAAATAAATTAAAACAAAATCCAGGAAAAACATAAAAATCAGGTAAAGAACAGGAAGATGGAAAGACTAAAAGTAGGTGGTTGGTGTTTAGAGGCTTCAAAATGGGTCTCAGACCGACCATTGTGTTGGCAGCGGGCGGAACCTTGGAAAAGGGAGTATAAAACCTCAAAACAGAATAAATAATTAACTTGTCACCGTTACCCCTTCAGCCCACAGTTAACCAGCCACCCCGTCACCCGCAATCGACCCCTCCCGGTTGTGCAGACAGAAAGGGGCAAATTAAGCGCCATTTGTGGGTATTAACGTATATCTGCCTGGCTGAACTGCTCGGCTCAAACCATGTAAATGGAGAGTTTAACCCCTATGAGCTCCGTCGATCCCATTCATTAACCCCTTCACCCACAGAGCTCCCCTCCTGGTTCAGCGTGTGAAGAACGACCTCTAAAATAAGTTACGTCTGACGCGCGTTTCGCCTGCAGTGATGAGGCTTTGTCAAAGGCAACTGGGATAATATTTTAAGCACCCCTAGAGTACTGAATTGACCCCCCCCCCATAAAATATATTTCAGAAAACACCAAAAATATAACTTTCATCTAGATTTGTGAAGTACTCAGAGGAGCATGCGCTCAATGTATTATTTGGGTTTAGATTCCCTATAAATAAAAGTCTCCTCTGTATCTGGACAGTTGGGTGACTTGTGTTAGAGAAGAGGGGAAGCGACTTGGGGTTCAGACTCACCGGACTGCCTCCGAGACGCTGTTGGACGTGTGACCAGACAAGGCATCGTGCAGATTCCGGATGAAGAAGTCTCTGTAATCCTCAGGTAGGGCCATGAACGTTCCGCCCATAACAATAAACTCCACCTTGTCCACGTTGTGGCCCAATTGCTTCAGCTGGAAGGAAACACGAAGTGAGGTCACAGCCGGTACCGACATCAGGGGCCAGTTAGTCAGTGGGAGGGGCCCAAGCAGTAGTTTAGAGAAGGCGTTCCTCATATCTGTGGTTACTTTGCCTTTAACAATTCAGTTATACCATGTGACACAAACAAACACCATGTTGGTGCAAGTGGGAGGGGCCTTAACAAGAAGTTTCAGCTTTAGGAATGGAGGGTTTTCTTTTCTTCTAAAGCTGCTGAATGTGGATTATCTGAACTCGCCCAACTCAGAAATTACATTTTATGACTCATTAAAATAAATGACCTAAAGAAGCGAAGGAAAACAAGTGTCGCAGTGTGTCATGCCGCCAATTAACCATCATCAGTTCCGATCATCGGGTTCCTTAAATCTCTCCTATTTCTGTTTATTTACGTCTCTGTCTGATTCTCTGTGCAAATGAATCGGAGCTGAACTGACTAAATGGGATCGTATCTCTTAGTCACTTTCATTCTAACCTTCCTACAAACCTAAACTACTTGTCCCCCGAGTTACAATTAACCAGACCCCCCTCTAGATGATCACATCACCCTTCCACCTGCCCAAAACCAAACTAAACCTATTTACCAACTGATATCGGTATGTCTTTATATGGTCACAGAACAACCCCTCAGTGACTTCTAATATCCTTATCATTTACAGTAGGGGGTACATTATCCCTTATAATACATGAGTGATACTCAGAGTTCCCTGTATAACTCAGCCTGCAGCCTTGTGTCTTTATATGGTCACAGAACAACCCCTCAATGACTTCTAATATCCTTATCATTTACAGTAGGGGGTACATTATCTCTTATAATACATGAGTGATACTCAGAGGTCCCTGTATAACTCAGCCTGCAGCCTTGTGTCTTTATATGGTCACAGAACAACCTCACAGTGACTTCTAATATCCTTATCATTTACAGTAGGGGGTACATTATCCCTTATAAGACATGAGTGATACTCAGAGTTCCCTGTATAACTCAGCCTGCAGCCTTGTGCCTTTATATGGTCACAGAACAACCCCTCAGTGACTTCTAATATCCTTATCATTTACAGTAGGGGGTACATTATCCCTTATAATACATGAGTGATACATAGTAAACAAACACAATGATGTACCTGTTCCACTCGATGTCTGGTCTGTAGATAGGGGTCGTACCGAGCACGGATGGCTCTCATTGATGTTGGCTAAGAAAACAAAGAGACACATATCACATAGTAAAGCAACACTGCATCATGGCAGAAGCCTAAACCTGAAATAATCCTGTTAAACTACTATTCCCAGAACCCTTCCGACTTCATTCAAGCAGTCTGTGAAGCCATAGGGCAGGATTTGCTGTTACTGTTCCTTTAACAAGTTTCTCATCTCTATAGAACAATGACTTGGATTCATTACCTCGTATCCTGTATATGATTGTGTAGAGTATTCAAAATCAGAATCAGGCCCCCCGGGGCAGTACCTGGGGAAGAGAAATGGTGCTGTTAATGGGGAGGTGCCTCTGAGTGGGTGTCTCTGTCCTGAGCCGACTTATACCCCCCCCTCACAGCCGCCCATCAACTGGGTAGGCAGTTACTCCCCAGACACAAGCGCAGGCAGTTACTCATCAGACGCAAGCGCAGGCAGTTACTCATCAGACGCAAGCGCAGGCAGTTACTCATCAGACACAAGCGCAGGCAGTTACTCCCCAGATACAAGCGCAGGCAGTTACTCACACGCAGATGTTGCCAGTGAAATTAATGTGGGGGCATCTGTGGGGTTTACACATAACAGCGACCACAGCGATCTGGAAGGGAGCAAAAGATAACGTTAGCAACTCATGTTCAAAACACATTTATCTAGAGAAGGTTGGGAGGCCCGTGTTTAAATTCTGTGGCACCCACTTTGGGTAGTTCCCTTTCTCTCCCTGTGTCTCAGACTATATGGCACAGACTGTAAGCTCTTTGGGGCAGAGGCATGTTTGTGTACACAGCTGAATACAAGTAGCCCTATTTGTCTCCTGGATAATACTGCCCTCTGGTGGGCATCAGGTCATGCTGAGCATTTACAGACACCCACACACCTAAAGATTTGCTTATTTGGGGAGGTCGCAATAGAACTAGATTTTTCCCCATTAAAATGAGTGACATTAGGCTGATTCAATCATGTGGCCCTTGAGGACCACGACTATTCCTGACAGATATCTGGGCATTACTGGACCACTGGCAGTCACATACTCAGTCTGCATGAGTGGGGAACCCCAAGAAAACCTTTTCCCCACCGACTATAAAGGACAGCACTGCCCCAATATATCCGGGACCCTCAGGGTTATACTGTATGGAGCATATGGACAGCGGCAGCTGAAAGCAATGGCAGGGCCCCCCTGATCACTTCAAAGCACAATATGAGATGTGGGGGTACAGTAATATATCCAGGAAACAATTAAAGAGCCAATACCTTTTGTGATGCAGCAAACGGGATGATCCCAAGTTTATTCCAGGGGTTCAACTCAATGATCATGTGCAACGTGGAATAAAGTTGGATCCCCCGGTTTGCTGCATCACAAATGGTACTGGCTCTTCATCGTTCCCCTCTCATCACTAAGGGTCACACTTACCCCGCTGGCAGTTCTGATTGGCTTTGCTTTTAACTTGGGCACCAGTATTTTCCGGTACTGAGGGGGGACGGCGGCGATAATATCCACCAGGCGAGGCTGCGCAGAGAGGCCGTACTTGGCTGAAGTTTTTGTTTTTAACCTGCAAAAAGAGAAAGTCGTGGGAGTTGGCGCAGGGAGGAGGGCTCGGCCAATTATCTCTGTCGTGCCCAGAGCCGCACATCTGGGACTCGTATCCTCCGGGATAAACAAGGAAACCGCTGAGCTGGCGCTCAAATCCAATTACTCAGCAGCAGCTCCCCCACTGTCCCTCATCAAACACACGGGGCTTGAACATATGTACAAAATATTCCCACTCACTCCAGCTGTTCCCCAAGCACCGGCAATTACACATCATTGGCTCACACGCTCTATAGTTTATAAAGAGGTTGTTCTCCTTTAAATTAACTGTTAGTATGATGTAGAGAGTGATACTCAGACAATTCTTAATTGGTTTTCATTTTTTATTATTTGTAGTTTTTGAGTTATTTTGTTTTTTATTCAGCAGTTCTCCAGTTTGTAATTTCAGCAGTCTGGTTGCTAGGGTCCAAATTCCCCTAGCAACCATGCACTGATTTGAATAAGAGACTGGAATATGAATAGGAGAGGCCTGAATAGAAAGAGGAGTAATAAAAAGTAATAATAACAATACATTTGTAGTCTTACAGAGCATTTGTTTTTTAGATGGGGTCACTGATCCCCAGATTTGAAAGGTGGAAAGAGTTATAATAAGAAGGCAAATAATTCAAAAACTATAAAAAAATAAATAATGAAGACCAATTGAAAAGTTTCTTTCAATTGGCCATTTAGTAATATACTAGATGATAACATCAAGGTGAAGCACCCCAAGTTATACAAATGAATGAAGACTAAGTTTGCTCATAGTCTGTACAGAGAGATCCCATAAAACTATGGCAGCATAGGTATTCCCCTGTACTAAGCACAATTCAGCAGGAACAGTCCCCTAAATTTGCTCATAGTCTGTACAGAGAGATCCCATAAAACTATGGCAGCATAGGTATTCCCTGTACTAAGCACAATTCAGCAGGAACAGCCCCTAAGTTTGCTCATAGTCTGTACAGAGAAATTCCATAAAATTATGGCAGCATAGGTATTCCCCTGTACTAAGCACAATTCAGCAGGAACAGTCCCTAAGTTTGCTCATAGTCTGTACAGAGAGATCCCATAAAACTATGACAGCATAGGTATTCCCTGTACTAAGCACAATTCAGCAGGAACAGTCTCCTAAGTTTACTCATAGTCTGTACAGAGAGATCCCATAAAACTATGGCAGCATAGGTATTCCCTGTACTAAGCACAATTCAGCAGGAACAGTCCCTAAGTTTGCTCATAGTCTGTACAGAGAGATCCCATAAAACTATGGCAACATAGGTATTCCCTGTACTAAGCACAATTCAGCAGGAACAGTCCCTAAGTTTACTCATAGTCTGTACAGAGAGATCCCATAAAACTATGACAGCATAAGTATTCCCTGTACTAAGCACAATTCAGCAGGAACAGTCCCCTAAGTTTGCTTTGTGTGAATATATAATTCAGTGTGTGGGAACTGTTCTTGTTGGACTCAACCATTGGGAAGTTGGCTCCAAATATAAATTCCCCCTGTTACTAGGTGCATGTAAGAGGCATTAATACTCACGGGTGCCTCTACTCTCTTTCAGTCATGTGATTGTGACTCATTTTATTTTAGACTCAGTAGTCTGACCTGTTGTCAGTCTGATATTAACCAATGAGCAGCCAATGATCTGTGGCCTAAAAAAAATCTAGGTCGCAGCCTTTATCCACCTCCCGTTTATGTTGCACCTCAGTGACCTCACAGCACCTACTTGTTCAGATTGACGTCCTTCCCCTGCTCATGAGCCTCCACCAGCTGCTTAATGACATCAGCCACCGTCATCATCATCAGCTCGGCCTGACTCATGTTCCCTGGGGAGGAAGGAAGGAACCATTCAGCTGGGGGTGTCTGCGGTTGGACTTAACTGAAGTAGGAAGGGGGGGGTCTGAGGGGAAACATCTTCTGTGGGGAGTGGGAATATATTTATAATATATTTAGTGAAGTTGCAATGGGCAAGTAAAATCAGTCACCTGGGCAAATGGTGAGGAAAGTTACAGCCAATGAGAATTGGAGGGAGGAGGAGCCAATGGAAAGTTATTATAGGGCAGGGGGTGGGGCAATTAAACTGGTGATTTCTGAGGCAGAGACACAGAACTTCCAGTGAATAGATTTATACTGAATGTTTCCATTTGGGGAGAATTCTAAACCATAGGTTTTCACAGACGGCCCCTTTAATTAAGGCGTGTCTGTAATTCAGCTGCTGATTGGCCAGGCAGGAGTGAACTGAAGGTGTGACGAGGGAATCACGTGCTGCCTGGAGGAGATAGAGGAGCAAAACAGCAGCGCCGCCTAGTGATAAAAAGCCGTTCAGATGAGTTGCAATAACAAAGCGCGGCACCGCCTAGCGGCAGGAAAGCGAATTGCAGAATTAACTACGTGGAAAGGCGGTGGCGGTAACCAGGACTAATATCCGGATAACAGACACTTGTCTGGTCAGGAGAGAAGGCGCGTCCCACCCTCAGTAATGACACACTACGTGCAGCGCCCACTCACCCCTCATCCCTCTGTCCGGCTTCATGTTGCCCGATGTTCCGCTAGCGGCTCCCACTGACAGGAGGAACACGAGAGCTCCAGAGCGCGCAGAGATGACGTCAAGGGCACGTCGCTACTACGTCGCCAGGCGGGGACGGAAAACCGAAGGGACCAAAAGACCTAACTGCGGGGACACGTTGAAGAAACAAAGAAAAAAGATGCCGGTGGAGGAGCGGGACACACAGGGATGTAAGGAGATCCGTTTGAGTTTGAAGTGTAATGGGAATAACAGGATTAAATCACGTGGTGTGTGTGTAACGGGCGTGGCCAGTAGATGGCAGCAAAGAGACACGAGATTCTATTTCAGCGGTGTAACTGCGCATGTGCGGGGGAGTGACGTCGTGTCGGAGTCATTGGTTATAAACTGACTGCTAAGCAGATTCATGTGGCTACAATTCAACAATTGAGGCGGCCCTCCAGTTTGCTGGGCTCGGCTATTTATAATAGAAATCAGGGAAATCAAACCTCCCGACATTTTGCAAAAAGAAAGGGACAAGAAGATTTTCACCACGCCTATTTTGTGGCCACACCCCCTAATTACCATTTTCAGGTTACACAATTTGGCAGGTTATAAAAGTTTCAACACATTTCTGTGTTTTTTTCAGTTATTATAGTTCTGCTAATGAAGGTGAGTTGCTCTTTAAGATGCAAGTCACAGTTTCCCCAAGAGACCTGCTTATCTTAAATTGTTACACTTGTTTCTTTGCTTGTCTTAAATTGTTACAAATGTATCTAAGTGCAGCTGCCACGTATTCTGGGCTCTCTGCCAAAAGCCAATTATGTTTTAGAGACTTTATATCTTTTTCTGGCTGTTTAAAAGAGACAAAGCGAGATCAAAGAAAAAGTTGGGACATTTCAGTAACAATCCGGGACTGCGGGTTGAGCTGTCAAGATCGGGACTGTCCTGTAAAAAAACATAACAGTTGGGAGGTGTGTCCATGTGTCTCTCACTCCCCCCCCAGCTACCTGTGTCTGGGGCCTTGGCCAAAGTGTTCAGTGGCCCCGGGGCTGGTAGCCACCTGATGGTTTTTGCTTGCAGGCTCCTCACAGCTCTGGTAAAGGGCTTGTTCACCTTTAAATTAACTGTTAGTATAATGTAGAGAGTGATATTCTGAGATAATTTGCTATTGGTTTTTAATATTTTATTATTTGTGGGTTTTAGCTTTTTATTCAGCAGCAATTTTACCAATCTGGTTGCTATGGTCCAAATTCCCCTAGCAACCATGCATTGATTTGAATAAGAGACTGGAATATGAATAGGAGAGGCCTGAATAGAAAGATGAGTAATAAAAAGCAGCAATAACAATACATTTGTAGCCTTACAGAGCATTTGTTTTTAGCTGGGGTCAGTGACCCCCATTTGAAAGCTGAAAGAGTCAGAAGAAGAAGGCAAATAACTCAGAAACTATAAAAAAAAAAAAACAAAATAAGAAAGACCCATTGGAAAGTTGATTAGAATTAGGAATCCCTCTAATTAAGCAAAAAGTGGGCGGGGCTTCACTGGAGAACAGGAGGGAGACTGCTAAACTGGTGGAACTGACTGAATTTCTGCAGTTTGAAAAGTCAGTAACAATCAGTGAGTCGGGACAGAAGGTGCAGATGCCACGGGGCATTAGCCAATAATGTGCAAGAGTTGCTTGTGTGTCTGTTGTGAGTGTTAAACACTGGGGAGGCTCGCGACACGACATTAGGAGCAGAGACTACTGGGCACAGACCATGGTTGCCAGGTTGGCGGGTTTCCAGCCAAATTGGGCTACTAATTTAAAGCCCAGTCTGGTTTTGAAAGTACAAAGTAGCCAAGGTACATATTTGGGCTACTTTTTGGGCCTTTGGCTGGTTTGTACTTTGTAAAACAAGCTCAAGTTTTTTCATGCCCTAATGTGCCAAGCCTGCGCCTCCCAATGCATGTTGGGCAATGTAGTTTTTATTTAACAATTTGTCAACTGCCAAGTTGAATGTAAGACTAAAATTCCCACAATGCAACGAGGACTGACTTGTGTAGATGTCAGGATTTGGGAGTTACCAGATTTCGGGCTCTGTACCCCAGTCTCCAGTCACGCTAGAGAATTTTTCGGTGACTTTACTCAATTTCAGGCAGTTTTGGGGCAAAAATCTGCTGACCACCAAAATGCCTAGAGGTTGACCTGTTTTACCAATATTTATTGAAATTGTATATGAATTAGGGTCTTATGAGGGGGGGCTCTGTAGTTACGCACCGGGTAAATCTTTGCTTCGTGGAAAAATTTGCAAAATAGTGAAAATTTGAAATAGGTGTATTTTCACATATATTAATTTATTTTTAGACTTTTTTTTATTGCACATATTGGGCTATTTTTGGGCTACGTTTGAAGTGCCTCTTGGCTAGTTTTGGGCTGGTTTTGTAGCCGACTTTGGCTGGTTTTGAAAATTAGACCTGGCAAACCTGGCACAGACATAATTGGGCAGTTAGTGGGGAGTAAAACACTTGTGCCCCGTGTTGCTAAATGAACCCTAAGGTTCCACATTGTACAGGCGACGAGAGCACCAACGTCTGATCATTTACCCGACACTTCAATCAATTAATTAATTAATCAATCAGACCTGACGCATCGGATTATTGGATCCACTCAGGACTTTATCCCGTCTCCAGGGGATGTGACAGAGATTAATGGGGGGGAGGGGAGGAGTAAGACATTTTCACTGTGACTTTCCGCAGGTGATTGATGGACATCAGGAGTCTCAGTGGGAGAGAAGCCCATTCGGCTGCTCTGTGGGACTTACCTGGGGCATATTTTATTTCCACAGACTCCCAGCCATGGCTCTTTGTGTATTTGAATATTGGAGGCATTCTGGGAGTTGTAGTTCTGTGACACTGTGTCTTGTTATCCTTGCGCTGCCCTCGTTATCTGACTGGAACAACTTTATGCAGCAGAGTTTTCTGTCACTATTAAATTTAATCCTATAACCAGACGCGGGCACCAAACAACTCTGTTTCCTTTATCCAGAGATAAGTTTAGGGGGTCCAGGGATTCACACATAGTGGGGCATCTCAGGGCAGCAGTTTGTAGGTAGGAGAAGTAGGGTGTGTATAGTGTTAGCAGAGCAAGATGCCAAGAGTAAAGTAAGATGGGCACAGTAGGGAAAATGGAGACAGGAGAAGATGGAGTCAGTAGGGCAGTGGTTCCAAAACTGGGACTGAAGGTCAGGGTGAGCTTTCAATATCTGTACTAATTTATTGAGCTAAGGGGGGTTCTGACCAAAGGTTGGACCTTCAAGGGGGTCCTTGAACGGAAATAGTTTGACAGCCACAGTAGTTGGGCAGGATGGAGACAGTAACATAGTAAGTTCAAGTTCAACCTTTTTACTTTTTTTTAACCTGCCTAACTGCCAGTTGATCCAGAGGAAGGCAAAAAACCCATTTGAAGCCTCTCCAATTTGCCTCAGAGGGGAAAAATTCCTTCCTGACTCCAAAATGGCAATGGGACCAGTCCCTGGATCAACTTGTACTATGAGCTATCTTCCATATCCCTGTATTCCCTCACTTGCTAAACACCATCCAACCCCTTCTTATACCTATCTAATGTATCAGCCTGTACCACTGATTCAGGGAGACAATTCCACATCTTCACAGCTCTCACTGTAACAAACCCCTTCCCAATATTTAGCTGGAACCTCTTTTCTTCTAATCGGAATGGGTGACCTTGTGTCAGCTGGAAAGACCTACTGGTAAATAAATCATTAGAGAGATTATTATATGATCCCCTTATATATTTATACATAGTCATCATATCTCCCCTTAAGCGCCTCTTCTCCAGTGTGAACATCCCCAATTTGGCCAGTCTTTCCTCATAGCTAAGATTTTCCCTTTACCAGCTTAGTTGCCCTTCTCTGTCCCCTCTCTAATACAATAATGTCCTGTTTGAGTGATGGAGACCAAAACTGTACGGCATATTCTAGATGGGGCCTTACAAGTGCTCTATACAGTGGGACCCCCTCCTCCCGTGACTCTCTGCCCCATTTAATACAAGTCAAGACCTTATTTGCCCTTGATGCTGCTGACTGGCATTGCTTGCTACAGACAAGTTTATTATCTACAAGGACTCCAAGCTCCGTCTCCATTATGGATTTGCCTAGTGCAGTCCCATTAAGGGTATAAGTGGATATTGTTACATCCCAGGTGCATGACTTTACATTTATCAACATTGAATCTCATTTGCCACTTAGCTGCCCAGATTGCCAGTTTGTCAAGATCCTGTTGCAAGTGCCACATCCTGGATGGAATTAATTGGGCTGATAATTTTGTGTCATCTGCAAACACTGATACATTACTTACAATACCCTCCCCTAAGTCATTAATGAACAAGTTAAATAAAAGTGGACCCAATACTGAGCCCTGAGGGACCCCACTAAGAACCTTACTCCAAGTAGAGAATGTCCCATTAACAACCACCCTCTGTACCCGATCCTGTAGCCAGTTTCCTATCCATGTGCAAACGACTTCATTAAGCCCAACAGACCTTAGTTTAGAAAGCAGTCATTTGTGGGGCACAGTATCAAATGCTTTGGCAAAATCCAAATAGATCACATCTACTGCCCCCCCCCCCCACTGTCCAGAATCTTACTTACCACATCATCAAAAGCAATCAAATTAGTCTGACATGACCTATCCGTCATAAAGCCATGCTGATTGTTGCTCATAATGACATTCACTAGGACAAAATTTTGAATGTGATCCCTTAACAAGCCTTCAAATAATTTGCCCACCACAGATGTCAAATTTACTGGCCTATAATTATCAGGCTGAGATCGTAATCCCTTTTTAAATATTGGAAAGACATTAGCTTTTCTCTAATCCATAGGTAACATACCAGATGAAAGCGAATCTGAGAAAATCAGAAATAGGGGCTGGTCTAAAACTGAACTAAGCTCTCTTAGAACCCGGGGGTGTATGCCATCTGGCCCTGGAGCCTTGTTTACATTAATTTTTATTAAAGCTTTATGGATCATTTCCTGAGTCAGCCACTGACTAGATTGAGCTAAGCCATCAGAGCAGCTATGAAGTGAGCCTGGGAACTCACACTCCTCTATTGCATACACGGAAGAAATACTGATTTAGCACATTTGCCTTTTCTGTATTTGTTACAACCATACTGGTACCATTATTTAATGGAGCAACACTCTCAACCTGCATGTTTTTACTATAAATATATTTAAAAAACTTCTTGGGGTTAGTCTTATCCTCCACCGCAATGCACTCTTCATTTCCTTTCTTTGCTTTCCGGATTGCTGATTTACAGCATTTATTACAGTGTTTATATTCATTAAATGCAGCTTCTGTCCCAACAATAATTATTAAATGCCTTTCTCTTCTTTCCTATTAACTTCTTTACTTCTATATTAAGCCACAAAGTTTGATTCTTAGAACTTCTACATTTACTCCTTAAGGGAATAAATTGAGAACAGTAATGATTTAATAACATTTTAAATGACAACAATTTCTGTTCTGTGTTTTTAGCTGAAAACTTAATGCCCCAATCAATACTCTGAAGGGCAGCCTTCAAGACACTAAAATTAGCTTTTCTGAAATTCATGGTTTTTGTTGCCCCAGTGTATATTTGTTTTTTGCACCAGACATTAAATGATATAACATTATGGTCTCTATTACCCAGGGGCTCAATGACTTGCACATTTGCTATAAGTTCTGGGTCATTTGAGATCACTAAATCCAGAATAGCATTTTTCCTGGTTGGCTCAACAACCTGTGCCATAAAATTGGGCAAAATGGAAACGATGGAGATGGCAGGGAAAAATGGAGACAGTAGGACAAAATGGAGAGAGTAAGACAAGATGGAGACAGTAGGGCAAAATGGAGACTGTAGGACAAAATGGAGAGAGTAAGACAAGATGGAGATTGTAAGACAAGATGGAGACAGTAGGACAAGATGGAGACAGTATAACAAGATTGAGATGCTAAGGCAATATGAAGACGGTAGGGCAAGATGGAGACAGTAGGTAGAGACCCCAGAACTGAGAGTGAGTGCAGTGAAGGACATCATTTAGCTCCTCATTAGCTGTTGAAGGAGGTCCTGCAGGGGCTTGGGGCAGTTGAGGGCTGTATGTCTGGTGCTTTCATCTCCTTTTTGACCCCACTTTCTTCACCTATGAACCTCTGACCTCTCTTTCTTCATCATTCTTTCAAAGGAAGAGGAAGGTTTTAGGTACAAAGTCAGGCTGAGTTGGTTTAGAGCCCTTCGGTGGGATCTACTGACTTTGTATAAATAAACATACAATAGGAAGCCTTACCTTAACTCTTCCAGGGGGCACCATGGCTTCCTTTGAGAATTTAGTTCTGGGATTCTCTACCAGTTGCTTTTTTCAAAATTTTATTGGATATCTGTAACCTTGTTATGAGCTAAGGGGGCCCAGTCTGAAGGCCAGTTAGGGGGAGATTTGGGGTGAGTGCTTATTTGTACCCTGGGTACCCCTGGAACTATAGTAGGGTGACTGTTACCCCAATGTTTCTATATATCTGTAACCTTGTTATGAGCTAAGGGGGCCCAGTCTGAAGGACAGTTAGGGGGAGATTTGGGGTGAGTGCTTATTTGTACCCTGGGTACCCCTGGAACTATAGCAGGGTGACTGTTACCCCAATGTTTCTATATATCTGTAACCTTGTTATGAGCTAAGGGGGCCCAGTCTGAAGGACAGTTAGGGGGAGATTTGGGGTGAGTGCTTATTTGTACCCTGGGTACCCCTGGAAGTATTGCAGGGTGACTGTTACCCCAATGTTTCTATATAGCTGTTCTATTATTATTAGACACTGTGCCATCCCCATTGTAAAAAAAGGGAAAGTGCGGGGATAAGGTTGATAATAGGGAGCAGGTTGGAGGCAGAGTGATAAGAAGGTCGATATATAAAGGAACTTGTGTTTCCTCCCCATTAGCCCCAGGGTAGTTGCACGTCGGGGATGTCAGGCCTGAGTTTCAGATCACTATGTGGAATGTCAGTTCTTTATCTGGGATGTCAGAGCTGTGACAGAGTGACTAACGTGTGACATATTAATGTGTGTCTTGCCCCGGGGTCACTGAATCAAATACAAACAAACACTGGCAGCCTGTCAGTCTGGAGCCACCGTCCTTCAGTCCATCTCCCAGTGAAGGACAGGGAATATGGAGGCAGGGGACACCCTACTGACAGGTGTATCACATACTCATGAGGATTCAATGAATGGCACGAGTTATAGGGGTGCCCACCCACGTACATATCTCTTTCATAGATGAACCAAGTGGTGCTTTTTCTTTCAGGGACACAAGTTTTAAGTATTGGGGTGACTTGCACCTCTGAATTCCCCTTCTACTTACTGTATGTGAGGAAAGAACTCAAGATCAGTTCTAGAGCCAGTGGATGGATGCGGTCAGTGGAGTAACTATAGAGGAAGCAGACCCCTCACTCACCCCAAATCCCCCCTAACTGGCCTTCAGGGTGAGCTCATAACAAGGTTACAGATATATAGAAACATTGGGGTAACAATCACTCTGGTATAGTTCCAGGGGTACCCAGTGCACAAATAAACACTCACCCCAAATCTCCCCCTAACTGGCCTTCAGACTGGGCCCCCTTAGCTCATAACAAGGTTACAGATATATAGAAACATTGGGGTAACAGTCACCCTGCTATAGTTCCAAGGGTACCCAGGGCACAAATAAGCACTCACCCCAAATCTCCCCCTAACTGGCCTTCAGACTGGGCCCCCTTAGCTCATAACAAGGTTACAGATATATAGAAACATTGGGGTAACAGTCACCCTGCTATAGTTCCAGGGGTACCCAGGGTACAAATAATCACTCACCCCAAATCTCCCCCTAACTGACCTTCAGACTGGGCCCCCTTAGCTCATAACAAGGTTACAGATATATAGAAACATTGGGGTAACAGTCACCCTGCTATAATTCCAGGTGTACCCAGGACACAAATAAGCACTCACCCCAAATCTCCCCATAACTGACCTTCAGGCTGGGCCCCCTTAGCTCATAACAAGGTTACAGATATATAGAAACATTGGGGTAACAGTCACCCTGCTATAGTTCCAGGGGTACCCAGGGCACAAATAAACATTCACCCCAAATTTCCCCCTAACTGGCCTTCAGACTGGGCCCCCTTGGCTCATAACAAGGTTACAGATATATAGAAACATTCGGGTAACAGTCACCCTGCTATAGTTCCAGGGGTACCCAGGGCACAAATAAACACTCACCCCAAATCTCCCCCTAATTGGCCTTCAGACTGGGCCCCCTTGGCTCATAACAATGTTACAGATATATAGAAACATTGGGGTAACAGTCACCCTGCTATAGTTCCAGGGGTACCCAGGGTACAAATAAACACTCACCCCAAATCTCCCCCTAACTCCCCCATAGCAGCTCTCTTGCCTGTCGCAGGTGAGCAGAAACACTGGGTGGAGAGTGGGCAGAGTGAGGGTGGGAGTGGGCAGAGTCGGGGCAAAACGTGGGCGGGAAGTGGGAGGGAGGATGGGGGTCGGAGTTCGCTGGGTCCAGGGTTGCCACCTTTTAGTTCTGGCCCTACCTGCTGAAAATGTACAGGGTGGGGGCGGGCCAGAGAGGGGCGGGGTTTCAGGGGCGGAGTTGTGACGTTTTGGACGCAGGGTCACTAAGTTTCGATACTGGTTTGGTCAGGAAGGGACTGCAGCGATTGGATTAGGTGAGTAGAGGATCTGAGAGGGGCGGATCTGAGGCGGGCCAGGGGGCAGAACAATAGGGATTAGAAATTAAACAGGCTAATACATTGACTGTGAATTAGAAATACCAGCCAGGTGGCAACCCTAGCTGGGCCCCTCTGAAGATTTTTTTATAGGGGTTCCGGTGCACTTAAGTTACACTACTGGGAGGAATGTTCCGGCAGGTAACGTTGGCTTGTGTATGGTTACATTGAGTTGGTCTTACAATCTCACACCTGGATACAAGCCATAATAAACACTGACACCCCGTATTTACCCCCCCCCCAGCTGCTGGCACCTAATCTGTATTTGGTAGTGGAGACAGGGAACTCACAATATAAATATTTTTATTAGAAAAGAAGCAAATAAAAGAAATCTCATGATATATAAACATATCAGCACACACTGCTATAGACTGAATGCCAAACTGTGGCCCTGAGAGACAAATTCTGCCCAATTTTATGGAACAAGCACAATTCCACTACATGTTGGCAAACTCAAATCTCTCAGCATGCTCAGCCAGATGGTGTGACTTGTCCTGTAGTTCTTCCGGATACACAGTCAGGTACCGGCTACTGATTCAGCCTCAACAGGTGGTCGGCCCATGTCTGGTGCCAAAACAATCACCTTAGTAACCTGTCAGAACCTACAGATACTGATTGGACTGGCCTGAAAATCTAGTTGCACTAAAGCTATATAAATACATGTTAATAATAATAACTGTCCCCCATGTGACCCAAACACAAGGATATTTGTTCTGGTGCCGTCACTTCAATACAGCACTTTGTGTCCCATCTGCACCCACACCCTTCATTTGGGCACAGAAATCAAATTCCAGTGGATCTAAGCTAAAACCCCCTGACCTTTGCCCAAGAGACTCTCACCCTGGGCTGGAATCACTGTTAATGGATTAATTCCAGGAAAACAATAACTGATTTGCAGCCGGCTGATTTTGGCTCATTCCTGGTGTCATATAAAGTGTTGATCTCAGGTTAAAGGACCAGTAAAAGGACCCAGTGCATTTCTATTGGCTCTGGCGGGTCGACCATTTCTATTTGTAATTGAAATAAACCATCCCTGGGAATAATGTGCTTGGGACAGACAGCCCTACTGAATGAAAGGAGAGGTATTAATAAGGAAATATGTCTCACAAGTACCAGGCAGGGCTCTACCATGATGATATTGAATCATCCTTCCGAGTCCTACCCGAAGGCATGGGCTCCGTTGCCCAAGTGTCCCAGGCTACCGCCCGTGAACAGCTTGAACGAATGGGTCCCCCTTCGCCGAAGCTAGGGAGGGCCCACCATCCCCGCCCCCGAAGGGGTTTGGGGTCGTTTGGACTCCCCTCACCAAAGCTAGGGGAGTCCCGTCTTGCCCCAACCAAACCAATTTTACCTGGGGAGGCCAGCTGTTCCTGCCAGTTATGCAGATGGAGTTCAATAATAAAAGCAAATCTTTATATAAGGAGAGAATATGCACAGCAGTGATTCCTGGTGCATTATGGGAAAGCAGATTGGATCAGAACACACAGAGCAGCATTGTGGCCCCTATTGTGTCTCTGCCTGATGGTCTCTCCCATGGTCTCACCTTAAGGCACAGTGACATCATGTGAACATCCAGGGTGGAACAAACCATGTACTGGGGGGGGAAGAAATCCAGAGGGGTGATGGGCATGAAGAAGTCAGAACACAGTAGGAAAATGGATTTGGGGCGTATTAATCCTCTGAGCTTTCTGCCATCGGTGTTGTAAACACAACTCTACTCCTCATCTGATCCGTGATTGGACGATGGCACCTGCCATGGTTGGCTCTCAAATGGCGGCACTGCTGCAAAGTCACATATCAAATGAAAAGCATTAGAGGTTCAATCCTAATCCCCAATCCTTTTTTATTCTCAACACTATTTCTTAAGAATGAAAGGCCTTGCTCTGAACAGGGACCCAGCATGAGACATAATGTGACTCCATATAACCCAGAGCCTCCGTTTAACCCAGCTCCTCTGTATAACCCAGCTCCTCTGTATAACCCAGCCTGTATAACCCAGCTCCTCTGTATAACCCAGCTCCTCTGTATAACCCAGCCTGTATAACCCAGCTCCTCTGTATAACCCAGCTCCTCTGTATAACCCAGCCTGTATAACCCAGAGTCTTTGTATAACCCAGCTCCTCTGTATAACCCAAAGTCCTTGTATAAGACAGCTCGTCTGTATAACCCAGCTCCTCTGTATAACCCAAAACCTTCGTATAACCCAGCTCCTCTGTATAATCCAGCTCCTCTGTATAACCCAGAGCCTTCATATAACCCAGCTCCTCTGTATAACCCATTCTGACACTGTATACAAATAAGTAGGAAATTCCATTTTCCCAAAATACATTTCCTATGTGTATTACATTAGTACACCTGTTTCACCTATCACTGTGGATTAGCCCCAAGTGCAGTGCCCTGTATTTCCAGCTGCTACTGACCAGGCATTAAAGGACAACTAACCCCACAATAGGAAAAGCCCCTACCTACTACGCTAGATAGTCCCTGCTTCCCCCCGCAAAGTTCATTACCCCTGAAAGTGTCAACAGAGTAAGCGCAGTGGAGCTCATGGGCGCCAGAAGATGGAGCCAATGAGCTCTGCTGCTCTTACTCTGCACTGACACGTGAGGAATGTATTCGGGACACTTTCAGGGGTATTGAATTATGTGGGGGTAAGCAGGGACTATCTAGGGTAGTAGGTAGGAGCATTTCTTATTGGCGGGTTCAGTTCTCCTTTAAAGTCCAGGGTTCACTTTTCATGTACTTTTTTAGAGGGTGTGTAAAGGAATGTCACATTTTCACCCAAATTAATCCAAATGTAACTTGTGCAAAATTGAGCAAAATCCATGTGCCTGCATTCAACCATTGTAACGATCATAAAGTGAGCCTGGCTAGCCCAATGCAAAGTGAGTCTGCCTAGTACAATGCTGTGTGACACTGGAATAGTGAGAGGGAATGCACACAGAGCCTGCAGTAAGGCTCAGCATATTGAGGGGACATTGGGAGAGGGATTACTGGGTAACATAGAATTAAGCTGGCCATGGACACAAAGATAATAGTTGTACAAAAAGGAAGTTCATACGATTTTCAGACAGTGTGTGGATCATCCTGACATTTTCGTGCCTTGTTGATCGGTTGTTCAGTCAGTCGGACAGGTTAGAAGAGTCCTGCCAGCCAATAATAATATCTCTGCATGTATTGCCTGTCTGATGATATCAATGTGTGACGGTCACTACTATTATTATACGATTGTCTGTCAATTCATGGCCAGAACATCGTCTGATTTGTTCTTTTTATTACTTTATTTCATCTGAATGGTCAGTGGTAGGTCAGGAGATTGCACCGCATGATCATTCATGGGGCATAGAATTAAATCTGCATGTCTATGGCCAGGTTAATGGGAACAATCTCAAAAATGATATAAATTTGATATAAGCTTCAGCATACTGACTGCATGAAGAGGGAATGAAGAGAAACAGATGCTGAGAGAGGAATAAAGATAAACTTGATTATTTCAGAAATAATGCAGAATTATTTAATTGATTGTATATACAAAGTTTCTTATTTCAATATGCTGAAGCTTATATTTCATTTCCGTGATAGTTCCCCTTTAAAGGGGAAGGAAACCTAGTCGGCGCAAACCCCCCCCCACCCATTTGTTGCCCACCCTTCTTCCTCCCCCCTGGCCTACCCGTCCCGCTGGGCAAATGCCCCTAACTTGTTACTTACCCTTCTGCGCAGGTCCAGTCCAGGGAGTTCACCGACGACATCTTCTTCCACGCGATCTTCTTCCTGCTGTGAACGGCGTTTTGGCGCATGCACAGTAGGATCATTTTGCCGGTACAGATCTACTGCGCATGCGCCAAAAGTCACGCGCATGCGCAGTAGATCATACCGGCGAAATGATCCTACTGCGCATGCACCGTTCACAGCAGGAAGAAGATCGCATGGAAGAAGATGTCGTCTGTGAACTCCCTGGACTGGACCTGCGCACAAGGGTAAGTAACAAGTTAGGGGCATTTGCCCAGCGGGACGGGTAGGCCAGGGGGGAGGAGGGAGGGTGGGCAACAAACGGGTGGGGGGTTTGCGCCGACTAGGTTTCCTTCCCCTTTAAGTAATACCTGTAACTTGTTACTATGGCAAGAATTTCTGTTGGTTCTTTAGTAAATAAGCCCCAGCAAGGATGAGATGACTCGAGTACTAATAAAAGGGGTGTGAGCCATTTGGAAAACACTTACTTGGGGAACTCTGTGACCTGTGGGTTAAAGTCTTCCTTCCACGTTCCCACATTCTGGGCACTGGTGGGCGGACAGGTGAGGGGCGTATCCCTGCGTTCCACTCTGTGCTCTGTGCCAGGGACTTGGCTGTGCCCTTATTCACGGGGTACTCTGCCAACTGATGAGCCGCCCAGCTCGGCCTGGATGATGACTTTGGGCTATTGCAAATCTCTGCAGAAAGGGAAATCTAAGGGAACACATGGATAGAACTGATAAACTCCTTGGTGCATATGGCCAATTACATCTGAACATATATATATATATATATATATATATATATATATATATATATATATATATATATATATATATATATATATACCTATATCACTGATATACTGACTCATGAATGGACAGAGATGGGAGACATGTCGATACTGAGTGCAGGGATGTATGATGCCTTGTGATATAAATACTCATTTTATTAGTTCTACATATGTGTCGGTATGATCCCACTGGATCCTGCATCATGTGATCTCTCTGACTGAGAAAACTTAAGGGACGACTGTTCCTGCTGAATTGTGCTTAGTACAGGGAATACCTATGCTGACATAGTTTTATGGGATCTCTCTGTACAGACTATGAGCAAACTTAGGGGCTGTTCCTGCTGAATTGTGCTTAGTACAGGGAATACCTATGCTGCCATAGTTTTATGGGATCTCTCTGTACAGACTATGAGCAAACTTAGGGGACTGTTCCTGCTGAATTGTGCTAAGTACAGGGGAATACCTATGCTGCCATAGTTTTATGGGATCTCTCTGTACAGACTATGAGCAAACTTAGGGACTGTTCCTGCTGAATTGTGCTTAGTACAGGGGAATACCTATGCTGCCATAGTTTTATGGGATCTCTCTGTACAGACTATGAGCAAACTTAGGGGACTGTTCCTGCTGAATTGTGCTTAGTACAGGGAATACCTATGCTGCCATAGTTTTATGGGATCTCTCTGTACAGACTATGAGCAAACAGGGGCTGTTCCTGCTGAATTGTGCTTAGTACAGGGAATACCTATGCTGCCAAAGTTTTATGGGATCTCTCTGTACAGACTATGAGCAAACTTAGGGGACTGTTTCTGCTGAATTGTGCTTAGTAGAGGGAATACCTATGCTGCCATAGTTTTATGGGATCTCTCTGTACATGCTATGAGCAAAATTAGGGGCTGTTTCTGCTGAATTGTGTTATTACAAGGGAATAAATGTGCTGCCTTTTTAAAAAGGGGATTATAACAAAACAGAAGGGCTATGGAAACAAGGATTATGAGGCACCGCTCGCACACCCTGACCTCCTGGAATGGATGCCTGGTGCACGGTGATGGAGGGATCAGCACTCTCCTAATCAGACAACTCCAAAAGATTCACTGGCACTCAAAGGCTGGAGCAAGAAGGGATGGACCCTTTCGAGTTTATTTGCAGTTATGCAGCGTTTCAGGGGTGTTAATCACAATTGTGTATGCTTGACAAAGAGGTACAACCCTGAAACGTTGAATAACTGCAAATAAACACACAAGGGTTCGTCCCTGCTTGCTCCAGCCTTGTGGAGTTATGAAACATGTGGCCAGCCAGCTTCACTAATGAAGGTTTAGGCAACAGTAGTCAGTAAAAGACTGGCAGGACGTAGGGAAAGAAAAGGGCAAATGACTTCTCTTTATTTTTGGTAAATACAATGTGGCTGAGCCAAACCCTGGGAGCAGTGCATTAAATGAGGGAACTGCTGGCCCAGCCGGTTGTATCACCTGTATTTGCACCAGGCAGGGGGAGTGTAAAGCAAATATGTTTTATTACCATGTTGCATATTTGGAATTTAAAGGCACATAATCCTCTCTAGCCATTGGCTTGCTGTGTAATGCTCAATGTGTCAGCGAATGGGTGAATGTCATGCTGCTGATCTCATGATTCCTGTCTGAAGTTTATATGGGAACTGCTATGCATTGTGGGCTTTATTCTCACCCCTCATAACCCATTGATTCATTTATAGGCATGCAGGTTGCCTTGCTGCCCAGGAGCCAGTGCAGTCTGCAGCGAAATGAACTGCTAATTAGTCATGCAATATCGGGGGTCGGGGCATTGATCGTGGGGTTCAGTCAGTAGCAAAAGAAAAGGTAAAACAGTGAGCAGGGGTTGCTATGTTTACATTGTCTTTTTGTCATCAATTCCAAAGCTCATTCCCTTAAATAATTCTCACAAAGGCACCAAGTGTGAAGCACCAACACCCACTATGGAGTTTAACGGGTTAATTATATTTCCTATTCAAAATGATGTATCATACATCTTTATGTAAAGCTTTTCAGTCACAGTTTCATATTACATGAGGGATACATGGACTTTATCTGCTTTCTTTATTCACACAATATTAGTCTTTTATGATTTGCTTTAGTGTAGCTTTGCAACAGGAGGCCATGAACAGCTTCATTCTATTTATATCAGGAAGGGAAAAGAGTGAAAGAGTGAGAGGTTTGGTTTTATAGTTTTCTCCTACTATACCTGCTATTCCACACTATTGTCCCACTGTTACTATAGGCACCATCTCTCCCTACTATACCTGCTATCCCACAGTTACACTCCCTTCCCAGAGACTATTATCCCACTGTTACTATAGACACCATCTCTCCCTACTATACCTGCTATCCCACAGTCACACTCCCTTCCCACAGACTATTATCCACTGTTACTATAGGCACCATCTCTCCCTACTATACCTGCTATCCCACAGTCACACTCCCTTCCCACAGACTATTATCCACTGTTACTATAGGCACCATCTCTCCCTACTATACCTGCTATCCCACAGTCACACTCCCTTCCCACAGACTATTATCCACTGTTACTATAGGCACCATCTCTCCCTACTATACCTGCTATCCACAGTCACACTCCCTTCCCACAGACTATTATCCCACTGTTACTATAGACACCATCTCTCCCTACTATACCTGCTATCCCACAGTCACACTCCCTTCCCAGAGACTATTATCCCACTGTTACTATAGACACCATCTCTCCCTACTATACCTGCTATCCCACAGTCACACTCCCTTCCCAGAGACTATTATCCACTGTTACTATAGGCACCATCTCTCCTACTATACCTGCTATCCCACAGTCACACTCCCTTCCCAGAGACTATTATCCACTGTTACTATAGACACCATCTCTCCCTACTATACCTGCTATCCCACAGTCACACTCCCTTCCCAGAGACTATTATCCACTGTTACTATAGGCACCATCTCTCCCTACTGTACCTGCTATCCCACAGTCACACTCCCTTCCCAGAGACTATTATCCACTGTTACTATAGACACCATCTCTCCCTATTATACCTGCTATCCCACAGTCACACTCCCTTCCCAGAGACTATTATCCCACTGTTACTATAGGCACCATCTCTCCCTACTATACCTGCTATCCCACAGTCACACTCCCTTCCCAGAGACTATTATCCACTGTTACTATAGGCACTATCTCTCCCTACTATACCTGCTATCCCACAGTCACACTCCCTTCCCAGAGACTATTATCCCACTGTTACTATAGACACCATCTCTCCCTACTATACCTGCTATCCCACAGTCACACTCCCTTCCCAGAGACTATTATCCACTGTTACTATAGGCACCATCTCTCCCTACTATACCTGCTATCCCACAGTCGCACTCCCTTCCCAGAGACTATTATCCACTGTTACTATAGACACCATCTCTCCCTACTATACCTGCTATCCCACAGTCACACTCCCTTCCCAGAGACTATTATCCACTGTTACTATAGGCACCATCTCTCCCTACTATACCTGCTATCCCACAGTCACACTCCCTTCCCAGAGACTATTATCCCACTGTTACTATAGGCACCATCTCTCCCTACTATACCTGCTATCCCACAGTCACACTCCCTTCCCAGAGACTATTATCCACTGTTACTATAGGCACCATCTCTCCCTACTATACCTGCTATCCCACAGTCACACTCCCTTCCCAGAGACTATTATCCCACTGTTACTATAGGCACCATCTCTCCCTACTATACCTGCTATCCCATAGCCACACTCCCTTCCCAGAGGTGATTATACATAACTTTACTGAATTTCTAAAGTCAAAATGAAGCCTTCACCCACTTCTCAGCACCAGCAGCTCTGTTGATTTAGAATGTGAATGTAATGATTAAATAAGCCCAAAGCCCTTTGCCTCATAGTTGTACTATTTGCACATGGAGAAGAATGTGGTGTTGGATATCAGTGGGCTCATTCAGCGCAGGTAATAAAGGTGTTTAACTGTGACAGGCTTAATCCTTATTAATAAAAGGTGCTGAACAGGTGTGTTTGGCCCAGTAGAGGAGGACAGACCAAGCCATTGTCTCCACATTACATGGAATGCAGGTGATCCATTGCTGAATGGATGAGAATGAGCAGGTTATGAGACACATCCGCCTGCTCCCACTGTACCTGCACATTAGTGTGTCTCTTCCCCGGCAAACTGTCAGACTGATTAAGAAAAGGGAGAAACAATTACATTAAAGGACACACGCCATGCAATGCTCCCTTTAATCCCACCACTGTTGTTTCCTGTTAAATAAGAGATCTCATATATATGAATGCAATAAACATCATGTTGTTTTGTTTACTCTGCTTCAGCTCACCTTTCTTATCCCTCCCTCTCATCTTCTTAATTACAGGTCTTGCCAGGCTGTGAATGACACACTACCAATGGATATCCTCCATTCTCATACAGAACTTTCACTTAAAATACAATGTATTTATTTAAAGTCGTTGTCACCTTTGAGTTAACTTTTAGTATGACGCAGAGAGTGATATTCTGAGACAATTTGCAATTGGTTTTCATTTTTTGTGGTTTTT
Source organism: Xenopus laevis (assembly GCF_017654675.1). Lineage (NCBI taxonomy): Eukaryota > Metazoa > Chordata > Amphibia > Anura > Pipidae > Xenopus > Xenopus laevis. Next base: position 163,909,047 of record NC_054379.1, on the reverse strand, counting down.
GAGTTATTTAGCTTTTTATTCAACAGCTATCCAGTTTGCAATTTCAGCTGTCTGGTTGCTAGAGTCCCAATTACCCTAGCAACCCTGCACTGATTTGAATAAGAGTCTGGAATTGGAATAGAAGAGGCCTGAATAGAAAGATGAGTATAAAAAAGTAGTGATAACAATATATTTGTAGCCTTACAGAGCATTTGTTTTAAGGTGGGGTCAGTGACCCCTCATTTGAAAGCTGGAATGCATCAGAAGGAGGCAAATAATTAAAAAACTATGCTTATAATTAGCCATTATATTAAATACTAAAAGCTAATTTAAAGGCAACCCAACCCCTTTAATATTAGATCTCTCCCTATGTTATTTACACATGACTGCCAGTTACTAACCCTATGAAATTGCTCTGTGCTATTGAGGCTTCATGTTTATTAATGAACCCAGTTGCCCCCACTTAGTTAATCTTACATTTGTTTCCTGCCTAAAATGATCAATAACCCCAGGGTCATCAGAAAGTTTTAAATCCCCACCCCATCCCTATTGCTTATTAATTAGGGCCTCAAAGGGCCCCCCTAAACTTGTGGGCTGCAGGGTCTGCTCTCTATAGTTTCACCCCTGAGACTCATTCACTATAGGGGGGGGGGGCAGAAGAAGTGCAAGGGTTGTGTGTAACCTTGTATAAAGTAGGATCATAGATGGCGGTAATATTTAATTTCCTATTCCAGATAATGTATCTTTTCTAAAGAAAAATAAATGTTTAAATTCCAGACACTTTAACCCTTTATGCCTGGGAGATCCCAGTATCTACGATGTCACCAAAAAAGCACCAGTGCTGCAGATTCTACATTTCTGGCTTTCACTTTGCTCAATGTTGACTGTGGCAAGAAAGGGTTAACCAATGGGGATCCAATCTAAGGGTGCGTATAAATGTAAGGCAGTACAGTGCCAAAAGTTTTAACCCCACGCTGCCAAGTATAGAGAGAATAAGTCAAATTCTAAATATCTTGTGCTCTACTATTGTCAGATGTGATTTCTGCACTATGCGCTATGTTGTGTTTCTTTATAAGAGAGAGAAGAATTTACCAGTGAATTTGCTTTGCGCAGTTTGTATGAAGCTGACGTCGGCCTCTTCTTTCTCTCTGTGTTCTGCTGGCTGACATTCACCTTCCGTCTGTAGTTTGGAAACAGGAGAAATGGAACCATGTTAGGATTAATTAATTTATAAATTAATTTACTGAATGGAGCAGACCCATATACACAATAACATGTAATATACAGGCAGCAACTGTACCACCATAGGTATTCCCCTGTACTAAGGGGGACAGCCCTAAGTTTGCTCATAGTCTGTACAGAGAGATCCCATAAAACTATGGCAGCATAGGTATTCCCTGTACTAAGCACAATTCAGCAGGACCAGCCCCCTAAGTTTGCTCATAGTCTGTACAGAGAGATCCCATAAAACTATGGCAGCATAGGTATTCCCTGTACTAAGCACAATTCAGCAGGAACAGTCCCCTAAGTTTGCTCATAGTCTGTACAGAGAGATCCCATAAAACTATGGCAGCATAGGTATTCCCTGTACTAAGCACAATTCAGCAGGAACAGTCCCTTAAGTTTGCTCATAGTCTGTACAGAGAGATCCCATAAAACTATGGCAGCATAGGTATTCCCTGTACTAAGCACAATTCAGCAGGAACAGTCCCCTAAGTTTGCTCATAGTCTGTACAGAGAGATCCCATAAAACTATGGCAGCATAGGTATTCCCTGTACTAAGCACAATTAAGCAGGAACAGTCCCTTAAGTTTGCTCATAGTCTGTACAGAGAGATCCCATAAAACTATGGCAGCATAGGTATTCCCTGTACTAAGCACAATTCAGCAGGAACAGTCCCCTAAGTTTGCTCATAGTCTGTACAGAGAGATCCCATAAAACTATGGCAGCATAGGTATTCCCTGTACTAAGCACAATTCAGCAGGAACAGTCCCTTAAGTTTGCTCATAGTCTGTACAGAGAGATCCCATAAAACTATGGCAGCATAGGTATTCCCTGTACTAAGCACAATTCAGCAGGAACAGTCCCCTAAGTTTGCTCATAGTCTGTACAGAGAGATCCCATAAAACTATGGCAGCATAGGTATTCCCTGTACTAAGCACAATTCAGCAGGAACAGTCCCCTAAGTTTGCTCATAGTCCTGTACAGAGAGATCCCATAAAACTATGGCAGCATAGGTATTCCCTGTACTAAGCACAATTCAGCAGGAACAGTCCTCTAAGTTTGCTCATAGTCTGTACAGAGAGATCCCATAAAACTATGACAGCATAGGTATTCCCTGTACTAAGCACAATTCAGCAGGAACAGTCCCCTAAGTTTGCTCATAGTCTGTACAGAGAGATCCCATAAAACTATGGCAGCATAGGTATTCCTCTGTACTAAGCACAATTCAGCAGGAACAGTCCCCTAAGTTTGCTTATAGTCTGTACAGAGAGATCCCATAAAACTATGGCAGTATAGGTATTCCCTGTACTAAGCACAATTCAGCAGGAACAGCCCCTAAGTTTGCTCATAGTCTGTACAGAGAGATCCCATAAAACTATGGCAGCATAGGTATTCCCCTGTACTAAGCACAATTCAGCAGGAACAGTCCCCTAAGTTTGCTCATAGTCTGTACAGAGAGATCCCATAAAACTATGGCAGTATAGGTATTCCCCTGTACTAAGCACAATTCAGCAGAAACAGCCCCCTAAGTTTGCTTGCTCTAGCCGGTGGGAAGGCAGGGGAGGCAGTTTGAGGAGATTAGTCGCCCGAAGAAGAGGAGATTTGTCATCGGACGACTAATCTCCCCGAATCTGCCTGTGTGCCCTGACCCTAAAGCTGGCCATAGACGTGCAGATTTACCTGCAATATCGGACAAATGAACGGACGTCCCCATCTCCCGATCTGCCACTAATATTCAGTTTAAATAAAGTAGTAAAAGAACAGCTCAGACAATGTTCTGCCCCTACAGCAATCATAAGTAAGTTATGTCTGACAAAAGCTGGTCTCCCAATGAAAATCGTCAGATCGGCAATACATGCAGAGATATTATCGGCAGCCAACAGAAATTTTCTAACCTGTACGATCATCTAAACGACCGATCGCCATGGCATGAAACCGCCCGAAAATTGTACGAATCGAGGATTCGTACGACTATATCTGTACGCCTATGGCCAGCATTGGTGAGCTGCTTATAAGAGCCTCAGATATAACACACCCTGTGCTAAAAGTTAAGGGTGAACTTCCCCTTTAATGAATTGCTATGTTTTTGTGAAGGTGTTACAATAAGGATGACATGCTAGCTCAGTGTGTTTGAAGCAGAGAGCTGTTTATACAAGTAGTGCTGTACAAATACGTATGTACATAGGTGATTTATGGGAGGCTATGGGTTTAGCGTATGATAATAAATGGATTCAGTGCATGCATGACGGCCATCAGAGCTGCTGCTTTTCTACTTCTTCCAGCAGCCTGACACAGACAAATGGCCCCTTGCAAGATCCCATCAATTACCCGCAATGAAAAGGATTTTAGCAGCGCTACACAGGCTTCCCTTTGAACAGCAGATATTATCTGAGTCGTGTAATATTTATGGGTACATTCTCCCCAAAACAAGCCCAGAGCAGTCTCTTCCACACACCCAACTGACTGCTTTGCACCCAGCCTGCTGCGGGGCATTGAGGAAAGACAATGCAAGTCATTCTATCCTCCTCTGATACACCAGCCACTTAACTGGGCCAAGTCCAAAAATCTTGATGGGCACCACATTGATTTGTTTAGCCAAAAACATGGCTGGCCAAGTCAGGCAACAATCCATTTGTTTGCAAGAACTTAGAAAATAGGCCAGTAGGATTTATAGGTGAAGTTCAGCTTTAAAGGGGTTGTTCGCCTTTAAATTACCTGTTAGTATGATGTAGTAGAGAGTGATATTCTGAGACAATTTGCAATTGTTTTTTTTTTTAATATTTTATTATTTGTGGTTTTTGAGTTATTTAGCTTTTTATTCAGCGGCTCCCCGGTTTTGAATTTGAATAAGAGACTGGAATATGAATAGGAGAGGCCTGAATAGAAAGAGGAGTAATAAAAAGCAGCAATAACAACAAAGGTATATCCTTACAGAACATTTGTTTTTAGAGGGGTTCACTGACCACCCCCATATGAAATTTGGGAAGAGTCAGAAGAAGAAGGGAAATAATTCAAAAACGATAAAAAAATAAATAATGAAGACCAATCGAAAAGTTGTTTTTATAATTCTATAACATACTAAAAGTTAACTTGAAGGTGAACCACCCCTTTAATGCTGAGTCCAATGGCAAACCAGAAATTTGTTCCACTGGGATATTTTATTCTCAGGCTGCCTTCCAGTCACGTGAATGGTTAGGGTGGTGGCAGACGGGGAGATTAGTAGCCAAGCGACAAATCGTCTCTACTTTGGCCGACTAATCTCCCCAAATGCCTTCCCAATGGTTAGAAAACGAATCACAGACGGGATGGCATACAAATCGCTTTGGATTTCCGAAGTCACTTGAAGTTTCCTTATGAGGCAACTGGGCAACTTCCAAAATCGACTTCAAAAGCGATTTGAGAATCGTTGGTGGGAAGGTATTTTGGGGAGATTTGTCAGGTCTGGTCTGGTGTGATTAGTGGCTATCGGTTACAAGCACTGAGCAAAAATTCACAATACCACCATGAAACTCTGAGAAAATTATAGAACTGAATTTAGCCATTTTGCCTTGTTATAACCTGGGAACCGGCACCTCCTCTAGCCATGCACAAAGGAATTTTAGGAATTTGTTGCAGCAATATCTGCGTGTTTTATTTCCCGGCACATAAAGAGATCCGCAGCCAACTCACTGACCTATTATCATAGCAATGTTATTCTGCTGAAACACTGAAATGAAAACTAAAGTAATTAGACACGCTATAAAGGCAATGGGACTGATTTATAAACATAGGGGCTAAATTGCACCAGTGTGGTTGCCAAAAGCAACCAAGCAGCAATACGCTTCAAACAGGCTTCTACAAGTTAGAAAATAAACACAATATTCTCTTGTAAATCAGCCGGTTTGACACATTGTACGTTAAAGGTTAAATTTACCTAAAATTTGTGGTTTTGAATGTGAAGTGAATCAGTCTCACGCAACAATTATTATAACTTGTAATTGTGTACTATATAATTAGTTATAGTAACACTGAATAGTTATAGTAACACTGAAACCTTGAAACCTAGGATTTGGTTTGGGATTGGGCCTTTTTAAGCAGGATTCGGATTTGGCCGAATACTTCTGCCTGGCCGAACTGAATCCGAATCCAAATTTGCATAAGCAAATTAGGGGCGGGGAGGGAAATTGCGTGACTTTTTGTCACAAAACAAAGAAGTAAAAAATGTTTTTCCTTCCCACTCCTAAGTTGCATATGCAATGGTTCGGTATTCGGCTGAATCTTTCGCGAAGGATTCGGGGGTTTGGCCGAATCCAAAATAGTGGATTCGGTGCATCCCTAATATATAAGGAAATCAATTTCATTCTGCCCCCTCCCAGCAATAGGATTGGCAACTGTAATGCAGACACTTCAGCAGGGTCACTGATCTTTATCTAAACCTGTAATTATGTTAAGCCTGGGAAGATATGATAAAGTAAAGGGATGCTATAATTACATGTTTGTTTGTTTGTTTTTCTTATCTCCCCCACTTTGGATGAGCAAACAAACAAACAGGCCGCTGTGTTCTGATAGAAAGCTTCCCATACACATACACGCTGGACCTTTTCCTGATGGAAACGTGGTGGTGGATCAGATTTGGCCAATTTAATTTTTTGGCCCCTTTACCCAACTACCAACACTCCAACATATTCTGGAGATAATAGAATGACAGCGTAGCAACTGGTTCTCCATGGATCCCAGTAACAGCCATTAAATGCTGTTTTCACACACATATATATATATATATATATATATATATATATATATACAGTATATAGTGAATAAAGTACCCCCTCTTGTAAAATATAAGGATATTATAAGTTACCGAGGAGTTTCATGACCATATAAAAACACGACGCCAAAGGCAGAGTGTTATTATACAGGTCATGGAACTGCTCGGTAACTTATAATATCCTCCTATTTTGCAACTGGGGGTACTTTATTTATTATAATACACAAGTTTCAGTTAGTCATGTGACAGAAATGACATCAGAACTCACCGTTTATAACGGATGACATCAGAACATGTATTATATGTATATAAATATATATGGAGATACTGATTAAGATGCTAATACCCTCCCAGCTCACTGCACTCTATTGATGGCTCTGTGGCTTATGATAAATGACGTGACAAGTTTTGTTGGCACAACAAATATGGATGTGAAGCTTTAAATTCCTTTGCATCATTTCCTGTTCTGCTACAAGATATAATCCCCTGATAGGAGTGTATGCATTCACTGGTTGCCCTGGGTTCTGTGTACATAGAAATGCTCTGCCCCTATGCAGAGCCTGATTAAAGTGTACTTGTCATTGGGAATTGTGATGATCAGATTTGGTCATAAAGGAACTAAAGCCGGGACATGTCTGTGATAAGACTGATAGATGGGAGACAGGCTTCCACTCTAGATTCATTAGAAAGTTTTAAATGGGTTGTTCAGCTTTGTGTTAACTTAGTATGATGTAGAGCAGTCTGTCCAACTCCTGTGGTACAGAGGGCCAACATTTTACTGGCCTATGTGGTGGAGGGCTGATAATAGAAGTCAGTTTTGGCCACTCCCCCTTTTAAACCACACCCACTGTAAACCACACCCATGTTACCACAAGAACTTTTAAGATCATATCCACATTAAAAAAAACAAATGGTTGGCGCTCACTGCAGGGAAATCCCTCATCACTCATTTGTGAAAAATTGAAGTCATGTTAAAACATACCCTTAAATCCATATGCCTCATCCTCCCCTGTGGATAATAAAACAACCCCCCCACATGATTAAACACCTTAGGGGCCCTTAACAACAATTTCCAAATGCTAACAAACCACTAACAGGCTTACATTCCACAGGTAGCATAGGGCAAGCAGAGAATGGCACACACAAGCAGTACTGGGCAAGCAGAGAATGGCACACACAAGCTGCACTAGGCAAGCAGAGAATGGCACACACAAGCAGCACTAAGTAAGCAGAGAATGACACACACAAGCTGCACTAAGTAAGCAGAGAATGGCACACACAAGCTGCACTAAGTAAGCAGAGAATGGCACACACAAGCTGCACTAGGCAAGCAGAGAATGGCACACACAAGCAGCACTAAGTAAGCAGAGAATGGCACACACAAGCAGCACTAAGTAAGCAGAGAATGGCACACGCAAGCAGCACTAAGTAAGCAGAGAATGGCACACGCAAGCAGCACTAAGTAAGCAGAGAATGGCACACGCAAGCAGCACTAAGTAAGCAGAGAATGGCACACACAAGCTGCACTAAGTAAGCAGAGAATGGCACACGCAAGCAGCACTAAGTAAGCAGAGAATGGCACACACAAGCTGCACTAAGTAAGCAGAGAATGGCACACGCAAGCAGCACTAAGTAAGCAGAGAATGGCACACACAAGCTGCACTAGGCAAGCAGAGAATGGCACACACAAGCAGCACTAAGTAAGCAGAGAATGGCACACACAAGCTGCACTAGGCAAGCAGAGAATGGCACACACAAGCTGCACTAAGTAAGCAGAGAATGGCACACACAAGCTGCACTAGGCAAGCAGAGAATGGCACACACAAGCTGCACTAAGTAAGCAGAGAATGGCACACACAAGCTGCACTAGGCAAGCAGAGAATGGCACACACAAGCAGCACTAAGTAAGCAGAGAATGACACACACAAGCTGCACTAAGTAAGCAGAGAATGGCACACACAAGCTGCACTAGGCAAGCAGAGAATGACACACACAAGCTGCACTAAGTAAGCAGAGAATGGCACACGCAAGCAGCACTAAGTAAGCAGAGAATGGCACACACAAGCTGCACTAGGCAAGCAGAGAATGGCACACACAAGCAGCACTTGGCAAGCAGAGAATGGCACACACAAGCAGCACTGGGCAAGCAGAGAATGGAACACACAAGCAGCACTAAGTAAGCAGAGAATGGCACACACAAGCAGCACTGGGCAAGCAGAGAATGGCACACACAAGCAGTGTCGGACTGGGATGCCAGGGGCCCACCAGAAAACCTTAGGCTGAGGGCCCACTTTCTAAATTATTATACCTCCTCTCCTCGCTCAACCTCTTTATTCTCCTAGGCTCTTTTCGCTACATATTCTATTCTTCCATTATTAAGCCTCTTTGTTCCCATAAAGATATAGGGAATGACATGAAAAAGGCCAAAATGTTAGAAGCAAGAGGTCCACTGTCACCTGGGCCCACCGGGCGTTTTCCTGGAATCCCTGTGGGCCAGTCCGACACTGCACACAAGCAGCACTGGGTAGGCAGAGAATGGCAAACACAGAGAGGGAAGGCAGAACAGAGCAGGAGACAGGGAAACCTATCATCCTAAAATTTTCTTCATACAGTGACACAGTGCTGGGGCCCCATTGGCATTTTTAAATAAGGTGTGAACAGGTGAACAATGTGGCAGTTTCAGTCTGGGTCTCAGGTGGAACAGTACAGGCCTTTAGGATATAAACAATAGAGGTGTCACAAGTGTGAACAATACAGGGGATTAGTCTGAATTTGAGGTTTAGACAATGCAGGGGCCAGTTAATCTCTGTAGTGATACCTTTTAAAATTTACATATGGTAAACAGACACAGCATGTGAGGGGCCACAGAAGGGGGGGCTGCAGGTCGCCAGTTGGACAACCAGATGTAGAACAGTGATCCCCAACCAGTAGCTCATGAGTAACATGTTGCTCTCCAACCCCTTGGATGTTGCTCCCAGTGATCTCAAAGCAGGTGCTTATTTTTGAATTCCAGGCTTGGAATTTGGCTGCACTAAAAACAGGTGTACTGCCAAACAAAGTCTCAATGTAGTTTGACAATCCACATAGGGGCTACCAAATGGCCAATGACAGCCCTTATTTGGCACCCCAAGAACATTTTTCATGCTAGTGTTGCTCCCCAACTCCTTTTACTTCTGAATGTTGCTCACGGGTTCTAAAGGTTGGGGTTCCCTGATGTAGAGAGTTAAATTCTGAGACAATTTGCAATTGGTTTTAATTTTTTATTATTTGTGTTTTTTGAGTTATTTATCTTTTTATTCAGCAGCTCTCCAGTTTGCTATTTCAGAAATCTGGTTGCTAGGATCCACATTAACCTAACGACCATGCATTGATTTTAATAAGAGACTGGAATATGAATAGGAGAGGAGCTGAATAGAAAGATCAGTAATAAAATAATGTTACAATACATTTGTAGCCTTACAGAAAATTTGTTTTTTAGTAGGGAGTCAGCGACGCCCATTTGAAATCTGCAAAGTGTCAAAAGAGAAAGGCAAATAACTATAAAAAATAAATAATGAAGACCAATTGAAAATTTGCTTAGAATTGGCCATTCTATAACATAATAAAAGATAACTTAAAGGTGAACCACCCCTTTAAAGAACATTTGTTTTATAGCTGGTGTCAGTGAACCCCATTTGAAAGCTGGAAAGAGTCAGAAGACAACAATAAAAAATAAATAATGAAGACCGATTGAAAAGTTGCTTAGAACTGGTAATTCTTAAAGATACTTAAAATTAACTTAAAGGTGAACCGCTTGCTTGGAAACATCTTTACTCAGGACCTTGCCAAGCAAGATGAATCAATCTTTAGCCCTAATGGGATCCTAAGAAGACAGTCAAGAGAAGACTGTATCAACATGCCCATATGGCCCTTACCCAAGGGGATTTTCTAACTTGGCCAGATATTGCAAGCGTAGGCTGTCGAAAGGGTACAGGCCAATAATCTGCTGACTCTGTGTGGGATGAGTTGTCAGCTTTTATTGACCTATGTAGGGCAAGCTTTAGTGTCATTTGCATAGCACTTCTCATTGGCTTGTAAGTTTAGGGTCAGGGCACACAAGGACATTTAGTTGCCACATCTGGGAGGGTTATGTGAGATAAGATGGCTTGGGCTATTTAACTGGAGACAGTGTACGAATACAACTGTAGTCTATGCCAATAATACCCCCATAGAAGCTAGAGAAAATAAAACAAGCAATACAATTATATATTCTGATATTAAAATGTTCATTAGACAAATAAAAGGGGAGGATAAAAAAAGGGGTGGTGGCACACGGGGAGATTTAGTCGTCTACGAAGTTGCCTCACAAGGAAACTTCAGGCGAATTCGGAAAACCGAAGCAACACATATGCCATCCTACCAGCCATTCACATTCTTGCCAGTGGGAAAACATTTCAGGGAGATTAGTCACCCGCAGTAGTGAAGATTTATCGTAGGCAACTAAATTTTCCCTTGTGCCACCACACTTAAAGGGAATGTTCAGTATAAAAATAAAAACTGGATAAATAGACAGGCTGTGCAAAATAAAAAATGTTATCTTATATAGTGGGATGACACTAGGAGCGCTTCGTTTTCCGAAGTGCCTTCCCGCCATCGATTTAGATTCTAGCCGGCAGGGAGGCAGTTCGGGGAGATTAGTCGCCGGGTGACTAAATCTCCCTCAATCTTCTCATCTGTCTCTGACCTGAGATCAGAATGTATAATTATATTGCTTGTTTTATTTGCTCTAGCTTCCATGGGCAAAGACTGCAGTTGTAGTCCAACACTGTCTCCAGTTACCAGGAGACTCTGTTTGGCAGTACACCTGGTTTTTATGCAACTAAAACGTGTCTCCAAGCCTGGAATTTAAAAAATAATCACCTGCTTTGAGGCCACTGGGAGCAACATCCAAGGTGTTGGTGTGCAACATGTTGTCCAAGAGCCATTGGTTTGGGATCACTGATCTAACCTATAGCCTTATATGGTATATGTTTTAGCTTCTGATGAAGTGACATTGGGTCACGAAACGTGTTAAGCTGTTCCCCTGCCTGCTCCCACAGTGCGTTTTAACATTGAACAATAAAGATTTGGCTTTTTAATGAGTTTGGTTTCCCTGGAGCCTGCTTGCCGATGCCGTCCACACAACCTAACTTGTTTTGCATTTGCGCTTCCACAGCCAGAGCGGCCTTGGACGGATCGCTTTGAACACAGGCCCAGCAGCTCTCTCGCATTTCCACTTGCAGGGATGGCGTCCGCCTATGTATCTCTGTGCAACATGTTGTCCAAGAGCCATTGGTTTGGGATCACTGATCTAACCTATAGCCTTTTAGGGTTTTAGGGTTTTAGGGCCGCCATCAGGAGGGGACAGGGGGTACAAGTGTAAACAGGCCTGGGCCTGAAGGGGGGCCCGGCAGTGCTGAACTTTTTTGAAAGAGCCTGGCCCCCTTTGACAGCGTTGGAGCCGTTTCGCCTCTCTTCCATAGTCGCGAACAGGCGAAATGCGGAAGTGCCGAACAGCCGAAGTCCAGAAGCGGCAAAAAGACTCGAAGTCACAAAAACAGCTGAAATTGAAGTCCTGAAGCCACAAGTTCAATTCCTCTCAACACCAATGTGCTTTTTTATTTTTTTTAATCCCCTGGCCACCAATGTATTATTTTAATACTCTATAGGCCCCTGCCACAAATGTTTTTTTAAAAAAATATTCTTTGGGGCCCCAATTTTTTTTAATTGTAAGGGAGGCCCTGGCACCAATGCTTTTTGAAAAAAAAACTTATATGGGGGGCCATGGTAGCGGGGTTACCTTTTTTAGCGCTGATGTCTGTGTGGTCTTTTAACTGTGATATGGAGTGGGCGGGATTTTGTTGTACAAGGCCCCGTGATCTCTAACGGCGGCCCTGTACACTCATCTCTTTCTTACCATTCTCAAAACAATTACGATCTTTCTTGGAAAAGATGTTTCCAATAAAGATCGTTCATTTTAACACACGTGTAGAGCTGAATCATCAGATATACATATAGAAACAATAGAATTCTACCTGTATCTGACCATTCAGTACTAACAATGGCGATTCAAATTTTCCTGCCAGCCTGATCAATGAGCCGACCGATATCCAAGTCTTCTGCTGATATCAGTCGGGTTGTCTTCCACAATACACACAGAATAATCGTCCGAAAAATTTTTTGTATGATATTATCGGTGCGTCTCTGGCCACCTTTAATCTGTAAGGTATAAGCAGCTTCTCAACCAATTGCAAAATAATAAAATAATACATCTCTTACTTACGCTAGGCGTGCTTGCTCCACTGGGTCATAATTGTCCAAGTAGTTGAATCGTACAGTGTCCGTTGGGTGCTTGTCAGAGGAACGCCACGGTGGGAGGTCCTTCTTGCCTTTGTCCTGTGATTTGCTGGACTTGTAATAGTGAGTGAATGAGGTGGAAAGCTTGGGATCTGCTGCTTCTTTGGCAATTGGTTGAACATCAATAATCACAAACTCATCCTTTGGTGGAGTCTAAAGACAGACAAGATGATCCAGTTTAGAAGCATGTGGAACATAAACAACTGAATATAGTTAAGTGATGCTGACAATGTCCAACACAATTGCCTAAAATAATGGTGGATCTCTTTATCCTGATGAGGGTAACCATATAGGAGAAGATGAATAAAAGTAAAGGTGATCTATGAATGGAGCATATTTCAGATGACAAGAGACAATCTTCTCTCCCAGGAAGCCTACTTACCTTTGGGCGTGTGATATGCAGCTCCTTCACCATCTCTATGTACTGTCTCTTCCAGATACACTGCTCAAAAGGAGTGGGTGAGAAGTTGATGTACCAGCCGAAGCGCAGGCACTTAGGCATCCATAACTGATCTAGTTCCGTGAGGCTCTTCCAGTGCCAACTCACCTAAATCATACACTGGGCATCAGTCATTTTGTGGCAATGTCATTTATATTCTGTGCAAGAATCACTGAAGAGCTAAAGCTGGGCACCTGGCTGATTTTTAATTTAGGGCAGTGGCACACAAAATATATCGACAGATCTCCCGAAAAACGCCTCTCCATAGTCTGATCAACACATATCTTACCATGTGCCACTGGCATTAAACAAATGGGCTTTACCTGTATATGGACCTGAAATAACTTGATTAGTGTTGAGTGAATCTGAAATTTTGCGAAACGCTTTGAAGTCAATGGGTGTTTTTATGCAAGACCAATTTTTTGGAACCCAACAATTTCTCGCTCCAATTGCATTAAAGTTAATGGGCGTTTTTTCTTATGGCGACTTTTTCCTCCTTATGCATTAAAGTCAATTGGCGTTTTTACTGGAGACAATTTTTATGCAAGCAACAAATTTTCTCACTCCAATTGCATTAAAGTCACTGGGCGTTTTATATTATGGCCACTTTTTTGTCCTAATGCATTAAAGTCAATGGGCGTTTTTTCTTGTCCTAATGCATTAAAGTCCCTAGGTGTTTTTTCTTATGGCGACTTTTTTGTCCTAATGCATTAAAGTCATTGGGCGTTTTTTTGTATGGAGACTTTTTTGTCCTAATTCATTAAAGTTAATGGCCATTTTTTCTTGTCCTAATGCATTAAAGTCAATGGGCGTTTTTTCTTATGGTGACTTTTTTTGTCCTAATGCATTAGAGTGGTGGCAAACATGAAGATTAGGGTGAGATTTGTCGCGATTAGTCTTCAAGCGACTAATCTCCCCAAATGCCTTCCTGCCGGCAAGAATACGAATCGCCGGTGAGGTGGCATACATTCCCGAAGTTGCCTCACGAGGAAACTTTGGCCGACTTCTGAAATCCGAAGCAGTTCGTATGCCATCCCGCCGGCATATCTGTATTTTTGCCGACGGAAAGGCATTTGGGGAGATTAGTCGCCAGAAGAAGAGAAGATTTGTCGATGAGCAATTAATCTCCCCCGAATCTTCACATGTGCCACCACCCTTAAAGTCAATCTTTTCAAAGTTAAAGTTTTTCTTATGGCGACTTTTTTTCTCCAAATGCATTAAAGTCAATGAGAGTTTTTCTTATGGCAACTTTTTTTCTCCTAATGCATTAAAGTCAATGGGCGTTTTTTCTTATGGCAACTTTTTTTTCTCCAAATGCATTAAAGTCAATGGGCATTTTTTCTTATGGTGACTTTTTTTCCCCAAACGTATTAGTCAATGGGTGTTTTTCCTTATGGCCTTTTTTTGCGGCAAACATTCTGCGCAGTTTTGCGAAAAAATATGCACATGGCGAAATTCGGAATTTGATCGCGAATCCATGGCTGGTTGATAAATTCGCTCATCACTGGACTTGATCTTTAACATGGAAACAATCTTATAATGATGGTAACTGGTACTAAATGTACTCTGCAGGTACTCACATAAACAGACCCACAGTGAGCAGCATATCCCAACAGCACAAACCTGAGCACATCGACAGAGGCTCCGTGGATCCAGGAAAGAGAATAAGTACAGGGACAGGACTCTGGGAAGGATGGAAGTGAAATCCAGAGACTCCCTTGGCACTTTTCCTTGCAAATGAATGTTACAGAACTTTAGCTGGGATAGGGAACATCTCTCCAACAGGTCGCTGAGTATCCTTCTCCTCTGGGCATCTGACCACTTGTCAAACTGCAATATTAAAAATTACAAATAAGTCCTGCACACTCTATTTATTAGCATAAAATTATATTACATATCTGTATTCACTGAAAGAGGTTCTGCAGGTGGTGCCCTCAAGCACATTTGGGGTAGTCCTCTCAGTCAGGACAGCAGCGAAAAACATGCCCTTTCTGGCCACGTACTGCCCCTTTTGGTCAATGATTCCCTTTGATATCCTACATCAAATCAGTGTTCCATAATGGCAATGCCTTAAAGGGGTTGTTCACCTTTCAACACTTTTTTCAGTCCAGTTGGATTCAGATAGTTCTCTAGAAATAAAGACTTTTTCCAATTACTTTCTATATTCTATGTGTGACTGTTTTTCTATTATTGTAGTGTAAGTCTAATTTTCCACCTTCTACAGCAGCTCTGGGGGGGGGGTCACCGACCCTGTATACTGTTCTAAATTGATACATTTAGTTGATCCATTTCTTATCTTTGTCCCTGCTGAGCAGAATCCCTGGGTTTCATTACAGGCAGCTGTTAGACTTGATACAATAGTTGCTAATACTCCAGAGATGCTGCATGAGAAATGGATCAACTAAATGTTGCAAAACCTGAATTAGAGTCCTGCAGTCTCTAATTCAGTCTGGTACCCGCGGGTTACCCGCAAAAAAAGCGTGCACCCTGCAGCATGATTTGAGGATTTTCAGGTGCGGGTATAGATGCGGGACTGTGGGTCGCGGGTCGGGTTGCGGGTCTCATCTAAATTTCTTATCTTATGTACTATTGTTCATATTTTATTTTTTGCCTTTTAAAGTTTCACAAAACTTGTTTCTGCCCCGCCCACTTTTGATGATGTCACTTCCAGTTTGCAGCAACATCACTTCCTGTTTGATGGTGGTCAGCGGGTTGCGGATTAGGCAGTTGCGGGTCGGGTAACAGATTAAAGTGGGTAAATACGCGGGTTGCGGTTTGGGTAGGTGCTGCGGGTTTGTGTCTGGTCTGGGTCTTAGAAATTGGTTCCACGCAGGACTCTAACCTGAATTACTGAGCTGCCAGACTGAAACACCAGAGACAGGGACATTCAACTTTAAACTTAGATTTTGGAAAAATGGTAAAAAGTAAAAAATGGAAAGTAATTGAAAAATAGTCTTTATTTCTATGGAACAATCTGAAAACAACTGAACTGAAAAAAGTGTTTGGAAGGTGAACAACCCCTCTTATGCACGAGAATGGGTAGATGAAAAAAGATATTTTGAGAGCCATGTTGTGTATGTATATTTTTATTTGTATAGCGCTCCTTGAGGGAAAAGCACTGTAGGCTGTTGGAAACACTCACACCAAGACGACAGATTCATACATTTCCGATGGTATGTGTAGAGAAATGCCTGTAATTGATGTTTCCTTTCATACACAATCCATTGTTCATAAATATACGACATTCCCCAACACTGTGTATTTATTAGAAAGCAAGGAATGTCAATATGACTCCCAAAGGAATAAGTGTGAGGTAAGGCAAATAAATGCTTTTATACAGACTATATTACTATATTATATTACATTAGTAAGTGCACCCCCAGAAACTGTGTGCTTAGGGAGGACAGAGAAGTGATCAGTGTATGCACAGGTGAATATGAATATCTCATAATAAAGCTCAGTATGACATATATATATTATTGTAGAACCTTGATGAAATACTTGCTTAGACATGAATTTATTCCCCATGCTTCTGCTGTGCCCCATGATACTGGAATCCTTTAGTCAAATCTTCCATCAGTTTAATGGGAGCTGTCACTTGCATGCATGTCGTAAAGCTATGTAGTTGTCGCTACTCTACCTCTTCCAGAACTACATCTCCCAGCATCCCTTCCCCTAGCCCTTCTTCAATGCCTCAGGGGACAAAGAGAAACATTTGCAGCAATTACAAAAAAATCTGCAGTAATTATAGAAAAATTTGCAGCAATTGAATCTGGTTTCAAGGTGTTTAACCTTTGTGAAGATAAGATATTGGCCGATGGCTGGAGCAATTAGGAGTGCTTAAGGATATCTCTGCTCATAAATACCCCTAATTGGTTATCTTAGCTTTATGTGTCAGCAAATATCCAGGGCAGTAGCAAAGAGCAGCTTCTCACCTGCCCTAAATAGTCTGAATGCTTTATAGGAAACCTTGTAATGAGCACTCATCCTTCCCTGTATCCCTATGTTCCCCTCAAGCGTGAAACAGTAGGGAGACTGTTATAGGGTGTGACTAGGCAACATATAGCTAGAATCTCAGTTTATAAAACAGGACAGGACTGCATCCAATAGGGATTAGATAGGATCTGTGCAGCCACTGGGACAGAATGCTCTGTTATACAGATAGCTAGAATCTCAGCTGCCATAAAGCAGGACAGAACTGCTGCTTACAATGGGGATTAGATAGGATCTGTGCAGCCACTGGGACAGAATGCTCTGTTATACAGATAGCTAGAATCTCAGCTGCCATAAAGCAGGACAGGACTGCTGCTTACAATGGGGTCCCGTAGGATCTGTGCAGCCACTGGGACAGAATGTTCTGTTATACAGAGAGCTAGAATCTCAGCTGCCATAAAGCAGGACAGGACTGCTGCTTACAATGGGGATCAGATAGGATCTGTGCAGCCTCTGGGACAGAATGCTCTGTTATACAGATAGCTAGAATCTCAGCTGCCATAAAGCAGGACAGGACTGCTGCTTACAATGTGGATCAGATAGGATCTGTGCAGCCTCTGGGACAGAATGCTCTGTTATACAGATAGCTAGAATCTCAGCTGCCATAAAGCAGGACAGGACTGCTGCTTACAATGTGGATCAGATAGGATCTGTGCAGCCACTGGGACAGAATGCTCTGTTATACAGATAGCTAGAATCTCGGCCATAAAGCAGGACAGGACTGCTGCTTACAATGGGGATCAGATAGGATCTGTGCAGCCACTGGGACAGAATGCTCTGTTATACAGATAGCTAGAATCTCGGCCATAAAGCAGGACAGGACTGCTGCTTACAATGGGGATCAGATAGGATCTGTGCAGCCACTGGGACAGAATGCTCTGTTATACAGATAGCTAGAATCTCAGCTGCCATAAAGCAGGACAGGTCTGCTGCTTACAATGGGGATCAGATAGGATCTGTGCAGCCACTGGGACAGAATGTTCTGTTATACAGATAGCTAGAATCTCAGCTGCCATAAAGCAGGACAGGACTACTGCTTACAATGGGGATCAGATAGGATCTGTGCAGCCACTGGGACAGAATGCTCTGTTATACAGACTGTTTAACAATCTGATTATCTTATCGATGAAAGCACAAAACTAAGTATAAACTTTTCAGACACAAAATACAAACATAATTAACAATGCCAATCCATCTAATTATCCTGAGGACGAAGGGTAAAGGCAAAAAAGGGAAAGTTGCTATGGTGTCCAGCATGCTGCACTCCCTCCAGTGCACTACCCGTTGCTATCAGTTCCTGGGTAACAGCCAATTTAAGTCTTTCTGTACACGTACAAAGGAACATTAGAAGGAAGAAAACTGAAGACAAAGCGACCTGCAAGCCATAGGGGCAATCATATCATTAAGTGCTCATTTACACAGGCCAGAATGACACCTGCGGCAGGACATGAAGGACACCTTTCACCTTTCTAGTTAAAGACTGGGATAAACTTACTGGGCAAATGTTTGCTTCTTTTAATGAAGCTGCAGGCAAACAATCCATCTGGGAATATTTGACATGTAACAGTAGAACCTGACTGTGTCTGGGGTGAGAGGCAAATAGTACATAACCTTACACCACAACAGAGGCTCTAGGGTAAAGCTATATGACTGCACCTCAATACTGATCCATCTCCAGCTGCACCTCAATACTGATCCATCTCCAGCTGTACCTCAATACTGATCCATCTCCAGCTGCACCTCAATACTGATCCATCTCCAACTGCACCTCAATACTGATCCATCTCCAGCTGCACCTCAATACTGATCCATCTCCAACTGCACCTCAATACTAATTCATCTCCAGCTGCACCATAATACTGATCCATCTCAAGCTGCACCTTAATAGTGATCCATCTCCAGCTGCACCTCAATACTGATCCATCTCCAGCTGTACCATAATACTGATCCATCTCTAGCTGCACCTTAATAGTGATCCATCTCCAGCTGCACCTCAATACTGATCCATCTCCAGCTGTACCATAATACTGATCCATCTCTAGCTGTAACTCAATACTGATTCATCTCCAGCTGCACCTTAATACTGATCCATCTCCAGCTGCACCTCAATACTGATCCATCCCAACTGCACCTCAATACTAATTCATCTCCAGCTGCACCATAATACTGATCCATCACCAGCTGCACCTTAATAGTGATCCATCTCCAGCTGCACCTCAATACTGATCCATCTCCAGCTGTACCATAATACTGATCCATCTCTAGCTGTAACTCAATACTGATTCATCTCCAGCTGCACCTTAATACTGATCCATCACCAGCTGCACCTTAATAGCGATTCATGTCCAGCTGCACCATAATACTGATCCATCTCTAGCTGCACCTTAATAGTGATCCATCTCCAGCTGCACCTCAATACTGATCCATCTCCAGCTGTACCTCAATACTGATCCATCTCTAGCTGTAACTCAATACTGATTCATCTCCAGCTGCACCTTAATACTGATCCATCTCCAGCTGCACCATAATACTGATCCATCTTCAGTTGCACCTCAATACTGATCCATCTCCAGCTGCACCATAATACTGATCTATCTCCAGGTGCACCTCCATACTGATCCATCTCCAGCTGCATCATAATACTGATCCATCTCTAGTTGCACCTCAATAGGGATCCATCTCCAGCTGCACCTCAATACTGATCCATCTCCAGCTGCACCTCAATATGGATCCATCTCCATCTGTACCTCAATGCTGATCCATCTCCAGCTGCACCTTAATAGTGATCCATCTCCAGCTGCACCTCAATACTGATCCATCTCTAGCTGTAACTCAATACTGATTCATCTCCAGCTGCACCTTAATACTGATCCATCTCCAGCTGCACCATAATACTGATCCATCTTCAGTTGCACCTCAATACTGATCCATCTCCAGCTGCACCATAATACTGATCTATCTCCAGGTGCACCTCCATACTGATCCATCTCCAGCTGCATCATAATACTGATCCATCTCCAGCTGTACCTCAATACTGATCCATCTCTAGCTGTAACTCAATACTGATTCATCTCCAGCTGCACCTTAATACTGATCCATCTCCAGCTGCACCATAATACTGATCCATCTTCAGTTGCACCTCAATACTGATCCATCTCCAGCTGCACCATAATACTGATCTATCTCCAGGTGCACCTCCATACTGATCCATCTCCAGCTGCATCATAATACTGATCCATCTCTAGTTGCACCTCAATATGGATCCATCTCCAGCTGCACCTCAATACTGATCCATCTCCAGCTGCACCTCAATATGGATCCATCTCCATCTGTACCTCAATGCTGATCCATCTCCAGCTGCACCTTAATAGTGATCCATCTCCAGCTGCACCTCAATACTGATCCATCTCTAGCTGTAACTCAATACTGATTCATCTCCAGCTGCACCTTAATACTGATCCATCTCCAGCTGCACCATAATACTGATCCATCTTCAGTTGCACCTCAATACTGATCCATCTCCAGCTGCACCATAATACTGATCTATCTCCAGGTGCACCTCCATACTGATCCATCTCCAGCTGCATCATAATACTGATCCATCTCTAGTTGCACCTCAATATGGATCCATCTCCAGCTGCACCTCAATACTGATCCATCTCCAGCTGCACCTCAATATGGATCCATCTCCACCTGTACCTCAATGCTGATCCATCTCCAGTTGCACTATAATACTGATCCATCTCCAGCTGAACCTCAATACTGATCTATCTCTAGCTGCGCCTCAATACTGATCTATCTCTAGCTGCACCTAAATACTGATCCAGCTTGGTCTTCACCACTGGTGGGACCCCTCTGTTTTATTGAGTGAGTTAACTCTTTTTAAAAGGGAAACCTAAACTTGCAAACTATGCTGCAAATATTGTGTGTTAAGCAGCAACTACAATGGTAGCCTCCTAATACTGCAAAGAGATGGGACAAAAGTTTCTTCCTTATCTGCAATGCACCTTGGGCTGGCTGACATGGGGTTTGTAAGGCTACGTAGCAGAAACATTTTGAACAGCACCAACAAACTCTTCTTGTAGTTAAAAAGCCTTTAGTAATGCTTTTGTGGGCATCACAGCAACGATTCACTCCATGTGGCCTTTTATCAAGAAGCTTGATCAAAGGCCACATGCCCCGAAACGTTGCTGCGATGCCCACAAAAGCATTACTAAAGGCTTTTTAACTACAAGAAGAGTTTGTTGGTGCTATTGACAATGTTTCTGCTACACAGTATTGCCAATGGAAAGGGGCCATTGCAGAACATGTACCATTTCTACATAAAAGTGAGAATCGATGTGCTGACTAATCCTCCATTGCAGGATTGCAAGGCTACGGAGACACATGCGGATTCCTGCTGCGTTTTCTGCGCGGTTCGCGCCCCTAGCTGACCGCAGCATAAATGCGCTAGCGTAGCATGCCATTGCTGAAAGTTGGAACCGCAAGCGTATTTACGCAGCGGTCAGCTTTTTTAAGAAAACCATGGCGCGGACTCAACTCACTGATGCAAACGCATCCATCAGGAAAGTCTGACCAGCATACAGGTACAAGAATAGTGCAAAACAGATTTTATCAGTGTATGTCCAGCTTTAGCTACCATGAGGGACTGCTATGGAACACTTAAATGTTACTGAGTGAATTCTGTGTGTCCACAAAAGTGTAAGATGCAGATTACACCTTTTTCATTAGGCAAATAGAAAGCACCAAGTAGGCACAGCTATTTGAATGCCACTGTCTTTTCTGGGAGGTCTGGAGCAGTGATTTGCAGCAGTGATTTGCAGCAGTGATTGTGCTCACATATAGTCTGCCTAGCCTGCGGGAGGCGCTATCTGCAGAGCAGAAAGCAGCAAACAGAAGCTCCTTAGATCAGGAAGAGAACCTCTGTGTTCTTGCATTTCTAGAGTGCACTAAATATTATCAAGTGTAGAAATATCTATTACACAGCCCTCATGCTGTCATCCCAGTGATATCATCTTTCTGGCCAGACTTGGGGCCGCCAGCACCCTCACACCTGTCAGAATGAGAATCAGCACACAGCAGCCAACAATGGAAGCCTGAAGTAATAAGGGAGAGGTTTGTCAAGAAATTTGTCTTCTATTATTTTACAGTGAGATAAAGATCTGAATGAGACAATGGATAGAACATCTAAGGGCTAAATAGGAAGATAATTGATTCTTTTTACTTTACTGTGTCCATTACAAACATCCAGTGGGTAATATGCCATTATAAGAAGAAGAGGATGAGGGAAGCTGGGAGTTACAGTTAATAAAAGGTATCTGCTATAAATAATAAGATCTCAAATAAGCACAAAGTATTTTTCCGCAGAAGCCACCACCATAGGCCAGGGCCAGACGATGGCGAATTGGCCAAGAATCCGCTGCCCTTCCACTCCTGGTCTGTCTGCACACGGTAGGATTGTTTCCACTTGGGTACAGGCAGATGCTGTGGATTTCAATGCAGGAACACAACATTTATCGCCAAATCTGCCTGCCATTGAAATGCAAGGGGAGCAGCAGGGCATTACTAAACATCATCTGGCCCCAGCCTAAAGGCAAAGAAACAAGTGCAGATTTAGTTGCCGGTGACAAATCGCCTCTTCTTCGAGCGACTAATCTCCCCGAACTGCCTTCCCGCCGGCTACAATCTAAATCGCACTCAGAGCGCTTTGTTTTCCGAAGTCGCCCCAAAGTTGCCTCGACTTTGGAAAACAATGTGACCCGAGTGCCATCCCACCGGCAATTAAGATTCTAGCTGGCGGGAAGGCAGTTCGGGGAGATAAGTCGCCTGAAGAAAAGGCGATTTGTCGCCAGGTGACTAATCTCCCCGAATCTACACGTGTGTCTCTGCCCTACACGTGTGTCTCTGGAGCTAACAGTGGTGGCACACAGGGAGATTAGTCGCCAAGCGACAAATCTTCCCTACTGCAGACGACTAATCTCCTCCAGAAAAACCTACCTGCCGGCAAGAATGCCTCACGAGAAAACATTGGGCGACTTTGGAAAAAGAAGCAACACAAATGCCACCCCGCTGGCGATTCACATTCTTGCCGGTGGAAAGGCATTTCAGGGAAATTAGTCACCCACAGTAGCGAAGATCTGTCGCTTTCTGAGTATTCTCTCCGTGTGCCATAGCTACAGCCTTTTAACAAGAAAGATCTGTGCCTCTGAAGATGCCCCAGTAGCTCCCCATCTTTTCTTCTGATTCACAGCACATGCTCTGGGTTACTATCTGAGCTAAGGGATTGACTCACAATATATAAAGTATATATAAAATATAACAGTCACAATACAAGGTTGACTAGTAATTAATTCAGATTCACGTTACATGGCAGCATAGAAACTAGTTCATTCTGCATCTGAATTAATTAATAATTAGCCATGCAGCATCAGCTTTTATGACAAATTAACCCTGCTTTCAGATAATGTTGTAATGTAGAAATGTTGTACGTTATGTTTTGGGCTTTTTTACCAGCCCAAGGCTACCACAGGGCCCTTTAGCAGGGAAGATCTGTGTCTCCAAAGATGCCCCAGTAGCTCCCCATCTTCTTTTCTGCTGATTCACTGCACATGCTCTGTGCTGCTGTCACTTACTGAGCTTAGGGACCCACTCACAATATACAGTACACATAGAATAGAAATGTCACAATATAAGGCTGATTAGTAATTAATACACATAATTACTACATGGCAGCACACAAACCAGTGCAATTAGCATCAGAATTGAATAATCAGCAAACCTGTAGCATCAGCTTATATTACAGCCAGGGAAGCTCATTTTCTGCTGGATAATTAGTGACGAGCCCTAAGCTTAGCTTCTCAACAGCCAATCAGAGCCCACTGAGCATGTGAGTGTCACAGACACTTTCCAAGATGGTGACCCCCTGTGACAAGTTTGAAGTCCTGGATCATTGCTGCTATTGACAAACTGAAACTTTAGGCTGGTGCAATAAGTTCAGCATATAAAATATGCAATTTTTAGCTATATTAATTTTTAGGGGTTAGTTCTCCTTTTAGCTCTCAATTCAGTGTATATTTTTTAAAATTCAATAAAAACATTATGGAAAAATACAGCATTTCTAGCCATATTAATTTTTTAGGATTTGGTTTCCTTTAAGACTTGACCCACGTGTCCTAAAGATTCAAGTCAGAACTTACCCATTTGCCGAGCAGGGAACATCTTTCTTCAAACACCTATGGAAATAAAAATATTCACAGTGTTAAATAAGCTTTTCTTTTGCTTATTGGACAAAAGAGATGTTTAGAAGAAAATGATTATCTGCTGGGTTATTGTCCATGGCCATCTAGATTCGGGGCTTTTCCTGGCTTTTTACCTGAAACTGCACAACACTTACTATCCATGTCTCTGTTACTGTTTTCTCTGTCTGCTCCACTCTTTGACTGCAAAGGATTGACTCCCATCTTGCTTAATTATTTCACCAAAACTCTCTAGTAATGACTATGAAGATTTTCATTCATCCAGATCATGGTTGACCTGAAGAAGCTGCTCGGATGAGTAGTGAAACGTCTTCAATGATTACTCAGCAATCCAGTTGTTTTAGACTCTCTAGTAATATTTTTCACAATCACTTTCCTTTGGGTCTTCATCCTCACCTATTTCATTTTATACAGTAAAGTACCCGCAGAAGCGAGTATATAGCTACATGCTGCACACACTATGGGGCAGATTTATCAAGGGTCGAAGTGAATTTGAGGGAATTTTATAAGTAAAAAAATTCGAAATTCAAAGTAATTTTTTGGATACTTCGACCATCGAATAGGATACTATGACTTCGAATTTACTTTGATAATCGAAGTACTGTCTCTTTAAAAAAAACGTCGACTTCAATACTTCGCCAAATTAAACCTGCCGAAGTGCTATGTTAGCCTATGGGGAACTTCTACAACCATTTTCTAAGTCTTTACACATCGAAGTAAAATCGTTCGATCGTACGCTAAAATCGTTTGAATCGTTTGATTCGAAAGATTTAATCGTTCGATTGAATGATTTTACTTCGATCGTTCGATGGCGAAATTCGGTGAAAAATACTTCGACTTTGATATTCGAAAAAGTATTTTACACTTCGAAAATCGACCCTTGATAAATCTGCCCCTATGTGTAAATGCCACCTACATCAATGGAAAATAAATCCTACTTATAAAATGTAATTTCCCTTTTGAATTAGGGCAGAGCCTAAAATAATGTCATTATGATTTTACTTCGATCGTTCGATGGCCAAATTTGGTGAAAAATACTTTGACTTTTATATTTGAAAAAGTATTTTACACTTCGAAAAATCGACCCTTGATAAATCTGCCCCTATGTGTAAATGCCACCTAGATCAATTGAAAATAAATCCTACTTATAAAATGTAATTTCCCTTTAGAATTAGTGCAGAGCCTAAAATAATGTCATTGCTTTATACCTTGCTGCCACTAGGGGTCAGAGTTTCAAAATCTTATACTTTTCCTTAAATAATTATCATAACATATATTATCCCCGCTTCAACCTTCTCTGAGTCCAAGTGAGATAAGAAAGAGGGGGACCATATTTGGGTGGCAGCAGACAAAATCCATGATTTCCAAATGGGCCAATGGGAATCTCTCCTAAATATGCCTGGAATCAATAGGATCAATGAGTTGGTTACACTCAGGCCATCATGTGTAGGGCATAACTGATATCTGAATAATTCCCAGTCACATACTGAAAGTAAAGGCAATATATTTTGGTCCCATAGATGGATAATGAGAGGCCACAACAGTATCTTGTGTCTCAAATAATGGTAATATATGTTTTTGCTGTATATATTATGGGTAAGGTTGCCACATTTTCTGGAAAAAAAATACCGGCCTTCCTATATATTTACCTTTTTCCCCTATAAATAACATTGGGATCAGCCATCATTTTTACCAGCCAGGCCGGTAAAATACCGGCCAGGTGGCAACTCAGCTTACTGGTCTAGTTTCTAGCTGTGAATACCCTGGAGGTAGTGGGAATAAAGAGTCAGTGACCCCAGTTGTGGCTGTTTCTGCTCAATAAATAAAACTGAGTATCAACCAAATATAAACTGCTGCCTTAAAGGAGGCGTATTATGTAAAACACAAGAATATGCCAGTGCATTAAACTTTCTTACATATAGAAAGAATGTGCTTTAAAAAGTTGTGTTTCTGTTTACTTCAATGAAAATTTCTGTAAAACCCCTTCTAGTCCCGCCCATCTGTTCCACTTCCTGCTGTTTCCTTTCCCAGGATGTGCAGGGGAGCTGGTGGCACTCAGCACTGTAGGACAGGAACCAATCAGCAGCTAGGCTGACCTGATAGGGAACTGAAGTCTGTCTTTGCTTGTGTGACTGCAGGGCTGTGATTGGCTGCCCCCTCCTACTGTGCCTCTGACAGGGACCTTAGCAGATCTATGGGAAGCTCAAATAAAGGGGCCTTTTTTTAAAGAAAATATAGTATACATTAGTGCCTACAAAATTAGAGGGGGGTTTAATTTATCCTATACAGGTATGTCTCCTTTAAATGATATACCAATTGGAATCAATTTGCTCAAAACAAATGGGTAAATTGAATTTTACTGAGAAGTCATTTAACAAGGAAACTCTGGTGTATATTTGAGTGCAATAAAATAAACACAATATTAAAAACTTCTGTGTTTGTTTTCAGGAGCAACTAACTTGCTCAGGGTTAGGTACAGTCCTGCAATGCACAATCTCAATCCCTCTTGTTGTGGTTCTGTGTGTTTCGTCTCCATCACAGACTCTCACAATCCACACAATCCTCTGTCATGTAAAGGCTGATTAAACTTACCTTGTCATTCATGAGCTGGTGGTTTAATGGGGTCCAGGTACTCATTTTGGTTTGTAATTTCGGGCCCTCCATGTGCTTAGGGGCTGCAAAAGCCATGATTCCTAAATGGCACACAGGGAGGCTGCAGTTATCTGAAAAGAAATAGAGTTTTAGTACAAAAGCCATTGTTCTGCAGTGTCACACACCAGTGGGCACCAGTGATGTGCAGGTCGGCCTCTGGTCGGACGGGTTTAGGCGACTCCTGCATAAAATCTTCGGGTCGTGGCTGGGTCCAGGTCGAGCTCTTCTCTTGCTCTCCCCGACCTAGCAGTTCTGGCTTCCGGGGCTGCAGTGGCGTAACTACCGGGGGAGCAGGGGGTGCAATTGGGCCGGGGCCCGCACCCCCGCAGGGCCCCCTGGCAGTCACGCACGCCACTGGATTCGGCAGCAGTCGCACGGACGATGGTGGGGGCAGGGCCCGGCTGCACGGCCCGCCCCCACCTAGTTCCGTCACTGCGGGGCTGGAATTTATAGACTTCTGCCCGTCCCACTCCTTATGTGACATCACTGTGGGGCTGGTGCGGGTCTATAAATAGAGGGCAGCAGCGGGCCCGGGCTGGGTGTGGATTGGGAGGGTTAGGGTCGGGTCGAGAAATTCTAAATCCGCACAGCACTAGTGGGCACATTTATCAATGGTCAAATTTCAAGTGAGTTTTTAAAAACTCCCATAAACTTGAAATTCGACCAATCGAAAATAATTAAAAAAATCTAATTTTCAAAACTCAGGTGAATAGGATCGACCTGAAAATTCGAGTTTTAAAAACTCCATTCGAGTTTTTCCTCCAAATAAAATTGGAATGTCAGCAAACAACTCCAAATTGATCCCAGGACGTCTTCCATTGACTAAAACAGCAATTCGGCAGGTTTTAGGCAGCAAATAGTCAAATTTTAGATCCTAAGGGGCCAGTGTATGATAATTATCGAAAATCACATTTGAATTTTTAAAAAAGCTTGAATCCAATTGTACCAATTCCCTAGTTGAATTTGACAGTTTTGAAAAATTTGAAATTCGAATTTCCACTTTGACCCTTGATAAATTGGCCCCCAGGGGTCAATACTGCCCCAAAGTTCCCAAGGGGCCCTTGAATTTTAATGGCAGTCCTGACTGTCAGCCTGACTTCACCC
The DNA here is from genome assembly GCF_017654675.1 of Xenopus laevis. Lineage (NCBI taxonomy): Eukaryota > Metazoa > Chordata > Amphibia > Anura > Pipidae > Xenopus > Xenopus laevis. The sequence goes on along the minus strand of NC_054379.1, from coordinate 163,881,278 downwards.
AGTCTCCTGTTTGTTTAACATCTGCACAAGACACAAATGGAATCTGCCTCATTCCATAGTGTAATTAAAGCATGTCTGACTTCTGAAACAGTTGCTTTAACCTATAATGACTGACATGTTTGCACAAATTTTGACATATTATGGGCTGAGGTAATGTAACTTCACTTTTATGTAGTCATTTAAGAAACGGCATGACAACAGAAATATAACTATATTCTTTCAAAATTAAAAAAGATTCTACAGTCATATAAAGTCGTCCAAGCAATGAGGCTTGAGAAACATTTATCAAGGCCTGTCGCAGAACCCGTCAGTGACTTCTAATATCCTTATCATTTACAGTAGGAGGTACATTATCCCTTATAATACATGAGTGATACTCAGAGTTCCCTGTATAACTCAGCCTGCAGCCTTGTGCCTTTATATGGTCACAGAACAACCCCTCAGTGACTTCTAATATCCTTATCATTTACAGTAGGGGGTACATTATCCCTTATAATACATGAGTGATACTCAGAGTTCCCTATAAAACTCAGCCTGCAGCCTTGTGCCTTTATATGGTCACAGAACCCCTCAGTGACTTCTAATATCCTTATCATTTACAGTAGGGGGTACATTATCCCTTATAATACATGAGTGATACTCAGAGTTCCCTGTATAAATCAGCCTGCAGCCTTGTGCCTTTATATGGTCACAGAACAACCCCTCAGTGACTTCTAATATCCTTATCATTTACAGTAGGGGGTACATTATCCCTTATAATATATGAGTGATACTCAGAGTTCCCTGTATAACTCAGCCTGCAGCCTTGTGCCTTTATATGGTCACAGAACAACCCCTCAGTGACTTCTAATATCCTTATCATTTACAGTAGGGGGTACATTAGCCCTTATAATACATGAGTGATACTCAGAGTTCCCTGTATAACTCAGCCTGCAGCCTTGTGCCTTTATATGGTCACAGAACAACCCCTCAGTGACTTCTAATATCCTTATCATTTACAGTAGGGGGTACATTTTCCCTTATAATACATGAGTGATACTCAGAATTCCCTGTATAACTCAGCCTGCAGCCTTGTGCCTTTATATGGTCACAGAACAACCCCTCAGTGACTTCTAATATCCTTATCATTTACAGTAGGGGGTACATTTTCCCTTATAATACATGAGTGATACTCAGAATTCCCTGTATAACTCAGCCTGCAGCCTTGTGCCTTTATATGGTCACAGAACAACCCCTCAGTGACTTCTAATATCCTTATCATTTACAGTAGGGGGTACATTTTCCCTTATAATACATGAGTGATACTCAGAATTCCCTGTATAACTCAGCCTGCAGCCTTGTGCCTTTATATGGTCACAGAACAACCCCTCAGTGACTTCTAATATCCTTATCATTTACAGTAGGGGGTACATTATCCCTTATAATACATGAGTGATACTCAGAGTTCCCTGTATAACTCAGCCTGCAGCCTTGTGCCTTTATATGGTCACACAACCCGTCAGTGACTTCAGATATGCTCAGAATATAATTTACAGTATGGCAGCCCCCATGAGTACTTTAGGTTTCACTGGATGCTATAAAATTCTGTTTCTAGCTCTTTGGGACACAAAATATTTTTGTCCAAACAGTTTGTATATTGAAATACCTTTAATCATAGTCAAGTACATTGCTGCACTTTTATTACTCATTTACCATTAGAAATCGATTATAACAGAAAGGGATTTTTGTATAAATTCCAAAATATTTGATCCCTGGAGGAAAGAGCAAATTGATTAATCACACTGCAGTTATAGTGACCTGCCTGGGAACGTAATGAGTACAAATATGCCGAAACCATAGCGAGACCTTGACATCAAAGGAAACACAGGTTTTGAAGTGGACTTCAAAGTAAAACGCAGGCTGCACTGGAGATAAAGTCACGATGACATAGGTAAGTGTAAGTTTCATTGACCGCACAAAGCAAGTGCAAGATTTACACCCACCGCATCTGTACAGATGTGACCTCCAGAACTGCAAAACCTTCATAAACAAATATTTCATGTCATAAATTCTGCAAAGAATTTCCTGAAAATGTCTGAAGCACCTTTTAGCCTTTAGGGCAATGTCACAAGTGTTGATTTGTGTGTATTTTGGGGAAAAGATCTGCAGGTTTGAGGAAAGTTGCTTCTTACTACTGTGGGAATTGTTAAATTGGAGCCTTTGTGGCCCCAAAATCCAAATTCCCACAAGCGGTGGTTCACCTTTACATTAACTTTTAGTATGTTATAGAATGCCCAATTCTAAGAAACTTTTCAATTGGTCTTCATTATGTATTTTTTTATTGTTGTTTTATTTATTTGCCTTCTTCTTCTGACTCTTTCCAACATTCAATCAGGGTCACTGACCCCATCTTAAAAAACAAATGCTCTGTAAAGCTATGGATTTATTATTGCTACTTTTTATTACTCATCTTTCTATTCAGGAATCTTCTATTCATATTCCAGTCTCTTATTCGAATCAGTGCATGGTTGCTAGGGGAATTTGGACCCTAGCAACCAGATGGCTGAAATTGCAAACTGGAGAGCTGCTGAATAAGAAGCTAAATACCTCAAATTTCACAAATAATAAAAAATGAAAACCAATTGCAAATTGTCTCAGAATATCTCTCTCTATGTCATAATTAATTCAAAGGTGAACAACCCCTTTAATGCTAACACTATCCTGAATGTGGTGATAATTCCAGGGTCCCCAAGTGCAATAGTGGAAATTTCAGGGGACTTTTCGATATGTTGGTTTTACCACCAGAGGTTCCAATGGAGATGCAATTTCAGGAGAGTGGCACACTTTTGCACCCCTTAGTGCTCAGGTGAGTTACTAAATAGTAAACAGACCCTGCTAATGCCAAGGGGCCCAGGAGCTAAAGGGGCCCTTTGGGCACTGTTTGAGCATGCTTTTATTATATGTTTATGAAGATAAGTGGGGCCCTAAAATGATTTTGCTGTGGGACCCATTAAAGGGGTGGTTCACCTTTAAGGTAACTTTTATTATATAGAAAGGCCAATTCTAGGCAACATTTTTTTATTACAGGTTGAAGAGCTGCTGAATAAAAAGCTAAATAAGTCAAAAACCACAAATAATAAAAAATGAAATCCAATTGCAAATTGTCTCAGAATATCCCTCTCTACATCATACTGACAGTTATCTCAAAGGTGAACAACCCCTTTAAGGGAGAAGGAAAGTCATATCGCTCTTGGGGGTGCCAAATGTTAAGCACCCCAAATGGATGTATTTACTTACCTGAAACCACTGGTGCTCCTATCAGCACTGCACCTGCCCAGGGTTATTCAAGCGAGCACCATGGAGCGATCCTCTTCCAGCCAGGGGTTTTAGGTAAGTAAATACAATCAGATATTACTTGTCCCCACAGCAAATTATTTTTAAGGTCCCCAAAATGTCTAGAAGTATTTATTAAAATTGTGTATAAATTAGGGCCTCATGGGGCCCCTATACCTCCTGCCCCCCCCTGCAGCCGCAGGGTCTGCTTCCTCTATAGTTATGCCCCTGGTTGGGTGCATTCTGCATGGCTGCAGGGAATTCAGCACAGTCTGCAGCAAGCATACACCTTAAAGGAACAGTTCAGTGTTAAAATAAAAACTACGTAAATCGATAGGCTGTGCAAAATAAAACATGTTTCTAATATAGTTAGTTAGGCAAAAATGTAATATATAAAGGCTGGAGTGACTGGATGTGTAACATAATAGCCAGAAAACTACTTCCTGCTTTTCAGCTCTCTAATTCTGAGTTAGTCAATGACTATAAGGGGGGCCACATGGGACATAACTGTTCAGTGAGTTTGCAATTGATCCTCAGCATTCAGCTCAGATTCAAAAGCAACAGTTATGACCCATGTGGTCCCCCCTCAAGTCTCTGATTGGTTACTGCCTGGTAACCAATCAGTGGAAAGCAAGAGAGCTGAAAAGCAGGAAGTAGTGTTCTGGCTATTATGTTACACATCCACTCACTGCAGTCTTTATACATTCCATATTTGGCTAACTAACTATATTAGATACATTTTTTATTTTGCACAGCATGTCTATTTACCCAGTTTTTATTTTTTACACTGAACAATTCCTTTAAAGGGGTGGTTCAACTTTAAGTTAACTTTTACCATATTATAGAATGGATAATTCTATGCAACTAATCCTATGTTATCGTTTTTTTAATTATATGGGGGGTCAAATAAAAAACAAATACTCTGTAAGGCACATTTATTGTTATTGCTGCTTTTTATTACTCATCTTTCTATTCAGGCCTCTCCTATTCATATTCCAGTCTCTTATTCCAATCAATGCATGGTTGCTAGGGGAATGTGGACCCTAGCAACTAGATTAGTGAAATTACAAACCCAGGAGCTGCTGAATAAAAAGCTAAATAAGTAAAAAACCACAATAAAAAAAATGAAAACCAATTGCAAATTGTCTCAGAATATCCCTCTGTACATCATACTAAGAGTTAATTTAAAGGAGAACAACTCATTTAACGCTGCATTATCCCACATGTTGAAGTGTAAAGGGGTGAGGGCCCCTCAGTTTAGGCACAGGTTGCCCCCGTGGCTGTTTTATATCACATGAGCGTGTGGCATGATGGGAAATCACAGAATTATGGGGGGAAGGGCACTTGTTTGGAGGTGTGGCCCCTCAGTACTAAGGGCCCCGTTGAGTCAGTGTTGCAGCAGAGCAGCTGACAAGAGCCTGTATAAATGTAGCAGCAAGTATCAAGCGTTTCCACAAAGATCTCTACATGTGTAATAGAAATAATAGCTATAACATTTCATACAGAATATTATATTATTATATAATAATGTACAATAGCAACGCCCCGGACACCATCACAATTACCTTTCGCAGAAGCCTCAGCACCACAGAGCAGCACAGCACGTTACTATAGAAACTGCACTAGCCCCACCCCACCGTCACAGTCTCCAACCAATCACCGTACGTCTTAGGTCCGTGTTTACTAGCGTTTCGCGGTTGCTGCGGCAACCCCTATCCCGAGATCTGATTGGTCAGCTCGCACGCACTTGCCCTCTCTGTAGCCTTTCTATTTCTTATCATTAAAAGGTTATGCTCATCTCTGTAATCTCCTGAAGCAGGTTATCGTTAGTGGAAGAAGTAATTAGACATAAAAACACAAAGACTGGGCGAAAGGGGTGGAGTAGGGTTTTCGGCCTCCCCTTTGCTTGAAGTGAATGGAATCGCTGGTAGGGCGGGGCGTAGTGGTGGGCGTGCTGGGAACTCAGAGCGCAACGCCTTCTGTGTGGGCGGAGCTTGGACAGCTCTGCGAGTGGGTGGGACGATGCGTTCCAGTAGGGAGAGAGTCTGTGGCCGGTGCGTGTGGTGTCTCCGCTGCTCCGTGTGAGAGGGAGAACCTGTCAGCGATAAGCGAAGGGAGGAAACGAGCGCAGCACGGTAAGTGCGGTTGTAACAGGCGCAGGACAGCGGCAGTATAAGGGACAATGAATAGAAAAGAGGAGACGGTGTGCGGACAGTGCGGGTGAGGGGCTGCTGGAATCATGGCAGCTGCTCACAGGGATGAGGAACAGGGGACAAAGCCCGACCCCTTTCCATTATCCACACAACGTATCACCCTCATTCCACCCAATACTCCGCTTTTTACTCACTATCCCGCCTGTGTGAGTGCAGAGCCGGTACCGGGGCAGTGTGGGAAATGAGCCGGTACCGAGGCATTGTGGGAAATGAGCCGGTACCGAGGCATTGTGGGAAATGAGCCGGTACCGGGGCATTGTGGGAAACTGATGGGACTCTGTCTGCTGCCTGACACTTTTATATTCCTATTGTATGTGTCATTTGTGTCTATTGTAATTGCATGTCATATTAATGTGCTTTGGAATTATAGTTTATATTATTTAGCATTTTATATTATTGTGCATTGGAATTGCACTTTATATAATTGTGCATTGGAATTGCACTTTATATAATTGTGCATTGGAATTGCACTTTATATAATTGTGCATTGGAATTGCACTTTATATAATTGTGCATTGGAATTGCACTTTATATAATTGTGCATTGGAATTGCACTTTATATAATTGTGCATTGGAATTGCACTTTATATAATTGTGCATTGGAATTGCACTTTATATAATTGTGCATTGGAATTGCACTTTATATAATTGTGCATTGGAATTGCACTTTATATAATTGTGCATTGGAATTGCACTTTATATAATTGTGCATTGGAATTGCACTTTATATAATTGTGCATTGGAATTGCACTTTATATAATTGTGCATTGGAATTGCACTTTATATAATTGTGCATTGGAATTGCACTTTATATAATTGTGCATTGGAATTGCACTTTATATAATTGTGCATTGGAATTGCACTTTATATAATTGTGCATTGGAATTGCACTTTATATAATTGTGCATTGGAATTGCACTTTATATAATTGTGCATTGGAATTGCACTTTATATAATTGTGCATTGGAATTGCACTTTATATAATTGTGCATTGGAATTGCACTTTATATAATTGTGCATTGGAATTGCATTTTATATAATTGTGCATTGGAATTGCATTTTATATAATTGTGCATTGGAATTGCATTCTATATTATTGTGCATTGGAATTGCATTCTTTATTATTGTGCATTGGAATTGCATTCTATATTATTGTGCATTGGAATTGCATTCTATATTATTGTGCATTGGAATTGCATTCTACTGTATATTATTGTGCATTAGGAATTGCATTTGATGTTATTGTTCATTGCATTTGATAATAGTGTGCATTGCATTTGATAATAGTGTGCATTGCAATTGCATGTGACATTATTTGCACACTGGCACTGCATTTGGCATTATTTGGGCATTGCAATTGCACATGCCTTTTGTTGAGTATTAAAATTCCATGTAGTAAAAGGAGGCATTGAAATCTGCATCTGGCATTACTGAATACAAGCGATTGCACTGGGCATTAATGGGCTCTGGAAGTCCATGTGTCATTATAGGCTGTTAGCATTGCATGTGGCATTACTGGGCATGCATGTGGCATTATGGCAGAACTTGGCATTGTGATGCACTTGCACGTGTGCAGTTTCCTTATGGGTCCTCCAAGCCCTTTTGAGAGCCAATGAATAACTACATATGGTTTTACAGGATGGAAGTGTTTGCATATAGAGAGTATTTCCACTGATACAAAGCAGGCAGTGATGTGTAACAGAATTAATAGTAACATAGTAAATTAGGTTGAAAAAAACACATCCATCAAGTTCCGCCTTTTTAAGTCTATATATATAACCTGCCTAACTGCCAGTTGATCCAGAGGAAGGCGAAAACCCCCATTTAAATTCTCTCCAATTTGCTTCAGAGGGGGAAAAGTTCCTTCCTGACTCCAAGATCAACTTGTACTATGAGCTATCTCCCATATCCCTGTATTCCCTCACTTGCTAAACACCATCCAACCCTTTCCTAAAGCTAAATGGTCAAGTTAATGTGCACTGTTGGTTGTGAAAACGACTCCCAAATCCAGGAATAACAACTGTGCCTTATGGTACATCATTGATGAGACAGATCTAATTGCATGTGAGATCAGTAGGTGTGTGTGTGATACTGATATAATTACTAGGATTTCCGGGTCTGTCCCTTAACTTTCAATTTAACCACAATGTCATTGTCATTGCTCCCATTATGGTATCACATCCTGCTGTTGTCAGTCATTGCTGCTGCTATTGGGTCTGATATCATCTCCAGGAATTGTCCCTAACAATGTATCATGATGTATATAAGGGCATGTGACACTATGTAGATGTTCATGCCGGATATATCAATGTACATTGCTTGGGGAAGTATTGAGCTCTGTAGTTTATTGCAATAGGCATTGCACATATAAAAAAAAAAACTTTTGCAAAATACATATATATATCCACACTAAGGGGCAGATTTATCAAGGGTCGAATTGAAAATTCGAATTTTCAAAACTTTCAAATTTGACTAAAGAGTTATCCAAACTCAATTTGAGTTTTTTTTTAAAAAATTTGAATTATATTTTTGAGATTTATCATAGTCTGGCCCTAGACTATTCGCCACCTAAAACCTGCCGAATTACTATTTAAAGGGATCCTGTCATCGGAAAACATTTCTCAAAAGAGCAAACAGATTTTTTTTTATATTCAATTTTGAAATCAAACCTTAACTTTTAGTATGATGTAGAGACTGCTATTCTGAGACAATTTGCAATTGGTTTTCATTTTTTATGATTTGTGGTTTTTGTGTTAATTAGCTTTTTATTCAGCAGTTTTCCAGTTTGCAATTTCAGCCATTTGGTTGCTAAGGTCCAAATTAACCTAGCAACCATGCATTGGATTGAATACAAAACTGGAATTTGAATAGTAGAAGGCCTGAATGGAAAGATAAGTAATAAAAGGTAGCAATAACAATACATTTGTAGCCTTACAGAGCATTTGCTTTTTAGAAGGGGTCAGCGACTCCCATTTGAAAGCTGCAAAGAGTCAAAAGAAAAAGGCAAATAACTAAAAGAAAAAAAAATGAAGACCAATTGAAAAGTTGATTGGAATTTGTCATTCTATAACATACTAAAAGTTACCGTAAAAGTGTACCACCCCTTTAAATGTAGACGAATTTATGGCAGTTTTAAAAAAAAAAAAATACTTGCATGAATTTGAAATTCGACCCTTATAATTGTGCCTTCCCGCGTCTATCGTGTAAATTGTAACTTCCTTTATTTAAATCTGAGGACAACCTGGCCATGCCAGATACATAGGGGCACATTTACTAAGGGTCGAATATCGCATTCGACCCTTGAAGTAAAATACTCGAATTCGAAGGATTTAGCGCAGATCCTACGATCAAACGATTCGAACGAGTTGAAGCGATTGATAGAAAGCTTAGAAAAGTGATGGGGAAGGTCCCCATAGGCTAACATTGTACCTCGGTAGGTTTAAACTTCCGAAGTATGAGTCCTGTGGAGTGCGTGCCAAGCAGTTGTCTTTTTATTCCGAAGTATGTAGTCAAAGTTTTTTTTAAAGAGACAGTACTTCTACTACCGAATAGTCAAACGATTTTTACGATTTTCGAAGGTCGTAGTAGCCTATTCGATGGTCCAAGTACCCAAAAAAATACTTCGAAATTCGAAGTTTTTTTCATTCGAATCCTTCACTCGAGCTTAGTAAATGTGCCCCATAGTATCTACAGAAATGTATGTGTAAAAGCATTGAATGCTTCTGAGGCCTTGCCTTCTTTCTCAGGCCCGTGTTGTGTGCATATCCTGCTGCTGTGTTTATTGCAGTCTGAGTGATTGGGATGCAGGATCAGAGGGCCGCCAACCTAAATGCATTGCACCATTGCAGCTGTACCTTTATTTAAACCGTCAAACTGCAAAAGGATACAAAACGCTGTCAGCCGAGCCTCCTGTTGTGTTATTATTGCACAGCTCGATGAAAGTTGATTTTATGTGCACGACTACTTGGCTACTGGGCTGTAGTTGGGGGGCCTCACCTCTATTCTCAGCTATAAAAAAAATACAACAAGTCTTCCTTTGTGCACACTCATTACACTACAGGGCCAATTCATTAACTTCGAGTGAAGGAATAGAAGAAAAAATACTTCGAATTTCGAAGTGTTTTCTTTGGCTACTTCGACCATCGAATGGGCTACTTCGACGTTCGACTACGACTTAGAATCGAAGGATTCTAACTAAAAGTCGTTCGACCATTCGATAGTCGAAGTACTGTCTCTTTAAGAAAAAACTTCGACCCCCTAGTTCGCCACCTAAAAGCTACCGAACCCAATGTTAGCCTATGGGGAAGGTCCCCATAGGCTTGGCTAAGTTTTTTTGGTCGAAGGATAATCCTTCGATCGTTGGATTGAAATCCTTCGAATCGTTCAATCGAAGTATTTGCGCAAAATCCTTCGACTTCGATATTCGGAGTCGAAGGATTTTCATTCCCAGTCGAATATCGAGGGTTAATTAACCCTCGATATTCGACCCTTGATGAATTTGCCCCTACATGTTTGATTACCAGATGAATTTAGGGGATTTATGGTTTTCTTTTATAAAGTGTTGACCTAGTTCTTGGCATATAATATGCCCATAATGTCTTGGGGTCTCTTTTAGTCCACGTTCTTGTCAAGATCATCCAGTCTCATCATTTCATATGTTTGTCTGATGTGGCAGTTTTTGTAGCTGAATTAGTTGACAGTTTGTGGTCCAACTACATGACCTTGGCCATCAGCTTTAGGGCTGAATTGCAAATCTGTCCAGTTTGACCAGGTCTTGGACTTGTAGATTCTCAATTAAAACCTCCAGCGACCACCAATATATTTTATATGCGCCTGGTGTTTTGGGTAGTATGAACAGCACAAGACTATATAGCTGTATATATTTATTGTGTTAAAATACAGGTATGGGACCTATTATCCAGGGGGTTTTCAGGATCAGGGGTCTTTCCATAATGTAATCCACACACTTATAAATCTCCTAAAAATAATTTAAACATTACATTCACCCAATAGGATTGTTTTTCCTCCAGTAAGCATGCATTATTTCCTAGTTGGGATCAAGTTCAAGCTACTGTTTTATTATTACACAGAAAAAGGAAATCATTGTTATAAAATTTGAATTATTTGATTAAATAATTAAAATGGAGTCGGCGAGCTTTCTAGATAATGGGTTTCCGGATATTAGATCCCATACCTGTAGTCGATAACTAGTGTCTCTACATTTTCACCCCCCAAATTACAGGTGTTGTAATTCAGGTCTTCAGAACTCATTGACCTGTAATCCTATCACTAATTTTTGTGTCAAATACGGGTCTTACTCTGTCACAGGATAACCATGATCCTGGGCTGTAGCTGTCAGTCTTTAGAGTGTTCTTATGTTAAGGGAGATCCTCTCGTTTGGCGACTTTGCTAAACAAGTAGGGATGCACCGAATACAGAATTCAGCCTTTTTCATCAGGATTCGGCCGAATCCTTCTGCCCGGCCGAACCGAATTTGCATATGCAAATTAGGGGTGGGATAATCGCATGACTTTTTGTCACAAAACAAGGAAGTTAAAAATGCTTTCCCCTTCCCACCCCTAATATGCATATGCAAATTAGGATTCGGTTCGGTATTCGGCTGAATCTTTCGCGATGGATTCGGGGGTTCGGCCGAATCCAAAATAGTGGATTCGATGCATCCCTATAAACAAGTAGATCTCTCCAATATGCCTACCTTGAGGTGGGTGATATCGGGGTTATCTGATTGTGAGCCCTTGGGCCCTATAATCAGATCACAATGAGAAGAATACGGGTGGTTGGCTTTCCCCAATAGATATCTGGTCAAAAGTTGGCCAGATGTTGATCGGTGGTAGGGATTTATTTTTATTAACATTTATATATATACCGCCAGCATATTTTGCAGCGCTGTAAAGTAAATGTGTTTATATAACTAGGAATATACCAAATCCACTATTTTGGATTTGACCGAACCCCCGAATCCTTTGCAAAAGATTCGACCGAATACCTATCCGAATCCTAATTTGCATATGCAAATTGGGGATGGGAAGGGGAAAACATTTTTTACTTCCTTGTTTTGTGACAAAAAGTCACACAATTTACCTCTGCAACCCTAATTTGCATATGCAAATTCGGATTTGGCTTCTGCCGGACAGAAAGAGCCCCTTGAAAAAGGCCGAATCCTTGATTCGGTGCATCATTAATCGGTGGCCTTAAAAATTTCGATCGAGGAATGCATTGGTTCGTTCATACGGTCCTCGATCCATACACTGCCCAATAAGCTGCCGACGTAATCTGTCTGCAACTTATATATGTTCGTGTATGGGGACCTTTAATGTGTCAACCAACATAACCAAGTACATGTATGGGATCCGTTATCTGGAAACCCGTTATCCAGAAAGTTCCCAATTCCGGAAAGGCTATCTGCCATATACTCCATTATAATAAAATAATCCAAATTTTTAAGAATTGTTTCCTTTGTCTCAGTAATAATAAAACAGTAGCGTGTATTTGATTCAAACCAAGATAGAATTACGGTAATCCTTATTGGAAGCAAACCCAGCCTATTGGGTTTATTTTATGTTTATATGATTTTCTAGTAGACTTAAAGTATGAAGATCCAGATTACAGAAAGAGATGTTATCTGTAAAACCCCAGGTCCTGAGCATTCTGGATAACCGGTCCCATACCTGTACTGTATGGGAAGATATGTTGGATTGCAAGCTCTTGGAACACATTTTTCTACTTTTTTCCCTCCAACTAATGCACAGGATTTGATTCTGATGTTTGTGTGGCTAGGGCAGTACACACAGTATGTTGCCTGGAGAATGTGTCAGGTTTTATGGTTTAAAAGAACACAGGTAACCTTAGATGGTTGGAATTGTAGCCCTTGGCTCACTGACAAGACCTCATACAGAGGTATAGCTTTTCCTTAAAGATTCAAACAGGGCTGCCGCATGTAATTACCAGCAACATACAGCAGACAAAAATTATATACGCTACAAATTACTTTCTGACATGCCTTTTGTTGTCTTAGACTCTCTTCTACCACCTGTCAGACATTGATGGGCTTCTCGTTGGAGTAAAAATGGCACTTTGGTCCAGTTTTTGTTTCACCAGCTGCCATTTTCTTTAACGGATATTTACACTCCAGTAGGCAGCACAAAGCAGAAGGCCAAGTACATACGAGCAAAAAAAATCCCATTTTAAAGGGTTTGTTCACCTTTAAATTAATGTTTAGTATGATGTAGAGAGGGATATTCTTAGACAATTTACAATTGGTTTTTATTTTTTGTGGTTTTTGGGTTATTTAGCTTTTTATGCAGCTGCTTTCCAGTTTGCAATGTTAAAAATCTAGTTGCTAGGGTCCAAATTACCCTAGCAACCATGCATTGATTTTAATAAGAGACTAGGATATGAATAGGAGAGGTCCGAGTAGAAAGACGAGTAATAAATACAGGTATAGGATCCCTTATCCGGAAACCCGATATCCAGAAAGCTCCGAATTACGGAATGGCTGTCTCCCATAGACTCCATTTTATCCAAATAATCTAAATTTTTAAAAATGATTTTCTTTTTCTGTGTAATAATAAAACAGTAGCTTGTACTTGATCCCAACTAAGATAATTAATCCTTATTGGAAGCAAAACCAGCCTATTGGGTTTATCTAATGTTTACATGAATTTCTTGTAGACTTAAGGCATGAAGACCCAAATTACGGAAAGATCCGTTATCCGGAAAACCCCAGGTCCCGAGCATTCTGGATAACAGGTCCCATACCTGTAGTAGCAATAACAATACATCTGTCGCCTTATGAAAGATTTGTTTTTTGATAAAAATTAAAGATCAATTGAAAAGTTGCTTATAATTGGCCATTCTATAACATACTAAAAGTTAACTTAAAGGTGAACCACCCCTTTAAACCTGCGTAACACTTGATGCCTTGCTAAGAATATAATGGCACTGAGTGCTGGTGAATTAATTGAAGTCTTTTCATGGGAATCCTATCATTGACCTACACTATCTCCAGCCATTGAGGAGCAACCAGAGGGCTGCAGGTGCTGGTTCTGTATCGGCATTGAATCCACATACTTATTCCTTATGGGCTGATATAGCAACCTCTAGTTTGTGTGTTTTTAAATTTTTTTATTTAAGGGATACTGTCATGGGAAAGCATGTTTTTTTAAACACATCAGTTAATAGTGCTGCTCCAGCAGAATTCTGCACTGAAATCTGTCATGGGGCTAGACATATTGTTAGTTTCCCAGCTGCCTCCAGTCATGTGACTTGTGCTCTGATAAACTTCAGTCACTCTTTACTGCTGTACTGCAAGTTAGAGTGATATCACCCCCTCCCTTTCCCCCCTAAGCAGCCTAACGACAGAACAATGGGAAAGTAGCCAGATAGCAGCTCCCTAACACAAGATAACAGCTGCCTGGTAGATCTAAGAACAGCACTCAGTGGTAAAAATCCAGGTCCCACTGCGACTCCTTCAGTTACATTGCGTAGGAGAAACAGCCTGCCAGAAAGCAGTTCCATAGTGCAGCGCTGGCTCTAAAAGCACATGACCAGGCAAAATGACCTGAGATGCACCTACACACCATTATTACAACTAAATACTGTACACTTGCTGGTTCAGGAATGAAATTTTATATTTTGTAGAGTGAATTATTTGCAGTGTAATTTAGGAGTTAAAACAACACCATAAAAATTATGACAGAATCCCTTTAACTGTTTCACATGGTTGTCACATTCCTTTACACAGCCCTCTGGCACTTAAATAGATTTTTCATGGATGTATATTCATCATCTTTCACCCTTTGTTGCTCTGCTTCCAAATCACATCTTTTTGTAACATGTATGTACAAGTTTGCAAAAAAAAAATAAATCTAATTTTTTGTTCATATGCAGTAGTTTCTATCCATTGCAAGAACATAGAATATGCTGTTCTCAGCTTGGGTCTTGCACTGCCTATTTTATTTGTTTGCCTTGTGTTCTAGAACACAGAATCAGAATGAACATCAATGTTCAAAATACACAGAAAATAAGAGTGAAGGTGCTGGGAGATGCACAAATGAGCCGTAATTCAGACATGGAGCCGATTATTAAACAGACAGTTGAGCCCAAGGTTTCCTGTAATACAGATATGCCCCTTAGCATTTAAATGGACAGATAAGCCTAAAGCTTGGGCCACACCAGGCCGAAATCTGCTATCTGAAATCTCCTGGCTAATTTCAGTAGCCTCTTTCTGCATTCAGAAGCATCAGCGTGAACAGACTTCAGCGGATTTCAACTCAAAATGCAAAGACTCCAGGTTCTACGTCGAAATCCGCCAAATTTGTTAGCGCTGAAATCGATTCAACACTACTGATTGCGGGAAAGAGAGGAGGCTACTGCCTATGGTAGGGCTGAAATCAGACAGCATATTTCAGCTAGCTGATTCCAACCCCCGTGTGGCCCTAGCTTAAGGTCTAGACCAAATGTGGTCAGTTGTGTCAACATATGGGTAACATGTTCACTTAAAGGAGAAATAAAACTTAACCAAAGAAGTAGCTAGAAATGTTGTACATTATGTTTTGTGCTTCTGTACCAGCCCAAGGCAACCACAGCCCTTTAGCAGTAAAGATCTGTGTCTCCAAAGATGCCCCAGTAGCTCCCCATCTTCTTTTCTGCTGATGCACTGCACATGCTCTGTGCTGCTGTCACTTACTGAGCTTAGGGACCCACTCACAATATACAGTACACATAGAATAGAAATGTCACAATATAAGGCTGATTAGTAATTAATACACATAATTACTACATGGCAGCACAGAAACCAGTGCAATTAGCATCAGAATTTAATAATCAGCAAACCTGTAGCATCAGCTTATATTACAGCCAGGGAAGCTCATTTTCTGCTGGATAATTAGTGACGAGCCCTAAGCTTAGCTTCTCAACAGCCAATCAGAGCCCACTGAGCATGTGAGTGTCACAGACACTTTCCAAGATGGTGACCCCCTGTGACAAGTTTGAAGTCCTGGATCATTGCTGCTATTGACAAGCTCAAACTTTAGCCTCGTGCAATAAGTTCACTATATAAAATATGCCATTTTAGCCGTTTAGTTCTCCTTTTACAAGATGACCTTGTGTCACTCATTGGTGAAACATAACCAGTGGGATTTATTAGAAAACCAGTGATTCACAGGTGACTCCTAACCTTTAGGGGACATGAGTTCATCTTGGAGCCTTAGGGTTATAAGAGAGATTCCCATTTTTAAGATGCTCATTATGTATAATGCACATTCGTTCTGTGAATAAAGCACAACAAAAGGAACCTTTTGTTTTTAAGTTGTCATTTTAGTGTAGTAAGTTAATTTTTGTATTTTATGTTTTTACAGCTTAAAAGGCTTTTGGACTTTACAATGGAGACAGTTGTTTGGGAGTACGGTTAAAGGAACAGGCAATGGAGCTTACATTCAGTTCTCTGGCTGCTGTTTAGCATCAAGATGAAGCCTATTGCATTGAAGAAAAAGAAAGAAGACATGTGTTCATTCTTAATGTCCCTTCTCCTGCACAGGGGTAACCAAAATCTTGGTAGTCAATGAAACTTGGAAACCTCGTCGGTTTTAGAGCAATTGGTGCTTTGGACGCAAGGCATCGGAATTCAAGAGGTGCATGTGGCTTTGCGTGTGTTTATCATGGCTGCCTATTTAATTTCCTTCATCTGGGTATCTGTGATACTGGCCCAGAAAAGCATGGGGCACAGTCTGTTCGCCTGTGAACCAATTACACTAAGGATGTGTCAGGACCTTCCTTATAATTCCACCTTCATGCCGAACCTTCTGAATCATTATGACCAGCAAACTGCGGCGTTAGCAATGGAGGTAAGTGCCTGTCCTTTGTAATCGTTCTCATTTACAAATTCTCTTTTAGCTTTATCTTGTTTCCGATGTATTCACATACATCTGAGTATACCACAGCATATTATTTCTTAAATTAGCGTTCTTTTGTGTGCTTTTCAAATAGCCAACAGCAGCAACACGGATAATAAGAATGATATATATATGTATATATGTGTGTATATATGTGTGTATCTATATATATATATATATATATATATATATATATATATATATATATATATATATATATATATATTCCACTGTTTTCACTTTTTCAAGACCTTGGAGTGCAGTTTTATATTTTTTGGATTATTATACTATGCTATAACCTGCACCCAGGCAGTTGCTTGTATTGCGAGTGCACCACTATAGTCTCTGTCTCTCTCTCTGTCTCTCTCTGTCTCTCTCTCTCTCTCTCTCTCTCTCTCTCCATTTAGAAAATGTTTTTATCTTGTATGATCTCTGACGTCTTTGAGAACCAAAGTGAATTGTCTTAAGAAGTGTTCGGAAACTCATCAGATTTAATTTCAGGTGTTGCTCTAGGCTTGAAGGAGGGGACGGCACATCCTGAAACTCCATCTATTGCAAATTAATGTTGGCCCAATGTAACCCAGTATCATTTACCAGCGTGCAGACAATCGTGCTCTATCCTGCACCTTGGCAGATAACATGTTTATCCTCAAGATTAGACTAAAGCCTTTGATTCCAGTTTGTAGCTTTTAAAGTGGCCATTTTTTATTTAGACAAAAAGAACCAGTAGATAGAACTTTTGTGAGGCAGGAAGGTAAAATATAGGGAAAGTATTATGTAGCAGCTTCATGGCTGACAAACTTAGCATCAAGTACTGGTATGGGACCTGTTATCCAGAATGCTTGGAACCTGGGGTCTTTCCGTAATTTGGATCTTCATACCTTAAGTCTAAGATATTAAGTGAAGGCTGGTTCTGCTTCCAATAAGGATTCGTACAAGCGACTGTTTTATTATTACACAGAAAAAGGAAATAATTTTTTACATTTCTGATAATCTGGATAAATTGGAGTCTACGGGTGAAGGTAGTGATGTGCGGGCCGACCCGATACCCGCGGGTCTGGCAGGTTCGGGCCGACCTCGCACGCTCTTTTCCGGTGCAGGTTGATCTCTTCTTACTGCTCTCCCCGCCCACGACCTTCCAAATGCCGACTTCCGGGTTGAGTTTTTATAGACGCGCACCTCTTGCTCCTCTCGCGCACTGGTCGGGGCGCGTCTATAAAAGAGACCCGGAAGTCGGGCACGGGTGGTGGGAGGTCGGGTTGCGGACAGGTGTGGGTCGGGAAAAGCCGACCCGCGCATCACTAGGAGACGGTCTTTCCATAATTCGGAGCTTTCTGGATAATGGGTTTCCGGATAATAGATCCTATACCTGTAGTCAATATACATATCCCATACCCAGTTATCAAACTAATATTGCAATCTTTCCCATGACCATTGGTCGTACGAAATATCTCTCGTCCACTCTATTAACATTAAAAGCTGAATCATCAGATATGCAGGTAAAAACAAAGAGAATTATTTAGCTCTAATCTGATGATTCAGCATTAACTGACGATGTTCAGGCACCGATCAAAATTTTCAGTCCTGCCCGATCAACGAGATGAGCGATATCCAAGGCTTTTTACTGATATTGGTCGTCCCTTGTCTCCCAACACACATGCACAGATTATCATACAAAAGATCTTCCGTACAATATATATTGGTGTGTGTTTGACCACCTTACTCTTTGTCGTGCCTTTCTGCCTTTCTTAATGCAAAGAACAATATCTGAAACCTTTTAATTTCACTAGACTGGCTTTGGAGCCCAGACTTTCTAAAATATGACTCTTTTTTTTGCAAATAATTTTTGCAGAGTTACGTATCTCCACCGATTGTCTATCCCCTCTGGCCATTAAAGTGTTAATGAAACCTGTCAGGTGACATTTTTGAAGCCAGTCTGCTGTTGATTGTCAGACCTTTGGTGAAACCGGCATGAGGGCGTCTGTGCTTTGAAGCTGGACACTCATGTACATATTTTTTTCTGTTATAGCCTTTTATAGTCTTTTTTTGGGTTAAACACATTCCATGTTAAACCGACTGATATCTTGTTTTGCGACGTAGTTGATCTGCTACTTTTTGCTGTTGCTTCAGGGGAGGAATTGCCCTGCTGTTAACTTCTGTAGTGACCAAGCCTGGCATGCTGCTATATCTATATAAATATAGGGACATGGATATATATGGTATGTGGTTGTATTGAATTATCTTAAGTTATCTTAAAGGAGAACTAACCATATTTTATATACTGTACTTATTGCACCAGTCTAAAGTTTGAGCTTGTCAATAGCAGCAAAGATCCAGGACTTCAAACTTGTCACAGGGGGTCACCATCTTGGAAACTGTCTGTGACACTCACATGCTCAGTGGGCTCTGATTGGCTGTTGAGAAGCTAAGCTTAGGGCTCGTCACTAATTATCCAGCAGAAAATGAGCTTCCCTGGCTGTAATATAAGCTGATGCTACAGGTTTGCTGATTATTCAATTCTGATGCTAATTGCACTGGTTTCTGTACTGCCATGTAGTAATTATGTGTATTAATTACTAATCAGCCTTATATTGTGACATTTCTATTCTATGTGTACTGTATATTGTGAGTGGGTCCCTAAACTCAGTAAGTGACAGCAGCACAGAGCATGTGCAGTGAATCAGCAGAAAAGAAGATGGGGAGCTACTGGGGCATCTTTGGAGACACAGATCTCTACTGCTAAAGGGTTGTGGTTGCCTTGGGCTGGTACAGAAGCCTAACACATAATGTTAAACATTTCTTGCTACTTCTTTAGTTAGGCTTTAGTTCTCCTTTAAGCATTCTTCTCTTGCACCGATTGATAAGGTATATTCCAATTGGCTTGACTCCCAACTGTATTTAAGAAATATCACAAATGAGTTGATCTCACATTCAAATAAATATAATCTAACCAAGGCTTTGCGGTAGATATCTCCAGTTCCTGCATTGCTTTCAGTCTCCACCCCACCCATTTAACAGGGAACATCTTGAAAAGACCAAGATTAGGATGTTGTCCCATTCCCATTGATTTCAATAGTATCTCAGAAGACCGGTACTGAAGAGATTAACTACTGGTCCATATGACATAAATCTTGAAAATTGGGACTTCATGATTGTGAAAACTCAAATTGTACGCCACATTGATCTCCAACCTCAACCTTTGATAAATACTTACTGTTAAGTGATGCATAGAAAGCATTGTGTTTGCATAACCCCAACCAGGGTGCCGCTATCAAGTGCATAAACTTCTTATTAGTCAAGACAGCGGGCGAAATTAACTTTATGATCCCAAGGGATACATAGAAAGCTTTTTGTTTGCTCAACCATCAACTAGGGTGCAGTTTACGGACCAGGTCACCCAATGCTAAACTTGGTCATAATGCACCAAATACACTATTTTGGATTTGGCCTAACCCCCAAATCCTAAGTGAAAGAATCGGCCGAATACCGATCCAAATTAAAACCATAATTTGTCTATACAAATCAGGGTGGGGAAGGAAAACATTATTTATTTCCTTGTTTTGTGACAAAAAGTCACACTTTAAGGATAGGCCGAATACCGAACCGAATCCTGGATTATAGCCCCGCCAATGACGTCACAAAAGGGGCTGGGTGAGCAGGCGCACGGCTATAAAGCCGGTCGGTCCCGCGGGCCGGCCCGCACATTAGAGTCTAGTTAAACCGGACCCGCATACTTACCCACAACACGACCCGCGACCCGCTGACTATCAAGAAACAGGAAGTGCTGTCATTGTAAACTGGAAGTGACATCATTAGAAACAGGCATGATCAGAAAGAAAGGAGTAAAACAGGAAGTGCTGTCATTGTAAACCAGAAGTGACATCATTAGAAGTAGGCGTGATCAGGGGAAAAAAGAAGTAAAACTTGCTATTGAGAAGACCCACAAACCTGGAGAACCGCCGACCCGTGTCTATACCTGCTCCTGAATGCATGGTACTGCAGGTCTTTGCGGGTAACCCGCGGAAAATGTAGTAGAGCTCAGATCCCCAGTTCTGTTAATCAGTTGGCTTCTGCTACATTGTTTCAGGAATCAGAACCAACACTGAACAGAATATAACCAGCTTTTGGAAGCACTTAGCATGTATACTTATTATTATTATTATTATTATTTTCCCTTGCTAATATGTAAAAGATCTTCTTTTTTTTTTTTTTGCAAATTTCAACTGGGTGAAACCGAGCCTGCTCATAATGCCTGTGCTCATAATTGCATGAAGAGGCAGAGGGATTCTGTTCAGTGCTTGCAGTATTATAGGCCTTCGTATTTGCCAGCTTGCATTGTTCCCAGGGGAGGGGAAACCAGGCTAATGGAAATCTGAGCATCCCTGCACCTGTGCTGGTGGGAACACTGAGCTGGGTGTGGTCATGCAGAAACCGCCAGCGAGTGGCACATCATAATGGAGAGCATTGAATCCCCACTGGACAGGGATGTCGGAGCTTAATATGATATTATTATGCAGATAGTGTGATATGTACCGGAGAGGAAAGAACATATTCCACCTCCTCGCAAGATCAAAGAGGTGGGGATGGCCAGTTCCGGATCACTAGTTGCCTTTAAGGGCTTTAGACAGCATTATGCCAGATCTTAAATTGTTTGCCCCTTAATAAAAAAAGATACAAAGTAGTGATGTGTGGGTTGAGAAAAACTCGACCCGCACCCAACTTCCTCCTTCCACTTATAGACACGCCAGCCCGCCACGCCGATGACATCACAAAAGGGGCAGGGCATGCATGCGCCTATAAAATCGGAAGCCGGCAGTGTATGGTCGAGAAACAGCACAGCGACGTCGACCCGAACCCAACTGACCTGCGGGTCCCCCAGATGAATATCTGCTTTTCGTTTACCAGATATTTTTCAGAAATGACTGCCAGCTTGGTCCGGAAGGGCAGCTTTTATTGCTCTGGGTGTCACTGCCCTAAAGTGAGATTATGGCGGGCCCTTATTTTTTAAATAAGGCAATTTTCTATTTATGATTTCTCAATGGCACATACTATTAGAAAAGTATATTATTATGAAAATGGTTTTTACAGGGTTTTACGTATGAGCTGTTTATGCAATATCTTTTTATAGAGACCTACATTGTTTGAAGGGTATAGTTTTCCTTTAAAGGGGTTGTTCACCTTTAAATTAACTTTTAGTGTGATGCAGTGTGTGATATTCTGAGACAATTTGCAATTGGTTTTCATTTTTTATTATTTGTGGTTTTTGACTTATTTAGCTTTTTATTCACAAATCTTCAGTTTGCCAGCAATCTGGTTACTAGGGTCCAAATTACCCTAGCAACCATGCATTGATTTGAATGAGAATATGGAATATTAATAGGGGGGGGACCTGAATAGAAAGAAGAGTAATAAAAAGCTATAGCTATAACAATAAGTTTGAATCCCTTACAGAGCATTTGTTTTTAGATAGGGTCAGTGGGGCCATTTGAAAGCTTGAAAGAGTCAGAAGAAAAAGGCAAATAATTCAAAAACAATAACAAATAAATAATGAAGACCAATGGAAAAGTTGCTTAGAATTCTGTAATATACTAAAAGTTAACTTAAAGGTGAATCACCACTTTAAGTTATGATTGTGTGGAGTTCCCCTTTAAATATTAAGAGGCAGAGTGACTTTTTAGTGAACACCCCAGTAATCTCTCCCTTGCACTGCTGTGTGTGTTTTAACCTGAAGGAAATTAGGTAATTTATTATAAATGACTAAACCACCCCAATTTTCTTTCTCTAGCTCCCAACAAATTCCCACATCTCAGGCTTATTCTTACACGACTGTTTGGAAATAGGGGGGTTTACTCTTTTTAATGCTTCAGCGAACCGTGACAATGTGGATTGTAACCACGTTGAACATAATTAATTGCATTTTTTTCCCCCTGTGCCGTGCCGTGTGAAGGAGAACTTTCGACAAACTCGATTTCTTCAAGGGATTTATCATAGAGGTTGGAGTTGCCATCTTGGTAAACGTTTATTCTTCAATTATGTTATTGTTTACCTTTTAACTTACCCAAGCTTGCTGGGGATAGTGTTGTAGCTACAGGGTCACCAGTGGACAAAAGTAGCATTTGAAATGCAGCAACAATAGGAAGCTTCTTTATTCAGCTTGTTCTGAATGGGATGTTCCATGCAAATAAAAACACTAATGATACATCGGTGCGTTTAATTGACAGTTTCACAGGAAAGAGAATATTTCTGTTGTCGGACAGTGTTGGGCACAGCCTCCGAACCGGAAATTTGAGATGATATTTCCTTTAAAAAAAAAAAAAAAGGTATTGTCCAATTCATTATGTGAACTTATCACTCACCACAAATATTTCCATAATCTCTTGCTGGCAAATACACCAAATGCCATTGCACAGCGGGTCTTATTATAACTGAGTACATTCTACTGACTATTCAACATTTTTGCCCTGTAGACCTAGTCAGACTTTGTGTACACAGAGCTGTGAAATTGCTATTAAAGGGGAACTAAAGCCTAACTAAAGAAGTAGCTAGAAATGTTGTACTTTGTTTTGTTCTTCTGTACCAGCCCAAGGCAACCACAGCCCTTTAGCAGCAAAGATCTGTGTCTTCAAAGATGCCCCAGTAGCTTCCCATCTTCTTTTCTGCTGATTCACTGCACATGCTCTGTGCTGCTGTCACTTACTGAGCTTAGGGACCCACTCACAATATACAGTACACATAGAATAGAAATGTCACAATATAAGGCTGATTAGTAATTAATACAGATAATTACTACATGGCAGCACAGAAACCAGTGCAATTAGCATCATAATTGAATAATCAGCAAAGCTGTAGCATCAGCTTATATTACAGCCAGGGAAGCTCATTTTCTGCTGGATAATTAGTGACGAGCCCTAAGCTTAGCTTCTCAACAGCCAATCAGAGCCCACTGAGCATGTGAGTGTCACAGACACTTTCCAAGATGGTGACCCCCTGTGACAAGTTTGAAGTCCTGGATCATTGCTGCTATTGACAAGCTCAAACTTTAGCCTCGTGCAATAAGTTCACTATATAGATGACATTTTTAGGCATATTAATTATTTAGGGTTTAGTTCTCCTTTAAATAGAAAGTGAATTCCTAGGCCATATCCTATGGCTCAGACAAGCTATATGGCACATGAGTATAGACAAATGGAAATTTTCTGTGAACACAATGGATTGTGTGGTTTATAGTTTACAGTAGGGGGCTAAAGCTTATTTAAGAAAAATCTATTCCTTTTACCGGAAATGGGGACGTTCCCTTGAACACAGATAAAGTGGGTTCTTTCTGCGTTGGATTTTTCATGGGACAACAATGGGTTTATTAAGCTCTTATGCCTTTATTCTGGCGGAATTTAGACTTGTACAAAGCAAGACTCCGTTAAGAGTGAAAGGCCTGAGAGTGCTGGAAGGAAGGCTTTTGTTCCCCTTTTCCTCCCTACAGGGTGGACAGATTTGAGCAATCCTGCTGTGCCTAGTCGGGGGTCTCTCTTTCAGTGGGAGTGAGGATTCATGTCTTTTTAGGTGGTAGAATAAGGCTTTGTATCCAGAGCATTCCTCGGTTAAATAAGTCACTCTTTTGTCAAGAATCAATACCCCTTGTTTTGGTCAAATGTGAAGAAAAGGAAAGTTGTTTTTTCCCCCGACAGAGACAGCAGAGATGGGAGATATATCACATAAAAGGTGTCTTTCACCTATCGTTTTACCTTGTTGCCTCTATAGTGAATGATTATGCCAAATGCTGTTTCACTAAGGTTTTTAAAAACACACGGTCAAGAATGAAACCACACACTCATGATAATATGCGTTTTTCAGCCTGTAGTTTTATTTCCTTAACATGCGTTTCTGTTTTTTCTTGTTCCACACAATTCCGCACTAAAGAATTTTAGTAAACTTATGTGAATAAAAAGACAAGTGGAAAAAGCAATTTACGTGAAAATTTACTGATCATCAGTAGGCAATGTAATTCGGCATCAGCATGCAACGCCTCAAAAGCGTAACTGCGCAATCCATCTCGCGAGAGTTTGGCCGCCATATTGAAAATACGCAACGTATTTCCAAACCTGCAGATCCCATAGAGTTAAATAAAGTTTACGTATTTGTAGGGTTGCCGCCTTCTCTCCATTGGAACTCCGGGCATTGGGACGAGGCCGCTACTTAATGGGGTGGGACTGTGATGCAATGGGGGCAGGTCCATGGCAACAGGGGCGGAGCTATGATGTGGCAATTGGCTGATCACCACGTCAATCATAGGAAATGCTGCACAGTTTTCCTAATTTGAAAATACGGGCAGGCAGTTTTGACCCGGGCAGCTTTTCATAAAATGGGCTGTCCGGGTCAAAACCAAACAGATGGCAACCCTATGTATTTGCGGGGAAAAAAGAGGTGTTCATGGCGGTTGTTGGCTCCCAAGGGCCCAGTGGGAATTGCTTTAGTGCGTATTCCATTATTTTCAATAGGGTTTTATATTGTGCTTACGTATGCTCGGCTGCACGTTTTTTTTAAACGACCTTGCCCTTAAAGTCTCTATTCTAGCAATAATTTCCTTTTGTTATTCTACTAATCCCAGAACAAGAAAATCATCATTTGGCCTTATTTACTGAGCTGCTGTGTCATTATCTCATGACACTACACCGAAGAAATTCTCACTTCAAAGGCTAATGACAATGTTTATATTGGTCAGCATTTCCTTTTGTATCTGCCCTACAAGTACGACAAGTCTGAAAGCCAATACAGCCTGTATTTATAAATGCCCATTGGCCTCCGCTGAATCTAGTCTTCTACACACAAACATGTCATTATTTTTTGGGTATAACCGTTATCTCCCAGTCAGCCGTCTGGTCTGTTCATTCGCTTCCAGCAAAGGTTGGGGCAATAAAAAGTTTTTCTACTGTATTTGGATAAAGCCATAAAACAATTTGCACAGGTAATGCTTTTGAAAACATCAATGACCTGTTTAGTACCTTGTGAATCATTCACACTGACATCTATTTTGAAAGTAAATATCATATTCCATTGGCCGTTTTAGCTTTTTCAACTGGATTTTAACTTTGAAAAACCTTTGCTTTCAGGTAGAAGATATTAAAGGACAACTAAAGATTCTGTGTAGCATGCACTATTATTATTTGACCACAACAGCTTTGCATATTCCTACTGTTCCTTCATTCCTACCCATCCGGCAGGTGCATGTGCATTATGGAGCACTGGGGCTGCATCACCCCAGAAATTTAGGTCACACCTACTCCCAATGTGCTTCTGCTCAGTGAATTGTGATTGTGCATGTGCACTCTCTATGGTGACCTTTGTTCACTTTTGTGACATGCACTAAGAGGCACGCAGGCAGACCACCTGTCCCATGATTTTCCCATAGTGCCCATGCACAGCCTACATTGGCTGCTGACATAGCTTATCTTGATTACATTAGTAGTTTAATTGTATGGGCCAAAAAAAGGCCTTCCCTACTTCCAATTTTCAATAATTGCATTGGTCTCTGACAGTCCATTGTTTATAGTTCAGATGGCCATATATGTGAAGATCCTGCTGATCCGATCGTGGACCCTAGCACCCAATGATGGGATTGGAATGTCGGTGGTCAATCAATCGATTTGGTCCTCGATCCGATGGGATTTTTAAACCTGACTTTATTTTATGGTAGCTTTTATCGGCCTGTGTATAACCACCTTTAGAGCTAAATATTTGAATAGCCTAGATTTACCCTGCAACACTAGCAGATCTTGATCTGTACGGCCTCCTGTACATACTTAAAGGAGAAAAATGAAAATTTTATATTAGCTTCGGCATACTGAAATAAGAAACTTTTTAAATACAATCAATTAAAAATTCTGTACCGTTTCTGAAATAATCAAGTTTATCTTCTCTAATTTTCTCTCAGCATCTGTTTCTCCTCATTCTGTCTTCATTCAGGAGTTGGGTGTCAGATGAACGATCCGATATATATTATGGGGGTGCTCCTTTTGCCTAGAAGATGTACTAGAGCTCACTCTACATGCATAAGTTGTGTAAAAGACAGTTATTTTGTTAAATAACTGATTCCAGTACAAACAAAATCTGAGTGAGCTACATCTGCTAGGAAAGGAAGCCCCCCTATAAGATATATTGGATCTAACTGTCAATGAATATCTGACACCCAACTGCTGCATGAAGAGAGAAGGTGCTGAGAGAGGAATAGTGAAGATAGACTTGATTATTTCAGAAACGGTACAGAATTTTTAATTGGTTGTATTTAGAAAGTTTCTTATTTCAGTATGAGGAAGCTTATATTAAATTTTCATTTTCAAGATAGTTTCCCTTTAAGGTGGCCATGGTTGATCTAGAACAGTATGCCTTAGTAGGGGTATGAATGTATACCATATGAGTGGCCATATACGTTGTGACTACTTATCTCCCTTGTTCTTTCCTGTGGCTCTTCTTCGGTTTCTTAGTGGCTTACCGACATGTTGCATCTGCAATTGAACCTACCCAATCAACTGTCCAATATCCATAGTCGCATAGTTTCTTTGGGTTGGAAATAAGACCAAAATCCATTAAGTTCAACCTCTCCAAACAATCCCAAGTTCATGTAGGTACATAGATATTGTTTGGCCGGCCAACACACATGTACGGAATATCGTAACAACCATAGTAAGTGTAAGGCCAGCTTTATACTAACTTCACATTATGTTTTCAGCCAGAGACCTAAGATACACATTTTGTCACTTGATTCTCCTCTTTATCAATGAAAGACTTCCTTCTTTCTCCGATCTGGCTTTGTTCACCCATTATTATGTAAATTGACATCCCCCGAGTTCCTTTTTTTGGTCCCACTTTATCTAAAATCTGTTGTACCGCCCTGAAACATGTTGAATGGAAGCAGAAACTACATCGTCTGGAAGGTACAGACATCAAAGGTCTATCGGGGCAAAATCATGAGCGAGAGAGTCTCTTTACGGGACTACTTTTCCTACCGTGTTAAGGGCAGAGACACACGTGGAGATTTAGTCGCACAACGACAAATCTCCTCTCCTTCGGGGGACTAATCTCCCCAAACTACCCGCCGGGTAGGATCTAAATCGCCAGTGGGATGGCACTTGGAGCGTGCGACTTTGGAAAATAAGAGACACGTGGAGATTCGGGGAGATTAGTCGCCTCTTCTTTGGGTACTAATCTCCCCAAACTGCCTTCCTGACGGCTAGAATCAAAATCGCCGGCGGGATAGCACTCGGAGCGTGCAACTTCGGGCGACTTCGGAAAACGACGTGCTCTGAGTGCCATACCGCCAGCGATTTAGATTCTAGTCGGCAGGAAGGCAGTTTGGGGAGATTTAGTCCCCAAAGAAGAGGCGATTTGTTGCCGGACGACTAATCTCCCCAAATCTCCACATGTGTCTCTAATTGTATAATTATTTGGAGGGGAAAAAAATCTCTCCTAGCTCCCATATATATTGCACTATATCAGTACCAGTAGGCTTGTGTATTCTTTAAAGGAATCCAACCCTTTCTTAAACTTTTCTATTGTATCCACCAATAAATATATCTGCAAGTGTGTTATTGTGCATGAGTCGATCATTATTTCTACTATCCCATTAAATTACTGCATTGATACAAAGGAAAGGACGTTTACAGGCAACTAGCGCTACATGCATAAAAAGAAAAGGGCCCATTGATGTTGTTTTGTGTTACGCCCCTGAGTGTGTGTACTGACAGCAGAGTCCTTTGTATATTCCCTTAGATTTATGACCTTGTTCTTCAACAGACAAATGACCCAAGCTATATTTGTGTACCTGTCCAACACCTTAGTTGCCCACCCGTCCATACACCTGCTGATGACTAATTAGATTGCAGGCCTTTGCGGTGTGAGTGTAGACCATTGGACTGACTCAGGGCTGTGTAAAGTAAAGGCTTTGGCCCCCGGGCAACCATTGTGTTTATTAATATCGTTAGAATGTGGTTGGTGATAACACTGAAGACTAACACCCACCTTTTCCAGACAGTGTACCTCTTCCCCATGTGTCTACGGGTGCGGATCTACCCAAACCTGTTTTCTGGCTAGAGAAAAAAAAAACATTTAAAAGAATTTGGCATTATTTTTATGACCTAGTTTTTATTACCTAGTTTTTATTACTAAATTACACTGTGTACACTGCAAATAATTCTCTCTACTGTATATCATTTCATTCCTGAACCAGCAAGTGTATTTTATGTAGTTGTACAGGTATGGGATCCGTTATCCGGAAACCCGTTATCCAGAAAGCTCCGAATTATGGAAAGGCCGTCTCCAATAGACTCCATTATAGTCATATAATCAAAAGTTTTAAAAATTACTTTATTTTTCTGTGTAATAATAAAACAGTAGCTTGTACTTTATCCCAACTAAGATATAATTAATCCTTATTGGAGGCAAAACCAGCCTATTGGGGTTATTTAATGTGTACATGATTTTCTAGTTGAAGAAGATCTAAATTATGGAAAGATCCATTATCTGGAAAACCCCAGGTCCTGAGCATTCTGGATAACACGGCCCATACCTGTAGTATGATAAACCCCAAAGATCAAGAACCTTTTTGGCCATTAATATGGTTCTCCCTTGGCAGGTCTGGAGACCAACACATGGGTGGCCAAATTTGCCAAAGTTCTGCTCATTGTGGTTATCTCCTGTTTCAGTGTAGAATATAGAATTGCTGCTGCTTTGCTGAATGGGTTGGTACCGCAATAAACAACATGGACTGATCTCATTAGGAATGTGGAGTTGGACATAAAAACATTAAAGGGGTGGTTCACCTTTAAATTAACTTTAAGAATGTTATAGAATGGCCAATTCTAAGCCCCTTTTCAATTGGCTTTCATTGTTTTTTTTATATATATAGTTTTTTAGCTATTAGCTTTTTTCTTTAGATTCTTCTCAGCTTTCTGATGGGGGTCACTGACCCCATCTAATAACCAATGCTATACATTTATTGTTATTGCTAATTTTTATTACTCCTCTATTTAGGCCTCTCCTACTCATATTCCAGTCTCTTATTCAAATCAATGCATGGTTGCTAGGGTAATTTGGACCTTAGCAACCCAACCCGATTGCTGAAATTACAAACTGGAGAGCTGCTGAATAAAAAGCAAAATAATGCAGAAACCACAAATAATAAAAAATGGAAACCAATTGCAAATAATCTCAGAATATCCCTCTCTACATCATACTAAAAGTTAATTTAAAGGTGAACAACCCCTTTAAACAGACATCGGAACTGTACTCTGTTTTTTTAAACCTATTCAGATATTTTTGAAAGGGATGTTTGCGTGGTCATCTGCTGTGTAAATATTAACCCTGAACATTGAATAAAAATAGCTGTTCATGGTTTAACAAAAGAGGTAACTATAATTTTAAAGGAGACATTTTGTGTAAAAAAAAATAAGAACGTACCAGTGAGTTACTCATTTGGATATAGAAGAATTGTGCTTAAAAAAAGTAGTGTTTCAGGCTGATTTATTGAATATTTCTGCAAAAACCCTAATAATCCCTCCCTTCCCTTCTCCAACCAATCGGCAGCTGGCTGGACCTGATCGGGAACTAAAGCCTGTCTGTGCTTGTGTGACTGCAGGGCTCTGATTGGCTGTCCCCCTCCTACTGTGCTACTGGCAGGGACTGTTAGGACACACCCACCCCACATTTGAAACATGGACAGGGACCAGAGAACATCTATAGGGAGCTTTAACAAAGGGGCCATTTTTAAAGATAATATACATTTTTAGCACCATGGAAAAGCAACGCCAAATATTACTCATAACTAGGGGTTTTTTTTTTCCATTTATCCTATATGTCTCGTTTAAAGGGCCAGAAACACCATGAAATGGAAACCCAGTGAAGACAAGTATTCACTACAGCACTGGTTTTTACAGTAGGGATTTTGTAGACCGTTCATGAAATATTTAATATTCTGCAACTAAGATGCAGATAAAAATTGCTACCTACAACATAGGTCTTGTCACCCAGGGAGATTAGTAATGGTGACTTATAGCTGACTAGCAATACATACTAAGTAGCTCTTCCCATTTAAATAGCCCACCAGCTCATGTATTTTTCATGGGGTGCCCCCTCCTCCACCATTATACATTTTATATTAACGCAGTTCTACTAATATCCCAGTTCTCATCTGCCAGGAATGTTTGGATGTAAAAGCTTAATTCCATGGAATATAAAAGCTTAAAATGATAAAATGTTGTATATTCCCAAATTAAAGTTTCCAGATGACACAAAAGCAGCTGAGCCCCCGGACAGTTGTAAAGGGGGGGAATCCTTTTGTGCCGTGAATCTTTTCAGGTCCCCCCAACAGAAAGGGGTTACCATGGTTACCAACTCTTTTGTGGCCTGACAAAGGCTGCCATTTGGATTCTCAGGAGCCAAATCTGCCCTTTTGACTTGGTACCCTTTTCACACCCTCGGCTAAGCTTGGCCTGCTGCTACGCTTGAAGGGGTGTCAGCGGGGGGGGGGGGGTTTCCCATGGTTACCAAGATAGAAATGTAAGAGGAGGAGGCAAGCGGAGGAACAAAGACCCCTGTTAATTTGAATTTGAACACTCCCAGCGCTGGCTCCATGTCCCTTAGCCTTTCTGCAAACCAAAATTCTAGAGTGGAAAATTAGACGAGCTTGTTTCAGCAATGGCCGCTCTTTCCGCTAAAAGACAAAAGTGGACAAGATTAAGGCGTTGGAAAACAAGAAACCTTTCTCTGTGCATTTTCATACAAGTCATTTTTTTCCCCCCTCTACCCCAATTTTATTGTCCGTGAGTAAATCCTCGCTGTCAGCCCGGTTATGCCCGCTGGCTGCTGAGTTTTCTTTCCCTTTATACCCCTTAGAATGGCCAAGGCTTGTTTAATATTCTGGGCCAATATTTACCCTGTGCTTGTGTGAAGGGGAGTGTCTCTTTAAAGGGGTTGTTCACCTTCCAAACACTTTTTTTTTCAATTCAGTTGTTTCCCAGAAATAAAGACTTTTTTCAATTACTTTCCATTATTTATTTTTTACTGTTTTTCCAAAATCTAAGGTTAAAGTTGAATGTTGGTGTCTCTGGTGTTTGAGTCTGACAGCTCAGTAATTCAGGTCCAGACTCTACAATTTTGCACCATTGAGTTGATCCATTTCTCAGCAGCATCTCTGGAGTATTAGTAACTATTGTATCAAGTCTAAAGCTGGCCATAGATGTTGAGATTTTTAAAAGATCAGATCCTGATCGTGAGACCACGATCTTCTCAGAACGATCGTACGATCGTACGAATTTACCATCAACTAAAAAGACCAATTTACCAGGAAAACAAAGGGGAGCTGCCTGCTTGGCCCTGCAAACATAGAGAGATTGCACTGGGACCGACAAAGATTTTTTGACCTGGCCGATCAATTTCCCGACAGATGTCGGCCAAAAAAATCGTAAGATGTACGATTGTTCGAATACCACTAACCACACGATAATTGGTCGGGCTTCCCTAAAATCGGTCGTTCGGCAAGAAGAATCGTCGCGTCTATGGGGAGCATTACAGCTGCCTGTAATGAAACCCAGAGATTCTGCTCAGCGGGGACAAAGAAAAGTATCAACTAAATGTATCTATTTAGAACAGTTTACAGGGTCGGCGACCCCCCTCCTCCCAGAGCTGCTTCAGAAGGTGAAAAATAACACTTTACATTTCAATATTAGAAAAACACACAGAAAATAGAGAGTCATTGGAAAAAGTCATTATTTCAGGTGATCTATCTGAAAACAACTAGTTGTTTGAAGGTAAACCACCCCTTTAAGAACCTGGGTATTTGAAAAGATTCATTAAAGGACCAGTTCAGTGTAAAAATAAAAACTGGGTAAATAGGCTGTGCAAAATAAAGAATGTTTCTAATATAGTTAGTTAGCCAAATATGTAATGTATAAAGACTGGAATGACTGGATGTCTAACATAAAAGAACATAGCCCAACTTGCTGCTTTTCAACTCTCTTGGTTTCCACTAACTGGTTACCCTGGTTACCAGGCAGTAACCAATCAGAGACTTGAAGGGGGGCTCCATGGGTCATGTCTGTTGCTTTTGAATCTGAGCTGCATGCTGAAGGTCAATTGCAAACTCACTGAACAGATATGTACCATGTGGCCACCCTTAAAGGAAAAGGAAATTCCCTGGGCGCAAAACCCCTCCCCCCTCCCCTGTGTTGCCCCTCCTCCCACCTGGCCTACCTGTCCAGCCGGGCAATTGCCCCTAACTTGTTGCTCACCCCTCTGCGCAGGTCCAGTCCACGGAGTTCACAGGCGCCATCTTCTCCCAAGGGATCTTCTTCCTGCTTTGACCTGCGTTTTTGGAGCATGCCCAGTAGGAGCATTTCACCGGTACGGATCTACTGCGCATGTGCCAAAAGTCACAACGTGAAATAGGAAAACTTTGTGACTTTTGGGGCATGGGCAGTAGATCAGATTACGATGTGCCATGAGCTTCGGCGGGATCGGTCGGATCAAAATCAAACCTGACCGATCGACCAAACGACCAATCTCCGGCGGGCGAAAGATGTCGGCACACGCCACACACGATCTGAAAATCGGACGAATCCTCGATTCGTACGATCGGATCTGTGTGTCTATGGCCACCTTAACTCAGAGTTAGAGAGCTGGAAAGCAGGAAGTAGTGTTCTGGCTATTATGTTACACATCCAGTCACTCCAGTCTTTATACATTACATTTTCGCCTAACTAACTATATTAGAAACATGTTTTATTTTGCACAGCATATCTATTTACACAGTTTTTATTTTCACGCTGAACTATTCCTTTAAGGTACTGCCAAAACAGTCTCCTGTAGGCTGCCAGTCCACTTATGGCCTAACAAATGGCAAATTACAGCTCTTACTTGGCACCCACAGGAATATTTTTTATGTTTGTGTTGTCCCCCAACTCTTTTTAGAATTGAATGTTGCTCACGTGTAAATAAGGTTGGGGATCCCCGATGTAGAGCTTAAGGCTGGACATCTATGCCTTGCCAGAAGTGACAGGAGGTGGACAGGGGCTCCCCGCTTTCTCAAGTATTTGTTCCTTATATCTAGGTGTATTTTCGGCCATATGACTACTTTCATGGTGAGGTGCAAGCACTTTGACTGTACCTTTAACCAATAATCCCTTGGGATCCTCAGGCTCTCTTGTCTATGAGCACTGCTCCTTAAAGGTGAACTAAAGCCTAACTAAAGAAGTAGGTAGAAATGTTGTACATTATGATTTGTGCTTCTGTACCAGCCCAAGGCAACCACAGACCTTTAGCAGTAAATATCTGTGTCTCCAAAGATGCCCCAGTAGCTCCCCATCTTCTTTTCTGCTGATTCACTGCACATGCTCTGTGCTGCTGTCACTTACTGAGCTTAGGGACCCACTCACAATATACAGTACACATAGAATAGAAATGTCACAATATAAGGCTGATTAGTAATTAATACAGCACAGAAACCAGTGCAGTTAGCATCAGAATTTAATAATCCGCAAACCTGTAGCATCATCTTATATTACAGCCAGGGAAGCTCATTTTCTGCTGGATAATTAGTGACGAGCCCTAAGCTTAGCTTCTCAACAGCCAATCAGAGCCCACTGAGCATGTGAGTGTCACAGACACTTTCCAAGATGGTGACCCCCTGTGACAAGTTTGAAGTCCTGGATCATTGCTGCTATTGACAAGCTCAAACTTTAGCCTCGTGCAATAAGTTCAGTGTATACAAATTCATTTTTAGGGGTTAGTTCGCCTTTTAGCTAGATTTTCACTCTGGTGCAAGGCCTTGTATTCAGTTTTAGGCCACTTCGTTCTCCAGCATTTGCACGCATAGGACTTGAGCTCTATAGACCTTTAATGCTCTGCCCCTGCTTTATGTCTCTTTCCATTCACTTTGCTTGTGTCGGCTTTTCCCTTTCACCCCCCTTATTCTGCTCCTTGCTATTCTTTCCCACCACTCACTTCTCATCCATCCCGTTTGTCGCTTGGGTACTCCCCTACTGATATGATCTATTTAACGGCTTCTGAAAGGGAGCTCAATCAGTGTGATTGATATTTTTTTATTGGATCAGATTCTGGGCATGTTCTTTATACATATCTGTGATCGTCTTAACTTGCCCTTTCACGTGAGACCCACTTGACTGCAAGCATTGCTCTTAGCACTAACTGAAAGTAAATGTATTACGGTTGGCAGAGCATGTATTTGCTTTGACAAGCACAAAGAAAGGTGCCTGTATACCCTGAAGGCAGCGACACACACAAGGCCTTCTTTAGTAGTGCCTGAGGCAAAACAGACTTTGTAGGACCACATTATTCACATGATGTAGCACTGTCTAACCTATGGGCATGCCTGCTATTAGGTGGGTTACTGCAGTTAGGTGCCCAGTGCCATAGAGGGGCCCTGAGTTGGAAATCTTGATTAATTGGTTCACTAAAGAGATGTGACTTCAGGTGGCCATAGACATAACAATCACAGTCTTTTCCTGGGAAAGATTGTTCTTTTCAATACAGATGTGTAGAGCTGAATCATCAGATATACAGCTGGTAGAAACAATAGAATTCTACCTGGATCTGACCATTCACTAAAGTTGGCCATACACGGGCAGATAAAAGCTGTCAACATACCCTCTGACGGGCTTCCCAGATCGATTATTTGGCCGACCATTGGGCAATCAGGCAGAGGTAAAAATCCCGTTGGATCGCGGGCCGCATATGTGCATTGATTCGGTCCTGCGATCCGTCCGCCCATATGATCTGATTGTTGGGCCCTAGGGTCCGTGATCAGAATAGCCCAATATCACCAACCTCACGGTGGGCATATCGTGGAGAGATCCGATTGTTTGGCGAAATTGCCGAACAAGCGGATCTCTATGTGTATGGCCACCTTAACCGGCACCTTAAAGGCGCTAGATCGACAAGCCGACCGATATCCAAGCCGTCTGCCGATATTGGTCTACTCTTCTCCCGCCATACACGCACCAAATATCGTATGGAAATGAGTACGCAAGGTAATGGGTGGCGTTTTGGCATAATTGCAGAGTGATTGGGACATGACCATACCTACAAAAGTATATTTGTTCGTTTGTTTGGAGCTTTGGACGCCCAAGGTAGAGTCCTGCGCGGAACCAATTTATAAAACATGAACCTCAACACGCATACTGTATTTGCCCATTTTGATCCACTTCCCGACCCTGACCCGCAACTGCCTTACCCGCCGACCACCAGTGATGTTGCTGCAAACCCAAAGTGACATCAGAAGTGGGCGGGGACAGAAAAAAGGAGTAAAATATAGACCATATTCCGACCCCCTGCAGGACTCTAACCAGTGGGTTAATAATTGGGGCCATACTATGTGCCGGACCCTAGTCAGTCACTGTTCTATGGCTCTCTGAAAGCAGCCCAGTACACACAATTCCCTTCCTAAAAGTAACTGATCCCAAGGTGAGCGTCTATGTACAAATATGCTGCTGGAAAGCCTCTCTTTGGGCCCAGGCACCTGCAAAACTGGTTACATCATAAATAGTTCAGTTCTGGCCAGAAACGTTTTCCACATTTCCTTGTTTGTCAACAGACGTGAAGAGATCCACATTGCATTTTACCTCCTCCTCACCTCTGTCAACACCCGCATGTCAGGAGTTAATTTGAGGTTCTGCATTCCTCTCGGGGGGGGGGGGGGGTAAGCATTTTAGGGTTTGTCTGTCATTTTCTAACAAAACTTCAAAAATATCCCTCCAAGTTCTCCCATACAGTCACCGAAAAGGTCTTTAGAAAATACATGCAGTATACAAATAATGATCATTTACTGTGTAGGCAGCATATTATTTCTTGCTTCATGTTTCGATTATGACATTCCTCTGGTTCATACACCAAGAAGAAGTGCATGCCCTTGTTCATATACTCAGAATAAATTGGTTCAACCTTTGCATTGACTTGACATTGACACGGCTTCCTTGAGGTTCCATAAGTCATTACCGTGATGCTGTTTGATTTACATTGTTTTATTACATTAATTACTCGCTCTGTAAGCTTCGGAATTATACCCTGAGGCCACTTATTTCACCACTTCAACTGCGAGTCCTACTATTTATCTTTGGGGTTGGAATTATGGTAGATTTTAACCTTTCTGAATCTGTATTGTGTAGTTGGAGAGACAAATTACTCCTTGCGGCCATGTTGTTCATATATAAATGTTGAGTGTGTGTAAGGGTGTAAAAGGGAGCAGTTCATTTATAACATCACTAAAAAGTCATTTTTTTTCTTATATGGGTTATCGCAGCCTTTCCACCCCATGGTGAACCTGGAATGTTCTCGAGATTTACGCCCGTTCCTGTGTGCTCTTTATGCACCCGTGTGCATGGAATACGGACGCGTGACACTGCCCTGTCGCAAGTTATGTCAGAGAGCCTATAATGAATGCTTCAAACTTATGGAGATGTTTGGCGTGCCGTGGCCGGAAGAGATGGAATGTAGCCGGTGAGTTGCCATTTAATCCTGTTCATGTCATGTTATTTTACAGAAGAAGTCAGAGTGGCCAAAGAGCTATATCTTTGGCTTTCAAATAGTTGCTAATAATGCAGAGATGCTGCTGAGAAATGTATCCAATAAATGTTAAAAAAAATTGTAA
This sequence comes from Xenopus laevis, assembly GCF_017654675.1. NCBI lineage: Eukaryota > Metazoa > Chordata > Amphibia > Anura > Pipidae > Xenopus > Xenopus laevis. The sequence goes on along the minus strand of NC_054379.1, from coordinate 163,844,193 downwards.
TTAAATTGTAATTAAAATTGTGTTTAGATTCTGCACCTGAATTTCTGAGCTGCCAGACTGAAACACCAGAGACGGACAATAAACTTTAAACTTAGATTTTAGCAAAATGGTAAAATAAAAATGGAAAGTAATTGAAAAAATCTTTATTTCTGGGGGACAATCTGAAAACAACTGAACTGAAAAAGTGTTTCGAAGGTGAACAACCCCTTTAATGTTTGTGTTCTAAGTTGTTAGTTTAGCTTGCAAAGTGTTATGGGCCGGCTCCTGCACAAAATCTTTGGCCTAGCACTGCCAGCTTCTGGCCCCTAAATTTATTGACTTGCGCCCACCCCAGCCCTTTCGTGACGTCACTGCGGGGTGGTCACACCTGGGTCTATAAATAGAAGGGGAACGGTGGGCCAGGGGCTGGTTGGGAAGGGGGCGGGTTAGGGTCTGGTGTGGGTCGAGAATTTCTTGACCCGCACACCACTAATTACCTCATAGTAATATTTTTAGATTCAGTAAGTATTTGTAGTCACAAGTTAAATCCAATTTTTTAGAGAGAGATTTGTAGTTAAAGGAACAGTAATGTCAAAAAATAAAAGTGCTTTAAAGTAATGAAAATATAATGCAGTGTTGCCCTGCACTGGTAAAACTGGTGTGTTTGCTTAAGAAAAACTACTATTGTTTTTATAAATAAGCTGCTGTGTAGCAATGGGGGCAGCCATTCAAAGGAGAAAAGGCTCAGTTTACACAGCAGATGGCAAATAAGCTCTGTCTGTCTAATGGTGTTATCTGTTATCCATTAGTTAACCTGTGACATATAGCCATTTTTCAATTTCCGCCATTGCTCCACAGCAGCTTTTTTATATGAACTATAGTAGTGTTTCTGAAGCAAACAGATCCGTTTTACCGGTGCAGGGCAACAGTACGTATTTTCATTACTTTAAAACACTTACATTTTTTGGTGTTACTGTTCCTTTAAATAGCTATTTATCAAAGGTATATGTCCCATAACTCATCCATAAAAAGTCCAAAATTCAATTAACATATTAAAAGTTAGTACATACTAACCCCATATAACCCATATGATAGGTGGGTCATATGGGGTCAGTATATACTAACTTTTAATGTGTTAATTGAATACATTTATGGATTATGAGTCTTTGATAAATAGCTATTTAATGGTGCCTTGGGAACTGGGGCAAGTTCCTGGTACGCTAATGTCCAATACGGACTGGCAGTATAGACCCCCTCAATTATATTTTTTAGATATTTGTAGTTGCCTAGTTTGGATGTGGACTGATGCTCCCCATTCAGTGGTAATTTTTCAGCTCCTCCTTATTACCTAGCATTACAGCTGTTGGGGCTTTCAACCCAAAAGAACAGAACGATGGAATGAGACCTTCCAGGTTTATGGCCAGTTGCATGGTACTCTTTCCATTTGACCCCCAGTGTTACAGTGTATGGCCATCTTTAGGGCTCACATTGTTTATTTGCTGCAACCTGAGTGGGGGGGATTAGTTCAATGAAAAAATTGGTTCCTATTGGACTGATTGGATCCTTTGGTCCCCAGCGGTGCTCCTTATGTATGGCTTGATGCAGTCATGACCGAGAGGACTTTCCAGACTTCCTGAATAATATCTTAGTGAGCCATAATCACATTTTGATTCGGGAGGCAATGTTTTTAGCTACCTATGTAGTCTAGTAAGATGCCAACTTTGTCATTGTCATCCTATGAGTATTTGTGTGATTTAACATACTTTGTGTGCAGGTGTTCAGATATGGGTTTTACAGTTCATATTTTTTTTCATTTCAAACAGCTTTCCGGACTGTGATGAGCCATATCCCCGAATAGTGGACATCAGCCTGTCTGGAGAACCATCCGAAGAAACCCCTTTAGCAGTGCAAAGAGACTATGGCTTCTGGTGCCCCAGGGAACTCAAAATTGACCCTGATTTAGGCTACTCCTTTCTGGGAGTACGAGACTGTTCTCCACCCTGCCCGCACATGTACTTCCGTAGAGAAGAGCTCTCCTTTGCCAGATACTTCATTGGAGTCATTTCCATAGTTTGCCTCTCTGCCACATTATTTACTTTCCTGACGTTTCTTATCGATGTCACAAGATTCCGTTACCCAGAGCGGCCGATCATATTCTATGCTGTCTGTTACATGATGGTGTCCTTGATTTTCTTTATTGGGTTTTTACTAGAAGACAAAGTGGCATGCAATGGTGCAAACCCCAGCCAGTATAAGGCTTCCACCGTAACCCAAGGGTCTCATAACAAAGCCTGTACGATGCTCTTTATGGTGCTTTACTTCTTTACCATGGCTGGCAGTGTGTGGTGGGTTATCCTTACCATTACTTGGTTCCTAGCAGCAGTTCCAAAATGGGGTAGTGAAGCCATTGAGAAGAAGGCTTTACTGTTTCATGCCAGTGCATGGGGCATTCCTGGGACCTTAACAATCATCCTGCTCGCTATGAACAAAATTGAAGGAGACAACATAAGCGGTGTGTGCTTTGTGGGCCTCTATGATGTCCATGCCTTGAGGTACTTTGTCCTTGCCCCTCTCTGCCTGGATGTTGTTGTTGGTGTTTCTCTCTTGCTCGCCGGGATTATTTCCTTGAACAGAGTCCGGATTGAAATCCCCTTGGAGAAGGAAAACCAAGACAAACTAGTGAAGTTCATGATCCGCATTGGAGTATTTAGCATTCTTTATCTTGTGCCACTCTTGGTGGTGATCGGCTGCTATTTCTACGAGCAAGCCTACCGAGGGGTGTGGGAGACAACTTGGGTACAAGAGCGCTGCCGAGAATATCACATTCCGTGTCCATATAAGGTGAGTGTTTTCTTTTTTTTTTACCCAATAACAGACAATTCCATGCTTATCCACTCTTTCTTCTAACACTGCATAATGCTAGTAGGCTACTTAGAAACCTTCAACTGTAGTGGGTTTGGTCATCTTGTAAATATTTATACAAAAATTACTCTTTGAGCTGGTCATACATGCCCAGATTTGAACTGGTAGTTTGCTCGGCCATCTGGAAGTGTATGACCAGTTCGGGGATGTTTAAAATCAATAATCCTGCAGTCCTGGTGGGTCAAGAAATATCCATCCTGACAGAAAACTTCCATCTGCCAAAAAAAAGTGAAAGGGAACCGGAGCTCTGCAATCAGCACAAACAACACATAAAAATGCAAAGGTGATCATAAAAGCTTATTTCCAATTGTATGGTATCTTTACATTTGGCCTGCAGGCCGATCGGTCAGATTTCCATATGGTTCTGCCTGTGTACAGCCAGCCGCCTTTAATCACCTTTGGGTTTAATGAGTGCAAGAATAGACTCAACTACATAAACATCTCATGTAAGTACTTCTTAAAGGCACAGTCAGCATCAGTAAACAGCATCTTATACTACAAAGTTAGCAGGGTCCTCACTTCCAAGGGGTCCCTCATTTTTAGCCCATACGTCACCTGGGTCATGTCATGGCAACAAGTAGAATTGGCCCCAATGAAAATAAATGGTTTCCTCATCACCGACCCTATTATATTAAAACCTTCACCATAGTCTACCGAACAAGCCCCATCCCCATAGCAGCCTATGAATCACATTTTGCATCTCAGGACCATCTCTGACATGGGGTCTACAAATGGGGTCCCATCTATAACTACCCCCCTGATGATCGTCCCACCCACTTACCAATCATTATATTTATATGTGTCACTTGGACACATACCTGAATCTATGAAGGCAGAGTGCACCTATATATGAGGAGCAGCTCCCATTGCGTTTAGTTCCCATCTGCAAATAACCTCCTCAGCCTTCCAGTTACTTTTTATGGAACACAAATCCTGCCGTGTAACAAAATACCCAGCGGGCTCTTAATAGATTTGGCCAGTTCCCTGCATCTAGGAGGTAAAGTAAGTAGAAAGGAAGGATTGTTTCCGTGCCCAGTTGCTGGACGGCATTTTGTTTAAAAGGATTTGGCAGAGAACAGTGTAACTGAACCAGAGAGAGATTAAAGAAACCCCCACTTTATGCAGCGAGCAAGAAAAATTGTGATGCCATTGAACTGAGCCAGCCTCATTCCTTTCATGGTTAATTATCCATCATTCATAACTATCTGTGTGCTGCTTACATTGTACAGTTAGCTTCCCCTTTGAAATGATGCTTGCTGTTTCTTTTGGGAAGTTATTGTTCCCAGGGCAGTTGCATGGCAATTATGAATTATAGTTAAAAACAACCACAATTCAATGGTATAATATCTATAAAAGCCCTTGCAGCCTGACCATGATATTCTGCTCACCCTCTATATAACCTCTAGTAATTCCACCAGCACACCCTGTGTCAGTAACATAGTAAGTTAGGTTAAAAATAGACACATGTCAAGTTCAAGTTCAAATTTTTAAGTCTATATACAGTATAACCTGCCTAACTGCCAGTTGATTCAGAGGAAGGAGAAAAAGCCAATTTGATACCTCTCCAATTTGCCTCAGAGGGGGATAAAATCCTTCCTGACTCCAAGATGCAATGGGACCAGTCCCTGGATCAACTTGTACTATGAGCTATCTCCCATATCCCTGTATTCCCTCACTTGCTAAAAAGCCATCCAACCCCTTCTTAAAGCTATCTAATGTATCAGCCTGTACCACTGATTCAGGGAGAGAATTACACATCTTCACACTCTCACTGTAACAAACCCCCTCTGAATATTTAGCTGGAACCTCTTTTCTTCTAATCGGAATGGGTGCCCATGTGTCGGCTGGAGACCATCATCTTTTTCACTCCCTAAGGAAGGCATGGACAAGTGAAGGACCTAGAGGTGTTGTTAAACTAACTATCCCCACTACAGATGAAGCATGATAGTGTGTGATAAAGCAATATAATATCAAATCCATTCCACCCATATGGGTTCATAGAAGCTGCTTTAGGCTACTGCCACACTGGGTAGTTTCTTGGCCTACAAATAAGCACAAGTCGAGAAACTGCCCTTCTACTCCGATCTGCCTTCTGGGGAACAATTAGACCTGTCAGTTGTCACTTGGGGCTAAGGTTGCCACCTGGCCGGTATTTTACTGACCACTCAGGTAAAAATGATGGTTGATCTCAATGTTATTAATAGGGAAAAAAGATAAATATATAGGAAGATCAGTGATCCCAATGTTATTAATAGGGAATAAAGATAAATATATAGGAAGGTCAGTGATCCCAATGTTATTAATAGGGAATAAAGATAAATATATAGGCAGGTCAGTGATCCCAATGTTATTAATAGGGAATAAAGATAAATATATAGGAAGGCCAGTGATCCCAATGTTATTAATAGGGAATAAAGATAAATATATAGGAAGGTCAGTGATCCCAATGTTATTAATAGGGAATAAAGATAAATATATAGGAAGGTCAGTGATCCCAATGTTATTAATAGGGAATAAAGATAAATATATAGGAAGGTCAGTGATCCCAAATTTATTAATAGGGAATAAAGATAAATATATAGGAAGGTCAGTGATCCCAATGTTATTAATAGGGAATAAAGATAAATATATAGGAAGGTCAGTGATCCCAATGTTATTAATAGGGAATAAAGATAAATATATAGGAAGGTCAGTGATCCCAAATTTATTAATAGGGAATAAAGATAAATATATAGGAAGGTCAGTGATCCCAATGTTATTAATAGGGAATAAAGATAAATATATAGGAAGGTCAGTGATCCCAATGTTATTAATAGGGAATAAAGATAAATATATAGGAAGGCCAGTGATCCCAATGTTATTAATAGGGAATAAAGATAAATATATAGGAAGGCCAGTGATCCCAAATTTATTAATAGGGAATAAAGATAAATATATAGGAAGGTCAGTGATCCCAATGTTATTAATAGGGAATAAAGATAAATATATAGGAAGGCCAGTGATGCCAATGTTATTAATAGGGAATAAAGATAAATATATAGGAAGGTCAGTGATCCAAATGTTATTAATAGGGAGAAAAGATAAATATATAGGAAGGTTGATATTTTTTCCAGAAAACGTGGCAACCCTACTTGGGGCGAATGTCGTCTAAAAAACCTGCAAGTGTGCAATCCACACTTGCATGTTTTTTGGGCAAAATCTGCCCCATGCGAACAAGTGTAACATTAACTTTAACATTTTTAATTCCTGTAAATTGCAGTCAGGTAGGTGATATACCTGAGCGATGTTGGAGCTTTGGGAGAAGTTAGTGTTGTGGAGAAAGGTAGAACATAGACGAATGGAAACTGGTTGGGTAGAGCAGAGACACGGTTGGAGGGGGTGGGTTGGGCAAAAAGTCGCCTCTAATAACATCAAGAACTGGTTTAGCTTTTCTATTTACCAGGGGATAGTAGATCAGAGACTCAGTGGAGCTGGGGATACGGATACATCTGAGATACATCCTTTGAACTTTATTGTGTTTGAAATGTGGCTGGTCTGTCCCTTTATGACTCTATGCTTCTAAAGGAGAAGGAAAGCTACGGAGGCATTTTATTGACAATAGATTAGCTGCAATAGTGCAAGCTAGAATGCTATATTTATTCTGTAGAATGCTTTATCATACCTGAGTAAAAAGCTCTCTCTGTTTGTTTAGGATAGCAGCTGCAGTATTAGCTTGGTGTGACATCACTTCCTGCCTGAGTCTCTCCCTACTCACTTATAGCTCTGGGCTCAGATTACAGCAGAGGAGGGGGAGAGAGGAGCAAACTGAGCATGCTCAAGCCCTAGCCCTGGAGATCTAACAGGAAGTCTGATACAGAAGCCTATGAGTACACAATAGAAGGAAAGAAATGTGGTGTTTCTTTTGACAGAGGACTCAGAGCAGCATTACTTTGAGGGTTTACTGGTGTATTTATATAGACCTTTCTGATAAAGTTGACTTACTTTTAACCTTTCCTTGTCTTTTAAGCTTTCTTACAAAGAACAGTTATTTTTACATTCATATCGATTTCTCTGAAGTAGTAGAATCTGCCATCTTGATTTGTTGCAGAAGAGTGAGCTTCCCTTTACACTGAATGTGTAACGAGTGGGAAACATCGACCCAGGAGATTTCCCAAATCAGATTCAGCAGGAAATGAAATGTGCCGGTGACTTCCCACCCCCTGCGTATCCGATAGAAGGAAAAACCACTATAGCTGAAATGCCACACAGGCCGTAATCCTACTTTATGTCAATATATCTGCTACTATTTCATCATCTTTCACAATACTGTCTGAGGATTAATGTGGGTAAATATAATGGAGATTCAGTTTCTAAATAAATCTCTCTTTCAAAAGAGCTAAAAGGCAAAAGTACCCCCGTGAGCAGCTATTGGTGTCTCTGCAGGGAAATACTCAGGACCCATTGCAGTTTGTGGGAATCCAGGCAGCTTGTTTGTTCTTCCATAAGAATATCCCAAAGGAGGAGGCAGGTGTAAAGTGAGAGAATGTCATTAGTATTTGGTCTATTGGTTCTTGCCAGGATGAGATCTGATTTAATTTCTCACTGTAATGAGCAATAGATTGATGCCGAATTGGGAAGAAATATCTGCAAATGATTTGGCTTTTATTGCCTGCAAATGTCATTATATGTCTCATATGTCCTGTGCTTGTGGAATGAGCTGGAATGGAATTATAGGCTCGTCCTACTGACATGTGCTTCTGGCCCAGGGCTAATGTGACTCTGACTTATAATAATATCATAAGCACAAAGCAATACATGGAGACATTGATCTTATTATATGTATGGAAACACAATATATATATATATATATATATATATATATATATATATATATATATATATATATATATATATATATATATATATATATATATATATATATATATATATATATATATATATATATTACACCAAAGCTATGAATATCCTGTAAATGATATCCTTATAAACAGTGAGTTCTGATGTCATCAGTTATAAACGGTGAGTTCTGATGTCATTTGTGTCACATGACTCACTGAAACGTGTGTATTATAATAAATAAAGTACCCCCAGTTGTAAAATATGAGGATATTAGAAGTTACCTCGGAGTTCCATGAGCTGTATAAAAACACTCGGCCTTCAGCCTCGTACTTTTATATGGTCATGAAACTCCTCGGTAACTTATAATATCCTTATATTTTACAAGAGGGGTACTTTATTCACTCTATAATATATACACACACCAGTATGGGAACTGTTATCTAGAATGCTCAGAACCTGAGGTTTCCTGGATAATGGACTAGAAAATCATGTAAACATTAAGGGGCATATTTATCAAGGGTCGAATTTTAAAAACTTCGAAATCTGAATTCAAAAAGACCAACCGAAATTAAGTAGAAGTTTTTTTTGCCGAATAGATCAGTTTTCGATCTAATAGGTCCGTATTTGTCCGACTTTGAATCGTACGAATTGAAGTAATCGATCATTCAATCTAATTTGGATCTAATTTTTTCCCAGGTCCACCAATTGACTCCTAATAGGTTCTATGAGGTCCCCCATAGGCTAAAACAGCAATTCGGCAGGTTTTAGATGGCGATTGGTCAAAGTCTAATTTTTAAAGAGAGATAAATTTAGATATTCACATTTTTTTTCAACTTCGAATCGAATTTGGACTATTCCCTATTCGAAGTACACAAAAAATAGCTTGAAATTCGAATTTTTTGAATTTGAAAATTCACCTCGACCGTTGATAAATCTGCCCCTAGATAAAGGAAATAAAATAAAGTAATAAAATAAATCTTTTTTTTTTTTAAAAAAAAAAAAAAATAACTCAAATTTATTATACCCCAACCGTGGAAATAGCTAGAAATAGCTAGAATCCAAATATATACCATCTTAGCCTGTTGAGGTAATGTATAAGTCAATGCAGAGGTCCCTTGAACCATTTGAAGATGTTAATAGCCTGCATGATGTAAGAGTTTTGTTTGGTGTGTTTCACTCAAAAACTCGGTCAATTCAAGCGATTCAAGTTTTTTCCTGTGGAAAACTCGATGAGCTTGAGTTTTTCGTATGTTAACCCTTCGCGTTGTGAGCTCATTCGAGTTTGAGGTTTTAAAAAAACATAAGCTTAATTATTAAATAACTAGAATCTGGAAAACTGATACTGAGTACAAACATGAAAAAAACACCAAGTTGCATTCTACTCTTTTTTTCAATATGTCTACATATATATAATTTTTTTATTTTTTTTATTTTTTTTTTGTTACTGAATTTAAGAAAATCTGTTCAATTCTTCCTAGGACAATTGCAATTAACTTGCCGGCTTTTAGATGCTGACTTTTTCAATTAAAGTTTTGTCGCTTAATAAATCTCGAACATTTGAGTTTAGGAAATTTGAATCCCAAATTTTGAATTTTAACTTTTTTTTTTTTTTTTAGAGAGCATGATATTTAAATTTAAAAAATATTCGTAGTTTTTGTAGTTGATGAAGTTGATGAATAAGTATCATTGAAAGGACCACTGAACCCAATAGTTTTCTTTAGACTAGAGGTAAAAGATGGAGGAACACTGCAGGCAAATGTAAAAATTTTTTGTTGTTGATGGAACTTGTTGGTAATCTGGTGAGAAGGGAAATTGTCACCAAAATACAGTTGCACAGTTTTTCTTTAGTTCCATAAACCGATCGCAACCAATCAGCAGGTAGATTTTAGTTTGACAAATGTTAAACTAAACTTGGAGCGCTTCGTTTTCTGAAGTCGCCCAAAGTTGCCTCACAAGGAAACTTCGGAAAACGAAGCGCTCCGAGTGCCAACCCGGCCGTCGATATAGATTCTAACCGGCAGGAAGGCAGTTTGGGGAGATTAGTCGCCCAAAGAAGAGTTGATTTGTCGCCGGGCGACTAAATCTCCCCGAATCTCCATGTATGCCCTTATGTTCAGTTCTAGTCTATTAGATCTAGTTGGCAGGTTGTAAAGGTAGTGTGGTGGGTTTGTCAGTGTTGTGTATTTATGAGAGGTGAGTGGGTTGGATGTTCTTTAGATCTAGTTGACTGTTTGAGGAGGTAGTGAGTGAATCGGTGAATGATCTTCATGTATGAGAGGTGAGTGAGTGGTATGTGTGTTCCTTAGATCTGGTTGGAAAGAAAATATGTGAATGATGTTTATGTATGAGAGGTAAGTTTCTATGAGTGAGTGGCGTGTTATTGTGTAAGAGTTAGGGGGTTATATATCAAAGGTCGAATTTTAGAGCTATGTGAGCTTTTTTAGACCTCATTTGAACTCACAACTGGAATGGTTCATAATTTATCGAAAAAACTTGAATGTAAATAATGTTTTAGTTGTCTGCAAAATAAACCTCAAATCGCTCAAATTATTTGAGTTTTTGATCGAGTGTTCGAGCAAAACTTGCCGAAAAAAACTCGAACATCATGAAGGCTACAAACATCTTCAAATGGTTGAAGGGACCTCTGCCAATGACTTCTACATGACCTTGACAGGTTTTAGACGGTGTATTTTCGGATTCGAGCCATTTCCAGCTTTGTGGTATAATCTCTTTCTTTTTTAAACACAAAAATTCTAGTTTTGACTGAAAAATACCCTCAAAAACTCACATTTTTCATGGAAAAAACAACTGGACCTTTGATAAATAACCCTCTTAGTGCTGCACAAGTGACTTTATCAGTAAAAGAGGTTTGTTTGTACTTGTATGAAGGGTTGCATGTGCGTGTATCACATTGTGTGTCTGTGTGTGAGTGCCTATGTGTGTGTTTAGTAGCAACAGAGAGTCTTTGAGATGGTGGAGACAGGATGGGCAGATTAAGTGGTTTAAAGAGTGGTGTGTGTGTGTGAGTGCCTGTATGTGTGTGTTAGAAAATGAGAGTCTTTCAGATGGGGATAGAGGGAGGGCAGACAGAGCAGTTATTAGGGAGTCTGTTGTCCCTCGGCCGGTGTAATTTTAATGAGTTTGGACAGCAGCCAGCCTAGGAGGTTGTGCAGAGCTGATCTGATCCTTTGATGGCAAGATAAGAACGTACATTAAGTCGGTATAATAATCCTTTAAATCATCCCCTGACAAGTGCCAGGAACACACTGCTTTGTATAGATCTAATGAATGTTTTCATTAATAAAAATAAAAATACTTCTGGTGACAACATGGGGATTATTATTATTACTCTTTATATAGAGTAGTATAGAGTGCTTTGCAGAAGAATTTAGACTCTTTAACAATTCTCTCATATTACTGAATAACAAATCCGAAATTTTGTACTTTGAAATAGTTGTTTTTTTGTTTTTTTTTTAGTCTGACTTTTTGTTTTATATTAGGAAAAAAGTCTTGAGAAAAAAGAAAAAGATAGTAATTGTGATGTTTGCAAAGGCATTCAAACTTCAGGCTAAACACACAGACACGAGGGGCTATCATTTGGACTGAAGGACGAAGTATCCGGACAGTAGTGATGTGTGGGTCAGGGTTTCCCCGACCCTAACCCGCCCTGCTACAACCCGCGCCCGCCCGCACCCGTGCTTCTGGGGTCCTTTTATAGACGCCCCGCCGATGACGTCACAAAAGGTGCAGGGTGAGCAGACGCGAGACTATAAAACCGGAAGCCGGCTACCAGTGAGGAGCACTGCGAGGTCGACCTGAACCCGCGGGAATCGGGTCGGCCCGCACATCACTACCAGACAGCATGAAGTGAATAGATATGGTGGTTCTTTGTCACTTCAGCTGTCCGTACGCCTAACAGTCTACTCGTTTGGTGAGGTTGCCAAGCAAGTAGATCTTTTCCCTGATGTGCCCACCTTGAGATGGATGATATTGGGTCTATATTGAATGGCCCTTGGGCCAACAATCATATTATAATATCCACTAATGCAGACTATAAGGAGAGGAACACATTAACACGCTGGTGAAAAAATCATAAATGCCCAATTTTCAGCTGTCGGCCAGACCGAAACACGGGCCAAGACGCTGCTTACTTTTACTAATAAAGCTGCTTGGCCAATCCAGATTGTCTATGGCCACCTTAACTCATCTACCAATGTACTGCTCAACATGGTGCATTGCCAGATGACGTTTTTAAACCTACCCAATTTATGAACGGACCAGTGTTCCTTCATAGATATATGTTGGGATGATTCGGCCACCATAAATGTTCTGAGAATCATATGAAACTTCTATGGCCAGCTTTAGCCTGATGACGCTCAATATGTTTTTTGAGATCATTGTTCTCTAAAAGATGAGCTTTGGTACAAGCTTGTGGTTTGCATGTGGCTTTTTGCTGATGCAGCTGACCAAAAGCAATGAAATATTAATTAAGCATTGGATGTTCTCTGAATTTGCCCATTGTCTAGGCTGCCGTCCATGCCACATAAAGCCCCATTACAGTTCTGTAACCTGAAGACCTTCTCCAGCTGAAAGTGAACAGATGCTCCGATGATGAGATACCGTTCCTTTGGGTGTTTGTGAGAAAGCACTTGGGAAAAACTATTTTATCATGGTTTCCCCTTATGTGCAGGTTCCATTTTTAGGCTTAACATAAATCAAAATGAAGGGTTTATTAAAATCCAAAATGCATTTAGGATGATGCATATTTTAAGGGATTTGTACCATATATATGTATATATAGATATAGATAGATATATATAGATATATATAGATATAGGTTTTTTTCGTGCCTATTTTGTTGACAGGAAACCTTTAAAAGCAAAGTATTGATTTCTAGCCGGACACTCCCTTCCAAGAGTTACAATAGCTTTTAGCACTGATTAATGAATCCCTTTTGTTGCTTCTGAGGAAAACAAATTTGTCTTTAGAGAATGAGAATCATCTGGTAGTGATCCCCCCCCCCATCTAGGGATGGGCCACGTTGCTCGGAAGAGTGTCTGCATTTGAATTTATGTCCTTCCCATTCCTAAATATGTACCTTTAGTATGTGCAGATTTCAGGATTCAGTTCATCCTGATGTCCCTGACCTCCCTGTACCCACCCCCACCAAAATAAAAGCACTCCCCAAGATGAATTTAACGATCAGTGTTGTGCTTGAAATATCTTTCTTTTTTTAAATAATTATTTTAAGATATTTTATTTCATACCTAAATTCTTGCCACTTTTTGTGACAAAAAAAAAACCCCATGGACGTCACAATTTTAAGTCGGCTTTGTTAAGCCTGTAAAGGAGAACCAAGCCCTACAGGACTGGAATGCTTTATTCACATATTTCCATAAATGTGACGCTTTGTCACATGTCTGTTTTGTCTGTATACAAATAAATATTTTTATTTTTATACATGGTCGAAAACCCTGAGAAATCACAACATTACACAGTTCACATATATGCTTACTCCTACTAAACAGTGGACGTAAGCGGACAATACCACAGTACCAATGCACCAAAGTTGGCCCTAGGCAAGCAGGCATTGGTTACCAACTCATCCTTTGTTTATTGAGTCAACAGTTTATCAGAGTAACCACCATAACCCCAGATATGAGCTGGCACTCGTGCAGAGGACCTTGAGCTGGCACTCGCTCAGAGGCCCATGGGCAGGCGCTCATATAGGCCCATGATCGGGCACTCACAGAGGCCCATGAGCTGGCACATGCAGAAGCCAATGGGCTGGCACTCGCAGAGGCCCATGGGCTGGCACTCGCAGAGGCCCATGGGCTGGCACTCGCAGAGGCCCATGGGCTGGCACTCGCAGAGGCCCATGGGCTGGCACTCGCAGAGGCCCATGGGCTGGCACTCGCAGAGGCCCATGGGCTGGCACTCGCAGAGGCCCATGGGCTGGCACTCGCAGAGGCCCATGGGCTGGCACTCGCAGAGGCCCATGGGCTGGCACTCGCAGAGGCCCATGGGCTGGCACTCGCAGAGGCCCATGGGCTGGCACTCGCAGAGGCCCATGGGCTGGCACTCGCAGAGGCCCATGGGCTGGCACTCGCAGAGGCCCATGAGCTGGCACTCGCAGAGGCCCATGAGCTGGCACTCGCAGAGGCCCATGAGCAGGCACTCGCAGAGGCCCATGAGCAGTGTTGTACATGAAACGTGGACCCATGGGCTGGCACTCGCAGAGGCCCATGAGCTGGCACTCGCAGAGGCCCATAAGCTGGCACTCGCAGAGGCCCATGAGCAGTGTTGTACATGAAACGTGGATTTATTACAGGAGAATATCACAATAGAAAAAAACCTCATACATTTTGTGCCAAAAAGGCTCTTATTGTGAGTTATGGTTCTCACGCTCAAGCTTTGGTTCTTGTGTATCCAGGCCCCACATGTCTGCTTTTTTTTCTTTTAATAGCAGTACCACTAGTTATGTGCTGGTTGACCACCAGTTGGGCAGGTTCAGGTTGAAGTTTGCCCAATTATTGGGGGTTAGGGTTGGGTGCGGGTGAGACTATGGAACTACACCCCTCCACTGCTCCCGAATATTCCCTGTCTCGGAACCGGGATTAGGGTCAGGTGCAGGTTCAATTATTCCCTGACCCGCACATCACTAAGTACCTCTTGGCCTGTGTAAAAACACAAAGCTATCCTACTGTCTGGTTGATATCTGTTTGGAACTCCTTCCCATATTGAACGGGTGGTTTGAAACATGTGGTTTGAACAGTAAATCTGCACTTCCCTGAATTTGATCTGATCATTGACCCAAGTGACAAAGAACTGGATCACGTCAGTTTGGACCTCTACTTGCCAGCCTAGTTCAACAGGTGGATCTTTTGTGTATGTCCAACTTAATTGTCCCACTAGTGCTCTTCTATTTCCACCACCACCCTCTCCTTCTCTACCATATGTCTATTTCTTGCAATATCTTCTGCAGAGATCATTTTGAGAGAACAACAGATATGTAACAATGCCAGTCTGACCCAATGTATATTTTACAGCATATACACAAGACACTAGTGTTACAGGGGTCAGGCAGGTTTGGGCCAGTGCAATTCTTTTTAAAGTGGCGGGGGGCCTGACTCTACCCATGGCCCATCTCCTATATACTCCTATATACTTGTGACTGTATTGCCCTGTCCCCACCAGCCATAGTCGGGTTGGGTATGGATATTGTGTGATGATGGGGGATTGGATTTGAGTTGGGAAAATACAGGTGAGGGTTGAACCTTGAGCAACTATTTATTGATACATTAAAAGAAAGAAATTCCCAATGAAAGGCCAATCAATTTGTAATCTCACAGTAGTTTGTGGCGTCTAGGTGCACATGCCCGAGACCTACAGCTCAAGGTGAAGGTATCCAACCAAACAGAAAAACAGCATGCACTCACAGATCCCTCAAACAGGCTTGTAAAAGAACTGAGAACTTTATTTCAGGCCACAAAGTAAATGAATACATAGCCTTACACGTTTCATGCACTTAGGCATTTAATCATAGGCTGTTTGTTGAACCACGCATCACTAATAGACATGTCTAATGAATTACAGATAGAAAGCCTTCCAGGTAGTGAGGATTTGTCTAGCTTTCTAAACTGGGAGCAAACCCACAAAATGCCACAATTTTGCCACAAGGTTGTTGGAGGTTGAAGAATTGTCTGTACTGTACAGAATCTTATGCAGTTTGCGTTTAGGTGATTCTGAGGTCAGTCACAAACCTGTAATTCCTGTTCTAGAAAAAAGTCATTTCTATTCATTCCAGCAGAGTACATTTCCCCTGGAGATAGTGCTCTCTGCAATCCGATATTGAGGGATTATTTTCAATCAAGAACTCGTTTTACGTGAGGGCCCTCAGACTGTTTCACCCACTGTCAGAAACGCTTATTTACAGACCATAATGGTTTGTATAGGTGAAAGGCTTAGCTGCCCTGTAAATTACATCTCTTCAAGGGGTTTGGTTACAACCTGGTCCGACCCCCGCGCTTGGGAAGCTCTTCCCCTCGTGCCCCCGATAGATATAACATTTAATTCATCATTGTCTCTGGCGCGGGTGGAACAATGGCCTCTTTCTGCGTGTCTCCTGCTGAAAGTGCAGTTCACAGCCAGGTCACTTTTCTTTGATTGCAAATAATGGAAATGCGTTGCTCCGATTGAATGGAACCAGCTCAGTTTAGAAGCTGAACCCTCTTTCTATGGAAAGATCTTCTTCCATTCATCTTCCTGTAAGCCAGTCATCATTAACGGTGAACAAACCCAAACATTATCCATAGATCCCTCTGTGCCTCCATGAGTGGAGATGGATAGCCGCCATGTCTGGTCAGTTGACTTTATGTCCCCTGCTCTCTGGTGACCACCACCTATCAGAAGAATGTGCACATGAAGCCGATATGTTCCTTGTTTAATGTGCACATGTTCCTTGTCTCTTAGGGCACACGCTGCAATTCGTCCGGTGACAAATCTCTTCTTCAGGGGGACTCATCTCCCCAAACTGCCTTCCCACTGGCTAGAATGAAAATCACACTGACGAGGAAATTTTGAGGAAACTTCGGGTGACTTCGGAAAACGAATCGCTATGAGTGCCACCCCCGCCGCGGTTTTCATTCTAGTCAGTGGGGAGGCAGTTCGGGGAGATTAGTCGCCCCAAGGAAGAGGAGATTTGTCGCTGGGCGAATTGTAGTGTGGGTCTCTGCCCTTCTAGTGAGTGGGTGCCGTTGATGTGTTAGGTGAGTCTGTTAAACATCACCATCCTCTTTAAAATGATGCTGGCTGTCCCCTTCTGTATTTTAACTGGACCTGTCAATTTACGTGGTCCAGTGGTATCTTCATCCCTAAAATGAACCCCCTGCGTCTGCACAGCAGGGCAGAGACACGCTGCAATTCGGGGAGATTAGTCGTCCAGCGACAAATCTCCTCTTCTTCGGGGCGACTAATCTTCCCGCCCTCTAGAATGAAAATCGCTGGCAGTGATGGCACTCACAAGGAAACTTCGGGCGACTTCTGAAAACGAAGTGCTCCGAGTGCCATCCTGCTGGCGATTTTCATTCTAGCCGGTGGGAGGCAGTTTGGGGAGATTAGTCTCACCGAAGAAGAGGAGATTTGTCGCCGGGCGACTAATCTCCCCGATTTGCAGCGTGTGTCTCTGCCCTTATAGTGAGTTGGTGCCGGCGATGTGTTGGGTGAGGCTGCTAAACATCACCATCCTCTTTAAAATGATGCTGTCCCCTTCTGTATTTTAACTGGACCTGTCAATTTACGTGGCCCAGTGGTATCTTCATCCCTAAAATGAACCCCCCCCTGCACAGCCCCCTTGTTACTTATCTCTGTCTGACCTGATTGTTCGTCCCCCAGATCTATCTCAGGAGTGGCGTTGGGATTGGTTAGTGGAAAAAGATCTGATTGGCCACGGGACAGATTTAAGGTGGCCATACATGGAGAGTGCCCCAGCCAATCAAAATCCAAAGCACTGCGGCACACTTGACAAGCATTTATTGTCCCACAAGGAGCAGCATTGTCTAGTTAAAGGAGAAGTAAAGGTAAAATACACTATGTATTGCCCCTTCACTCAAGAGCTACTTACAGTAATGCTGCCTCTATACGAGTTCTCCTTCAGCTGTATGCAAAGATCGATTTTATTGAAAAAAATATTGAAAAGTGCATGAAATATTGTTGACATCCCTCTGTCGATTGAAAACGGCAAAATAAGGGCTTGCACATGCGCAGATTAAATCTTCCAAGCCTTGCGCATGAGCAAAAGATCATTTTGCTTCCCCCACGCCAGCAACGAGGTTCTAGTCACGTGGTAAAGGCAAACGCCCTCTGCTTCTCCTCCTCTTCAATAGCGACGATCGAGACGGGTTTCTACAACAATGTGATTGTTCTTTCGCATTTCTTCTTTCTTAAGCTGGGTAGCGTCTCCTCAGTAGATCCCCAATAGTAAAGCCAAAGCGGCGCATGCGCACTTTAGGTCCGGGAGACGGAGGAAGTGATGTGCGCTTCAGAAAAATAACGGCTGCAAACTCCACCCCGGGATTTTTTCCAGGGTGCCTGTACAACAAAACTATAGCGATTTGAGAAATTACAGTGTTGTTTCAGTAGAAGGGCACTCAACCTACATTTAGGAATATAATTTGACAAATGCTTTTCGTACTCCTTTAAAGCGGACCTGTCACCCAGACATAAAAATCTGTATAATAAATGTCCATTACAAATTAAATATGAAATCCAAATTCTTTTTTTTTTTTACGAAAGCATTCATAGCTATTAAACTCATTTAAAAATCTCAGCTGTCAATCAAATATTGCCTGCCCCTCCTCTATGCCTTAGACAATTACTTTCACTTTCCATTCAGCACTTCCTACATGTCACTGCTCTCCCCACATTCCCCCTTTCTCTTAACCCAGTGATCCCCAACCAGTAGCTCGTGAGCAACATGTTACTCTCCAACCCCTTGGATGTTGCTCCCAGTGGCCTCAAAGCAGGTGCTTATTTATGAATTTCAGGCTTGGAGGCAAGTTTTGGTTGTATAAAAACCAGGTGCACTGCCAAATAGAGCCTCTATGTAGGTTGACAATCCACAGAGGGGCTACCAAATGACCAATCACAACACTTATATGGCAGCCCAAGAATATTTTTCATGCTAGTGTTGCTCCCCAACTCCTTTAGCTTCTCAATGTTGCTCACGGGGTTGAAAAGGTTGGGAATCCCTGCTCTTCACCATTTAATTGTGTAGCCAGGACATGGGGATGGACATCAGGTCCCCCATTCTGGTGCACAAACAAGATTCTGAGATGATACAAGACTTGTCTTAATAACAGTGTCCACGAAATGGCTCCTGCCTGCTTGTTATAATTATTAAGTTCCCAAACTTATGGAAAAAAAAGATTGAAATAATTTAAACAGTGTAATTAAAGTTAATTTTGCTTGTCTGACGTGATAAAATAGAATTTGGAATAATTTTTTTGGGTGACGGGTCCCCTTTAAATGATTTAAAATTCTACGCAACTTTTCAATTGGTCTTCATTATTTATTTTTCATCGTTTTTTAATTATTTGCCTTTTTCTTCTGTTTCCAACTTTTAAATGGGAGTCACTGACCCCATCTAAAAAACAAATGCTCTGTAAGGCTACAAATGTATTGTTATTGTTACTTTGTATTCCTCATCTTTCTATTCAGGCCTCTCCTATTCATATTCCAGTCTCTTATTCAAATCAATGCATGGTTACTAGGGGAATTGGGACCCTAGCAACCAGCTTGCTGAAATTGCAAACTGGAGAGCTGCTGAATAAAAAGCTAAATAACTCAAAAAACACAAATAATGAAAAATGAAAACCAATTGCAAATTGTCTCAGAATATCCCTCTCTACATCATACTAAAATTTAATTTACAGGTGAGCGGTACACTGGTTTAGGATTCGCACCTCAGTTTGTGCGTCTCTACATGCCGACAGCAGCCAGGCACATTGCTTGACCAGGGTTCACTTTCAGAGGGAGACAGCATGAGTCGTTTGGTTGCACAGTGTTTAAGCAAAGGAATAAAGCCTTATGTCAAGAAATACTCATAACCAAACAATAATACTAGTTGCTTACTGAGAAGGAGTGAGGTTATTCTGTATCGCGTGCCACTGCTTGCTGTGCCAGTACTTACCTGTGCCAGGACAGGCTTACACTACATTACCTCACCTGTTTGCTTTATAGAGAAATAACATTTAAATATCGCTTTCTGTTTGCACAAATATTACAACAAGCCAATTCTTTTCTATAAATCGACGTGTCGATGTAACGAGTTCAGGATGGTCATGTTTTTTCTTTCATTTAAGACGATCATTTCAACTATGCCAAACCATATGTACACACAGGAAAAGTATAACTTCAACTCATGTAGTTTCCCTCGGTTACCTATGAGGTTATAGTGATTTTGTAAGAATAGAATCTGCATGTCTGCATCTCACCAAGGCATTCTTCATAGACACCCCCGGAACTTAGCAGGGTGACAGTTACCCCAATGTTTCTATATATCTGTAACCTTGTTATGAGCTAAGGGGGCCCAGTCTGAAGGTCAGTTAGGGGGAGATTTGGGGTGAGTGTTTATTTGGGCCCTGGGTACCCCTGGAACTATAGCAGGGTGACTGTTACCCCAATGTTTCTATATATCTGTAACCTTGTTATGAGCTAAGGGGGCCCAGACTGAAGGTCAGTTAGGGGGAGATTTGGGGTGAGTGCTTATTTGTGCCCTGGGTACCCCTGGAACTATAGCAGGGTGACTGTTACCCCAATGTTTCTATATATCTGTAACCTTGTTATGAGCTAAGGGGGCCCAGTCTGAAGGTCAGTTAGGGGGAGATTTGGGGTGAGTGCTTATTTGTGCCCTGGGTACCCCTGGAACTATAGCAGGGTGACTGTTACCCCAATGTTTCTATATATCTGTAACCTTGTTATGAGCTAAGGGGGCCCAGTCTGAAGGTCAGTTAGGGGGAAATTTGGGGTGAGTGCTTATATACTACTATCCCTGTAAGATGAAACATTAAGGAAATATTATCCCTTTTAAAATAACAACTGAATGTGCTGCAGAAGGAAATGATGATTCGCACTACATGGCTGATACAACTGTATTCTTGGCAACAATTTTTAAGTATTTAATAACATTGTGTTTACAGGTTTGTACGGCTCTACCAGTAAGTGCACAATAGCTGAATGAAGAGCATGTTGTGTACTTTGGAATAATTCCTTTTAAATAAGAGTAACACTCCACTGGGTTCTATCTATATTCAATGTCTATATCATAGCTCAAGTAAATCCAAAGAAATTGTTACTCAAAAAGGTAATTCCGCCCAAAAATGACTTGCATAATAACAGCTGTAATTCTACTCAACATTGGTCAATTGAATTAAAGTTATTCAATTAAGGTCGTTTGTAAACGTAATGACAATTGAAAGCAGTATCTGCATGAGCATTTTTACATTCTCTTGCTCTGACTCCGGAAACAATGATTAACAGTCCTGGAGGGAGAACTGACTTCTGCAACCAACATTGTCCGTCCGATTTAGAGAACAGAAAAGAGACACACACACTGCTTTCAGTATCAGTGACCTTTACAAATATAAAAATTTAATAAACGTGTATTTGGGAAGTCAATAAGAATGACATTTTATTTAATTAGGCAATAAGTTCCCATTTGGAGGGGGTAAGAAGTCATGATTGTTTTGAGGAGCAAATATTATTCAAAAACTTTCTGTGGCCAAATAAAAATTTGGAATCCTTGCCTGCCACAACCAAAGACATATATTGCCAAGTCCAATGTCCACTGAACCCTACCCCTAGTTTCCCTTTAATTGGGGATTCTGCAAAGAGGAAAGGGACACACATATTTGTTAGGTGATAAATGTGCCAATGGGAAGATTATAAACTTAAATTAATTTGTTGGGTAAATACAATTGTGCTGAAGCAGAAGGGACATCGTTTGTGCTCTTCCCATGGGCGTTCTTCAGCAAATGCCATAAAATTCTTGTTTTCTCATCTGAATTGTAACTCTACCAGCTGCAATAGCAAATCAGCCAAGTAGCTGCTGCCATTGAGGGTTGGGTGGTCAAAGCAACACCTTTGGGAGTGTCTCAGAAGGTTTTTTAAGATGGCCATACATTTGGCGAGGTCATCAAACAGAAACAAGAGAAAACAGAGGAAAGGAGTTTTGAGGTGTCTTAATTTGAGGTCATCAAACAAGCAGATCCCTCCTCAATATGCCCACCTTGATCATAACGGGTGGTCGGATCGTGGAACGCATCTACGAACCCATGTCCTCGATCCAATGGGATTTTTAACCTGACCAATCAACACCTGCCCGAAAGTCAGCCAGATATCCATTGGGGAAACCCATTGGAGGGCCCCCATACACTTAATCTGTTGGCAGTTTATAGCTGACAGTGAATGGGGGCATTCATTTCTTCTAAAGGCCCCCCATACACGGGCCGATAAAAGCTGCCGACAGACCGAGTGTGCGTCCCCTATCGATATCTGACCGAAAGTCGGGCAGATGCCGATCGGGCAGGGTAAAAAATTCCGTCGGATCGCGGACGCATCTGTTCGTTGATGCCATCCCGTGATCCAACCACCCATATTGCCTTCATTCTGATAGGGCCACTATCAGATCAGCCCGATATCGCCCTTCTCAATCTGGGCATATCCGCTTGTTTGGCGACATCAACAAAACAAGCGGATCTCTCTGTGTATGGCCACCTTAAGACCAGTGCACTGTTGCAGCTTTCGCTTTAGATATAAATTGTAAGGGGGGTGCTTTGTCATTTTTTGGTCCAACATTGGTTGGGCTCCCCCCTCCTATATTTCCAAGGAACCTTCAAGGATGTGAAAGCGGAATTTGCTAATTTCAAGGCTCGCAAACAGATTCCGTTCCAAGAGAACTCGGACCAAACATCAGCGAGACATTGTGTCTCCCTTTTTTTGCCAAAGCTTTTAACTTCATCTTTGCTGTTATGTTTAAACAATAACATTTGGTTTCTCTGCCGTGCCATCTTCTCCTGTCATCAGAACCTGTGTGTGCAGTTTGGGACACGTTGTGTGTCTTGTGTAAAGAGGATGCCCCAAAGCTGTGTGTGCTTTGTCGTTTCCAGCCGACTTACTCTTCTCTGTTGTGCTTTCATTCATGCAATCTTCTCTAATCCCTTACAAAAAGAAAACCACTTACAGCTCTGTATTAGTGAGACAAAGGCCTCTACATTTAGACTTTTTTCATGAGAATCTAACAGATATTTTTATTTGGCGCAGGTGACACAAACAAGTCGACCGGACCTTATTCTCTTTTTGATGAAATACCTCATGTTGCTTGTGGTTGGAATACCTTCTGTGTTCTGGGTCGGAAGCAAGAAGACCTGTTTCGAATGGGCCAGCTTTTTCCATGGCCGTAAGAAAAAGGCGTAAGTACAAGTGTTTAGCTAATCACATCAGGCCAAAGATATATTGTCTATTGGGTTTTGTTTCCCTCTGTGGCCTAGTATTTAGTCTGAACCCTTATTATAACCCTGTGCATTCAATTAAAATACCTGTAGCAGATCCAACTTTGAGATAAATGTCATTTTGGAAAAAGCTTCCCTGTAACTGAGCAGCAATCCAACCAATGAGCAGAGTTGATGTTGGCTGGTTAAAAATTGCTTGTAACTAAAGAGAAGGGCAAGCTATATAGAGTGCTGTCGGGCGCAAATAGTAAATATATGCTATGATGGAGCTGGATGTATACACATTGGGTAAAGAAATTGGGAGACTGTGATAGGACTGAAATAGTAAAGTTGGTCAAGTCGCTGGTAGAGTATTACTGTTGGCTTAGTGGTAGGTAGTAACTGGAGAATGGTAAGCTGTTACATATAAAATTGTATAAAATACACTTTTTTGTTAAATCAGTGTTTTACTTTTGTGTTCTGTACTAAGTGGCAGTTGGTTACACATCGGTCTTAAGAGCATTAGCCTCATTGGTGAGTTGTTATCCTCTTTATACTTTTAGTGGTGTGAACGAGAGTCGCCAAGTGCTTCAAGAGCCTGATTTTGCCCAGTCGCTCCTCCGGGATCCAAATACCCCCATCGTCAGGAAATCTCGAGGGACCTCCACTCAGGGAACCTCTACTCATGCTTCATCCACTCAGCTGGCTATGTTGGACGACCAGAGGAGCAAAGCGGGCAGCGTCCACAGTAAAGTGAGCAGTTATCATGGCAGCTTGCACCGCTCGCGGGATGGACGGTAAGATCTGCTATTGTTTATCTAGATCTAAATCATCCATGCTTTTGAAATAACAGGCTTCTCCGGACTAAAGGAATTATAGAGGCCATAATGTGTCCGGCAACAAAGCATTAGTCTGATTAGGACCTCCAATATGCAGAATCCTTTCTAAGATAGGGCTTCCATTGTTGAATACCATGTGTATATGTGGGCAGTTATAATGTGTTGGGGGCTGCAGCGTACCTAATCTCCTAATATTGAGCTGGTTGATGCTAATAGCCTTTCTGCTGGCAGGTATACCCCGTGCAGTTACAGAGGAATAGAAGAACGCCTCCCTCATGGCAGCATGTCCCATTTGACCGACCACTCGAGGCACAGTAGCACTCACCGACTGAATGAGCAGTCACACCAAGGCAGCATTAGAGACTTGAGCAATCCCCTCGCTCACATTTCCCATGGAACCAGCATGAACCGAGTCATCGAGGAGGACGCAACAAGTGCCTGATGGGACGGAATGTAGAAGAAACTGAGAGCTTGAGAAGATCTGACATCACTTGGCCTTGACATCTAGGACAGCTGACATGTTTATTGGAAAATCCTTGGTTGGGATCCTGGAATGCGTACAATCTACTGATTTTTTTCATGTTTTCTTTACTATTGTGATGGTCCATGAATATGGTTGTTATGATGGATGCCAAACCTTGATCAAACACAACATGAGCAGAGACTGAAGAAGATACTGAAGGCCTTAGCCCCAGTTTGCATAATGGATTCCCATTTCTAAAGCAAATAGAGATATTTTGTATATGGAGCAACTCAATGATCTGTAGATCTATTTTCATTCCCTGTCCAGCACCGGAATTTACGGGCAACTCGCTTCCCCAATAGCTGCCGTTTATCTACAACTCTCAGCTTCCATTGACTGGGAGGTTGGGCGTTTAGTTTAATAGCAGCAGATGGGACACATTTTAGAAATGGATATAGTTGCACCCTGTGCATATATAGTGTACTCTCTCCTGCAGGGGGGGGGCGCAAGACTAAAAGCCTCTTACATTCTATTAATGTGAGTTGTGTAAGCTCTTAACTAGCATTGATCCTCACTTATTACCTAAAACGAGGGAAGTTAAGGAATAAAAGGCTATTTCTTCTTCCACGCATTGTACGGCTACAGATCAGATGATAAAACGTCCTTGTCCTCTCCTGTGTAGATAGAATGACGAATCCAGAGACCAGTAGAAAAAAGCAGGGACACCAATGTTGTCCATTGAAGCTTTTCTTGATCTTCAGACTTCCTAGTTACCCTCCCAGGCAGTTTATTTGGCTGCCGTCTGGAACTTCTCCAATCAATCCAAGGACTTGCACAGACATTGCCCGGGAATTGGACTGGTCAAAGAACCAGGCATCTAGAAATACTGTATCGTACTATGGACTGGAATGCCTCTTATTTTTCTTTTCAATAGCAACGGCCGATAATTCCTATGGAATAGCCGTGCTTGGTAAATGTGGCCTGATGATGGGTCTGTACAGGAATAAATGTTTTGTAAATATGATGTTTATAAGGATATTGATCATGCATAGACACTGGACAGTTTGCCCATAAATATGCCCCACTGGCAACTTACTAATATGACTACTGGCAACTTATTGTACTGTAATGGTGGCTTTCATTCATGCACACATAAAAGGGAATGTAGGCTCAGTCCCCTATAATGGGCTGTTCCGCTTAATTAAAGGCATTGAGCGCTTTTTAATCAGATTCCAAAAGGTCAATGGGAAATCCAAGAGGGGGGAGACTGGCAATTTGGGAGCATCAGGAGGCACAGCAGCCAGTTTGAGTGCTAGTTCTGGTGCAGAGAGCAGCGACCCCAAAGGAGCAAGTGCTTGGGGGCGCCCCGAGAATTGAATTCTGTTTGTTTCCCATCCCACTGTCTCTAAGTATACTTAATACTTAGTAGTTGAATTTTTTGCTGATTATTATTAGTTGTTTTAACTACTGATTTTGTAGCACAATTAAACCACTTCTTCTGCCAAAGGGAAAACTCCCTGCTGAGCTGTTGCGTAGACCCTGTGTTACTGTTACACAAGAAGCTCTTTATTTTAAAACACTGGAACAATTGAACATATTGACTTGTTTACAATATTGATTTTGTATTTTTTTTTTTTTACCGTGTATTTGTAATTGTTACCCCATCATTAAAGTGACAACTAAAGACCTGACCAAACATTGGCACCTTCAGAAGATACACGTTACATGGAGCTTGTATGGACCCCGAATCCTACCGCATACAGAATATGGCTTCTGTATATCGCTGGTTTACACTAGGAAGCATACAGCAGCTCTACATTATTTGTACCTTCTGATCTCTGCAGTGTTGTCCCCAGAGCTTCAATTGCCACTTCACTCGTCTGTGCATAGGATAAAGTGATTTTTTTTTCATTTGCACTCTGTTTGTAGACTATACTGTAACTGTTTACAGTAGAGCAGCCTCTGTATCTGTACAATAATACAAGGAACAGCATTTGGTAGCACTTTAACAATGAGTGTAAAGAGGAATTTAGATCATCTGTAGACATTTCATTTTAGAGAGAGAGGTTGATGTTTTTTTTTTAATAAAATTAAAAATATGTGAAATTATCTGCTGTTATGGACTGTTATTACTTGTAATATGTATATCTATGTATGTAATAGGGATGCACGGAATCCACTATTTTGGATTCGGCCGAACCCCCGAATCCTTAGCTAAAGATTCGGCCGAATACCGAACCGATGCAAATTAGGGGTGGGAAGGGGAAAACAGTTTTTATTTCCTTGTTTTCTGACAAAAAGTCACACAATTTCCCTCCCCGCCCCTAATTGCATATGCAAATTAGGATTTGGTTTGGCTGGGCAGAAGGATTCGGCCAAATCCGAATCCTGCTGAAAAAGGCCGAATCCCGAACCGAATCCTGGATTCAGTGCATCCCTAGTATGTAATGCTTAGTGATATATAATCACCCCAAGATAAATTACAATCATCTGGAATTATTATGGCCCGAACTTTGCTAGATAGCATTCCCCAATGCAGTGATTTAAAACTCCTGCCTCCTATGTGTTCTCCTGTCATTATTAGCCTTACAGGGTGGGTGTAACCCACTTAGTTCTTTGGCCAGGATCCATTGGGAGCCTTTATATCATTATCCAACACAATCCCTTTGATTTCATCACAGCCAGAAGAGGAATAAAGACTATTGGCAGGAAAAGGGAACGACTCTGTGTTACTACTAGAGATACACTGAATTTGGGATTCGGTCAGGATTCCTCCTTTTTTCAGCAGAATTTAGCCGAATCCTTGCGCCTGGCTGAACCGAATCCACATCATAGTTTGCATATGTAAATTAGGGGTGAGGAGGCAATCACGTGACTTTTCGTCACAAAACAAGGAAGTAAAAAGAAATTCCCTCTTTTTCCTTTCTGCCCCTAATTTGCATATGCAAAATATGATTTGGTTGGGTAGTTGGCTGAATCTTTCACAAAAGATTCTGCCGAATTCCAAATAGTGGATTCAGTGCATCCCTAGTTACTGCTCAACCACCTACATGTCACCTGCTTAGTGTTCTCCAATAAGCGGAGATGAACTCTATTGGCAAGGCTCACTCTTATTGGCTGTCATGGGAAAGCATGTTTTTTTCAAAACACATCAGTTAATAGAGCTGCTCCAGCAGAATTCTGCACTGAAATCCATTTTTCAAAAGAGCAAACAGAGTTTCCCAGCTACCCTCAGTGATGTGACTTGTGCCTGCACTTTAGGATTGAACTGCTTTCTGGCAGGCTGTTATTTCTCCTACTTAATGTAACTGAATGTGTCTCAGTGGGACAGACTCAGGAGTAGAGAAATGGCCAGACAGACACTGCTTTCAGTAGCAATTACATGGGCACATTACCTTAAAACCAATTAAAACTTTTAATGAATGTACTTTGGGAAGTTGGTTAGAATTATATTTTCTTTCATTAAGTTACATTTGGATTTGTAGGTCACATCCCCTTTAATCCTGCTATAAACCTATCCCAGTAATGAGCATAATTACTGCAATAAAATCCAGATTTCTGAGCCTCTGCCGCACACCCTGAACATGATAAAGAGAACACGGAATTGCACTCATTTCTCTATTATATCCTTATTGGGAAATCTAATCCCGTACAATACACACACATATAAACAATACCATCCCAGCTCATTTCCAGGCGCCGTGGATATTTTTTCACTACAGGTTGGTTTATAAGTAGCGCTGTGCAATTAATAAGCTCTAAGTTTCCACTTTCCATTAAGACTTAAATTAACCTGTTTAAGGTTCAGTGAGTCCTGTAACTGCTGCTTATCCCCTAAGCTCCTTACAGAGCTGCTGCTTCACATGCTAAGCCCATAACTACTGTAGGGTGTGCTGTGCTACTAATCCCTTAGCGGCCTACTCGAAATGTCCCAGGCAGCTTCTTCCTGTCAGCTTCTCCTTTATATACATATATATGATAATGGCCCTAATGTGGGCTGAAACGTTGGATACCCATGTATGATTAATAAATAAGAGAAATAAGTTTGAATCACTGTACGGGTCCTTCTGAGTTTAAAAAAAAAAATATATATATATATATATATATATATATATATATATATATATATATATATATATATATAATCCTGGCCGAATCCCGGCCCAAATCCTGGATTCGATGCATCCCTAGTAACATTTAGGTTGAAAAAAAGACACACGTCCATCAAGTTCAACCGTTTAAGTCTGTATATAACCTGCCTAACTGCCAGTTGATCCAGAGGAAGGAGAAAAACTCCATAGGGGCACAAATAAACACTCACCCCAAATCTCCCCCTAACTGACCTTCAGACTGGGCCCCTTAGCTCATAAGGTTACAGATATATAGAAACATTGGGGTAACAGTCACCCTGCTATAGTTCCAGGGGTACCCAGGGCACAAATAAGCACTCACCCCAAATCTCCCCTAAACTGACCTTCAGACTGGGCCCCTTAGCTCATAACAAGGTTACAGATATATAGAAACATTGGGGTAACAGTCACCCTGCTATAGTTCCAGGGGTACCCAGGACACAAATAAGCACTCACCCCAAATCTCCCCCTAACTGGCCTTCAGACTGGGCCCCCTAAGCTCATAACAAGGTTACAGATATATAGAAACATTGGGGTAACAGTCACCCTGCTATAGTTCCAGGGGTACCCAGGACACAAATAAGCACTCACCCCAAATCTCCCCCTAACTGATCTTCAGACTGGGCCCCCTAAGATCATAACAAGGTTACAGATATATAGAAACATTGGGGTGTCACCCTGCTATAGTTCCAGGGGTACCCAGGACACAAATAAGCACTCACCCCAAATCTCACCCTAACTGGCCTTCAGACTGGGCCCCCTAAGCTCATAACAAGGTTACAGATATATAGAAACATTGGGGTGTCACCCTGCTATAGTTCCAGGGGTACCCAGGGTACAAATAAGCACTCACCCCAAATCTCCCCCTAACTGACCTTCAGACTGGGCCCCCTTAGCTCATAACAAGGTTACAGATATATAGAAACATTGGGGTAACAGTCACCCTGCTATAGTTCCAGGGGTACCCAGGGTACAAATAAACACTCACCCCAAATCTCCCCCTAACTGACCTTCAGACTGGGCCCCCTTAGCTCATAACAAGGTTACAGATATATAGAAACATTGGGGTAACAGTCACCCTGCTATAGTTCCAGGGGTACCCAGGGCACAAATAAACACTCACCCCAAATCTCCCCCTAACTGGCCTTCAGGCTGGGCCCCCTTAGCTCATAACAAGGTTACAGATATATAGAAACATTGGGGTAACAGTCACCCTGCTATAGTTCCAGGGGTACCCAGGGCACAAATAAACACTCACCCCAAATCTCCCCCTAACTGGCCTTCAGACTGGGCCCCCTTAGCTCATAACAAGGTTACAGATATATAGAAACATTGGGGTGTCACCCTGCTATAGTTCCAGGGGTACCCAGGGTACAAATAAGCACTCACCCCAAATCTCCCCCTAACTGACCTTCAGACTGGGCCCCCTTAGCTCATAACAAGGTTACAGATATATAGAAACATTGGGGTAACATTCACCCTGCTATTCCAGGGGAATTACATGCACATAGAAGTATATCTTGTGTTCTCTGTACATGTGTATTTATAGGCTAAAGCTGCCATATTGCTTGACTCCGTTGAGGAGGTCTCCATCATAATATGATGCCGCTGTTGTAATAAAGAAAATGCCTTGTGGAATTTTCAATAGTAACAATAAGCAATAACTTACTACTGGCAGCTCCCAACCATAAGTTTAAATGGAAACAAAGAAAAAAGAAGGAAAGAAAAGGTGTAGGGGCTCATTTATTGATGGATAAGATAAGTACGTGAGAGCAACAATATCAGGGCCTTATTCCAGAGTTATGTGCCGGATTAGAAATCAGATACAAGGGAGCCTCATATATAACTGTTTATATACCATAGAATAAATGTTTCAGAGAGAGATAAAGTGTAATATAGACTCTGATTTAACACAATATGGCACTGGATTTGCCTCTGGACTGATCCCATAATAATTTAATCCCAATAAAGGGCTTTTATCCATCTGACAAATTACAAGTGACGGACTAAAGTGAAAGGGTGAGAAATCCACGGATGTTCAATTCCACTGAATATGAGAATGAATCCCGGGTCCCATCCCCCTGTCCTTATATTGATTCCTGGCCGGGACCCCCCCTCCGTAATCCCACAGCAAACACTCAGTGATGTATAATGTGCGGGATGTGACAGGTTGTTTCCATCACTCGCTGTTGTGTGTTTGTAGGACAAACGGGATGTGCCGTGTAAAGGAATCCCTAGGGGCACAGCATG
This sequence comes from Xenopus laevis, assembly GCF_017654675.1. Taxonomy (NCBI): domain Eukaryota; kingdom Metazoa; phylum Chordata; class Amphibia; order Anura; family Pipidae; genus Xenopus; species Xenopus laevis. Next base: position 163,813,784 of record NC_054379.1, on the reverse strand, counting down.
AAAACACACAATGCAAGCGCCAAATGCAACTGCCAACTGACATCTTTTATGTTCCTGATGGACATTTCTTTTTTTCTTCAAATATTTCTTTCATTGAAGATCAGAGTGGTAATAGCATGTAAACATTGGGTATTGTTTGTATTTGTAAGATTGTTACGAGGACCATAAGACAACAGAAACATTTGGTCGGCTTTTCTCTGGGAAATCTCCTCCACGTGGTCGACAAACAACACAGTTGGGTCTAAGGGAACTGGTGCGTCTGTTTTGTTTTGTATTAATAATGTTTAGTTGGACCAGAACCTCTGGATTAGGGGACAGGTCCACTCTGATGGACATTTGTACTTCTAGTACAGTGTGTGTGGGGCAGGCCCGGACTGGCAAAATGTGGGTTCTGGCAAATGCCAGAGGGGCTGCTATACGGTCCCATTGAAAGTCAGTATTTAGTGGGCTGGTGGGGACTGATTGGGCCTCTATGGGGGCTGATTGGGCCTCTATGTGGGCTGATTGGGCCTCTGTGTACCTGAAATGCCAGGGCCTATTTTAATTCTCAGTCCGGACCTGGTGTGGGGGTCGCGGAGAACATTGGGTGTAGGAAAAGTCAACGTTTCCTTAGTGCTGAATCGATAGCAACCAACCGATTAGTGAACTGCACAAGACTAGAGATAATACATAGACCCAAACCTCAGTAGCTTTATCTGCAGCCTCACACACTACCCACCACCCGCCATGAAGAAGTGACCACAAGTGAAATGATCCAAGGGCAGGCAGAAGGTGCGACGAGAGAAGAACAAGTCCTGCCCCACCACCCCTAACTATATCTGCATTTGCCAACCTGCTACCCATCAAATACCCGCAGGTACCAAACCCACTGCAGGACTCTTCTAACTGTAGCTTGCTATGAGTTAGACCAAGGGAAAGCTTTCCTTGTCGTGCTTATATGACTTTTAAAGGGACGCTGTCGTGGGAAAACATGGGGTTTTTTTTCAAATGCCTCAGTTAAAGTTCTGCTCCAGCAGAATTCTGCATTGAAATCCATTTCTCAAAAGAGCAAACAGATTTTTTTATATTTAATTTTGAAATCTGACATGTGGCTAGACATATTGTCAGTTTCCCAGCTGCCCCCAGTCACGTGACTTGTGCTCTGATAAACTTCAGTCACTCTTTACTGCTGTACTGCAAGTTGGAGTGATATCACCCCTCCCTCCCCTCCCCCCCCCCCACAGCAACAACAGAACAGTGGGAAGGTAACCAGATAGCAGCTCCCTAACACAAGATAACAGCTGCCTGGTAGATTTAAAAACAGCACTTTATAGTAAAATCCAAGTCCCACTGCAACACCTTCAATTACATTGAGTAGGAGAAACAACAGCCTGCCAGACTGCAGTTCCATCTTAAAGTGCTGGCTCTTTCTGAAATCACATGACCAGGCAAAATGACCTGAGATGCACCTACACACCAATATTACAACTAAATACACTTGCTGGTTCAGGAATGAAACTTTATATTGTAGAGTGAATTATTTGCAGTGTAAACAGTGTCATTTAGAAATAAAAAAACTACATCATAAAAATCATGACAGTATACCTTTAAGGTGTCCAGACACAGAGAGAAAATGACTGGAGACCCAGCTGGCATTTTGTCAGCCTGGGTTTTGGACCAAAATGACAGTTTCACAGTATGTATCTGGTGAAAATCCAATGAACCCCCTCAGGCAATTGATGCAATCTGCTGCTGGTGTCTATACACTGACCCCTTGTGATCTAAACAATTGGATTATCTACCACCAATTTGAGCACCCTAGTAGTGTATATCACATGGGTGGGCAGTAGCTCCACTCATTTGGTGACCCTTCTTAAAGGGGTTGTTCAACTTTAAATTAACTGTTAGTATGATGAAGTGAGTGATATTCTGAGACAATTTTCTATTGGCTTTCATTTTTTATTATTTTTAGTTTTTGATTTATTTAGCTTTTTATTCAGCAGCTCTCCCTTTTGCAGTTTCAGCTGTCTGGTAGGTAGGGTCCAATTTCCCCTAGCAACCATGCATTGATTTGAATACGAGACTGGAATATGAATAGTAGAGGGCTGAATAGAAAGATGAGTAATAAAAAGTAACAATGACAATACATTTGTAGCCTTACAGAGCATTTGTTTTTAGATGGGGTCAGTGACCCCCAATTGAAAGCTGGAAAGAGTCAGAAGAAGAAGGCAAATAATTCAAAAACTATAAAAAAAAAGACAAAATGAAGACCAATTGAAAAGGTGCTTAGAATTAGCCATTCTATGACATATTAAAAGTTAATTTAAATGTGAATCACGTCTTTAACAAGATCCTTTCCATGTTTGAGCAACTTCACAAAAGCTTTGCCACCATATACTGTATAACTGAGATGTTCTTTCCAGTCCTATATTCCATGCAGGCCACGCCATGGTCCATAAATGGAGTCTTAAGGATAAATACCCAGAGAAGAATGGCACTGCACACCACGCATTTCACAAAAAATAATTTTCCCCCAATAAGGTCTTTCAAAAGCATTGCAAGGCTCTGCAAGTATTAGCAGGAACGTGTAATTATCTCTTTGAGTTTGACGTTTACCCTCAGGCACCTTCAAGGGTTACTGGTCATGTGATAAACTGGGGGCAGATGAGAGCGAAAGCTTTCAGAGGTTTTTGCCCCAAATAAAAAGATACTCCCAAAAGTGTCAAGGTGAATGAGGATGGGTCACTGTACCTGAGCAATTACAGTTCAAGGAAATTTGTAGGGGTAACATTATCCTTTATAATACATGAGTGATACTCAGTTCCCTGTATAACTCAGCCTGCAGCCTTGTGTCTTTATATGGTCACAGAACAACCCCTCAGTGACTTCTAATATCCTTATCATTTACAGTAGGGGGTACATTATCCTTTATAATACATGAGTGATACTCAGAGTTCCCTGTATAACTCAGCCTGCAGCCTTGTGCCTTTATATGGTCACCGAACAACCCCTCAGTGACTTCTAATATCCTTATCATTTACAGTAGGGGGTACATTATCCCTTATAATACACGAGTGATACTCAGAGTTCCCTGTATAACTCAGCCTGCAGCCTTGTGCCTTTATATGGTCACAGAACAACCCCTCAGTGACTTCTAATATCCTTATCATTTACAGTAGGGGTAACATTATCCTTTATAATACATGAGTGATACTCAGTTACCTGTATAACTCAGCCTGCAGCCTTGTGCCTTTATATGGTCACAGAACAACCCCTCAGTCACTCCTAATATCCTTATCATTTACAGTAGGGGGTACATTATCCCTTATAATACATGAGTGATACTCAGAGTTCCCTGTATAACTCAGCCTGCAGCCTTGTGCCTTTATATGGTCACAGAACAACCCCTCAGTGACTTCTAATATCCTTATCATTTACAGTAGGGGGTACATTATCCCTTATAATACATGAGTGATACTCAGAGTTCCCTGTATAACTCAGCCTGCAGCCTTGTGCCTTTATATGGTCACAGAATAACCCCTCAGTGACTTCTAATATCCTTATCATTTACAGTAGGGGGTACATTATCCCTTATAATACACGAGTGATACTCAGAGTTCCCTGTATAACTCAGTCTGCAGCCTTGTGCCTTTATATGGTCACAGAACCCCTCAGTGACTTCTAATATCCTTATCATTTACAGTAGGAGGTACATTATCCCTTATAATACATGAGTGATACTCAGAGTTCCCTGTATAACTCAGCCTGCAGCCTTGTGCCTTTATATGGTCACAGAACAACCCCTCAGTGACTTCTAATATCCTTATCATTTACAGTAGGGGGTACATTATCCCTTATAATACATGAGGGATACTCAGAGTTCCCTGTATAACTCAGCCTGCAGCCTTGTGCCTTTATATGGTCACAGAATAACCCCTCAGTGACTTCTAATATCCTTATCATTTACAGTAGGGGGTACATTATCCTTTATAATACATGAGGGGTACTCAGCCTGAGAAAGTCATTATGTGTGCTGATTTCTATGTTTGCACATTACTTGCTCAGGCAGGAATTCCCTGTATAGTCAGGTAGGGAGTTACTGTACAACTGGCTCCCATCCCTCATTCAGAAGGAGCTGACCTCTGGCATTTAGGTGCTCACCTGAGCTGGGCTGCACTGGAAACCAGTTGGAAACCTACATAAATCTTCCACACTTCAAATGGGAGCAGATGAAAGAGAAGGTTGGGAGATAACCCAGGGAGAATTCCTCTGTCAGTTGTTTGTCATCATTACAGCACAAGGGGTCTTGTTGGTACATGGAAACTTTGTGTAATGGGAGTTAGTTCTTGTGCTCTTTATGGTCATTTCAGTTGGCTGTAAAAAAAATGGTATAGAGGTGCATTAAAGTGTTTTATACTGTATATACCATCTATATCAGGGATCCCCAACCTTTTGAACCCACGAGCAACATTCAGAAGTAAAAGGAGTTGGGGAGCAACACAAGCATGAAAAAGGTTCTTGGGGTGCCAAATAAGTGATGTGATTGGCTATTTGGTAGCCCCTGTGTCTGTGTGGACTGTCAATTTACATTAAGGCTCTGTTTGGCAGTACACCTGGTTTTTATGAAACCAAAACTTGCCTCCAAGCCTGGAATTAAAAAATAAGCTCCTGCTTTGAGGCCCCTGAGAGCAACATCCAAGGAGTTGAAGAGCAACATGTTACTCACGAGCTACTGGTTGGGGATCACTGATCTATATGAATACATACAGGGCTATATGAATAAATACATGGCTATATGAATACATACAGGGCTATATGAATACATACAGGGCTATTTGAATACATACAGGACTATATGAATAAATACATGGCTATATGAATACATACAGGGCTATATGAATACATACAGGGCTATATGAATACGTACAGGGCTATTTGAATACATACAGGGCTATATGAATACATACAGGGCTATATGAATACTTACAGGGCTATATGAATACTTACAGGGCTATATGAATACATACAGGGCTATATGAATACATACAGGGCTATATGAATACATACAGGGCTATATGAATACTTACAGGGCTATATGAATACTTACAGGGCTATATGAATACATACAGGGCTATATGAATACATACAGGGCTACGTGAATACATACAGGGCTATATGAATACGTACAGGGCTATATGAATACGTACAGAACTATATGAATACGTACAGGGCTACGTGAATACATACAGGGCTATATGAATACATACAGGGATACATGAATATATACAGGGCTTTGTGAATACATACAAGGCAATATGAATATCTACAGGGCAATATGAATATGTACAGGGCTATATGAATTCGTACAGGGCTATATGAATACGTACAGGGCTATATGAATACGTACAGGGCTACGTGAATACATACAGGGCTACGTGAATACATACAGGGCTTTGTGAATACATACAGGGCTATATGAATACATACAGGGCTACGTGATACAGGGCTACCTGAATACATACAGGGCTTTGTGAAAACATGCAGGGCTATATGAATACATACAGGGCTTTGTGAATACATACAGGGCTATATGAATACATACAGGGCTACGTGATACAGGGCTACCTGAATACATACAGGGCTTTGTGAAAACATACAGGGCTATATGAATACATACAGGGCTATATGAATACATACAGGGCTATATGAATACATACAGGGCTATATGAATACATACAGGGCTATATGAATACATACAGGACTATATGAATACATACGGGGCTATATGAATACATACGGGGCTATATGAATACATACTGGGCTATATGAATACGTACAGGGCTATATGAATACATACGGGGCTATATGAATACATACAGGGCTATATGAATACATACGGGGCTATATGAATACATACAGGGCTATATGAATACATACGGGGCTATATGAATACATACAGGGCTATATGAATACGTACAGGGCTATATGAATACATACAGGGCTACATGAATACATACAGGGCTATATGAATACATACAGGGCTATTTGAATATGTACAGGGCTACATGAATACGTACAGGGCTACATGAATACATACAGGGCTATATGAATACATACAGGGCTTTGTGAAAACATACAGGGCTATATGAATACATACAGGGCTATATGAATACATACAGGTCTATATGAATACATGCAGGGCTATATGAATACATACAGGGCTATTTGAATATGTACAGGGCTACATGAATACGTACAGGGCTACATGAATACATACAGGGCTATATGAATACATACAGGGCTTTGTGAAAACATACAGGGCTATATGAATACATACAGGGCTATATGAATACATACAGGACTATAAGAAAAGATACGGGGCTATATGAATACATACAGGGCTATATGAATCATACAGGGCTACATGAATACATACAGGGCTATTTGAATATGTACAGGGCTATATGAATACATACAGGGCTATATGAATACATACAGGGCTACATGAATACATACAGGGCTATTTGAATATGTACAGGGCTATATGAATACATACAGGGCTACATGAATACATACAGGGCTATTTGAATATGTACAGGGCTATATGAATACATACAGGGCTATATGAATACATACAGGCCTATATGAATACATACAGGACTATATGAATACATACAGGGCTATATGAATACATACAGGGCTATTTGAATATGTACAGGGCTATATGAATACATACAGGACTATATGAATACATACAGGACTATATGAATACATACAGGACTATATGAATACGTACAGGGCTATATGAATACATACAGGGCTATATGAATACATACAGGCCTATATGAATACATACAGGGCTATATGAATACATACAGGGCTATTTGAATATGTACAGGGCTATATGAATACATACAGGACTATATGAATACATACAGGACTATATGAATACATACAGGACTATATGAATACGTACAGGGCTATATGAATACATACAGGGCTATATGAATACATACAGGCCTATATGAATACATACAGGACTATATGAATACATACAGGACTATATGAATACGTACAGGGCTATATGAATACATACAGGGCTATATGAATACATACAGGACTATATGAATACATACAGGGCTATATGAATACATACAGGACTATACAAATAAAGAATAATGGTGCAGTGGGAAAGTCAACGTTATTAGAGGTATCTCCTGCATAAACAATCCTGGGGGTTGAAAAAGAGGTGACCCAGTATGAAAGCAGCCTATTGTAAAGAGAGATCTGGATATACCTGTAATGTACAGTTGTTATTCTGTGTGTGTATTGTGTGTATATTGTGTGTGTATATTGTATGAGGGTGGATCACTGACAGGCTGAAAGCTCCAGGCAACATCAGGGCTGGGCCCCCAGGAGCAGAGCAGCTTGTGCTGCTGAATGACAAACAGTTCAGAGGTCGAGTAGCTAAAAACCAGCAATAAATCCCTAAAATAACAACTTTCCACCCCAAAAAAATGTTCTCATTATGATTGTAAAAATATCCAGGCAATGACACAATCCTTTTATCCCTTTTTGTCAGGCATCAAGGTTCCTACATGAGCAGAACAAGATTCCGAGCTTAAACTCCTCGATGACTGATGGACGAACGACACAAACATCTCTGTCATTGTGAGCTCACGCGACATTTACACACATTGCAGGTCATCCACCAATCCGTGGAGGGAGCCTTCATTTTTGTGTGTGTGGGGGGGGGGGGGGGCGAGGCAGTCCTCATCCAATAAACCTGCCCAATAAATACCCAGTGTCTTTGATGACACTCACTAGAAGGGGACAATTTACTCATTTTTTATTACCAAAATACTCTTTACCAAAATATTTTATTACCAAAATACTCTTTACCACGAAAAATGTAATATTCATTAAGTGTAAAAAAACACAAAAAACTCTTAAAGGGGTGGTTCACCTATACGTTAGCATTTATTATGTTATACAGTGGCCAATTCTAAGCAACGTTTTGATTGGCCTTCATTTTTTATTTTTTTATAGTTGTTGAATTATTTACCTTCTTCTTCTGACTCTTTCCAGCTTTCAAATGGGGGGGGGGGGTCACTGACCCCATCTAACAAAACAAATGCCCCTTAAGGCTACAAATTTATTGTTATTGCTCCTTTTTTATTAGGGATGCACTGAATCCATTATTTTGGATTTGTCTAAAGCCCCGAATCCATGAAAGATTAGGCCAAATACTGAACCAAATCCGAACCCTAATTAGCATATGTAAATCAGTGAGAGGGAGGGTAAAAGCGAGCCGCACGTGAATTGCGTGGCAAAAAAATGTTTTACTTCCTTGTTTTGTGATGAAAAGTCACATGATTTTAAGCATACCTCCCAACCGTCCCGTTTTCAGCAGGACAGTCCCTCTTTTGACAGTTCAACCCACAGTCCCGCATTGGAAAGTCCTGACTTTCTCTGCACTGAACAGCCAGTTAAAAAAAAACAAAGTTTCTAACTTAATTGGCTTTTGGCAGAGAGCCAAGAACAGCCACCAGGTGCAAATAAGATACTTTGTAACAATGTTGAGATGGAGGTCCCTTGGGAGAAGTTAGACTTGCAATTCACCTTCATTAACAAAACTGTAAGGGCAGGACTCGATGATGCATCGAGTCCTGCCCTAATAACTGGAAAAAAAACAGAATTATGTTCAAACTTTCATGACTTTGTAAATTTTGTAAAATTAACATGGTAATAGGGGGTGTGGCCACCAAAATGGGCGTAGTGGGAAAAAAATTGCCACGATACGCGCAGCAAATTTTTTCGTCTTACTTTTAATTTCCAAAATGTTGGGAGGTATATTTTAAGTATTCTTATTATTTCTATTTAGGCCTCTCATATTCCTATTCCAGTCTCTTTTACAAATCAGTGCATGGTTGCTAGGGTAATTTGGACCCTAGCAACCAGATTGCTGAATTGTAAACTGGAGAGCTGCTGAATAAAAAGCTAAAAACTTAGAACCCACAAATAATGAAAAAAATGAAAGCCTATTGCAAATTGTCTCAGAATTTCACTCTCTATAGCAGTGGTCCCCAACCAGTGGCTCACAAGCAACATGTTGCTCCCCAACACCTTATATGTTGCTCCCAGTGGCCTCAAGCAGGTGCTTATTTTTGAATTCCAGGCTTGGAGACAAGTTTTGGTTGTATAAAACCCAGATGTACTGCCAAACAGTCTCCTGTAGGCTGCCAGTCAAATACCCAAATAACCTCACAGCCCTTATTTGGCACCCCATGAAGTCACGTAGAAGTAGGGGTGCACCAAATCCACTATTTTGGGGTTCAAACAAATCCTTTGTGAAAGATTTGGCTGAATACCAAACTGAATCCGAGTCCTAATTTGCATATTCAAATAAGGGGAGGAAGGGCAAAAAGAGAGTCATGTGATTCTAAGGATTTGGATTTGATCCAAACTCTGCTGAAAAAGGCCAAATCCTGGCCAAACACCAAACTGAGTCCTGCATTTGGTGCATCCCTACGTAGAAGTTGTAGAAGTCAATGAGAACTGTCCTTTTAGCACGAAATTTCTTCAGAAAATTTATGATTTTGAGCTTTTTATTTTTTTTGGGATTCATTCCAAATTCAAATTCGTTCATGCTGTTTATATTCGGTCAAGCACATTCGTGCTTTTTTCAATGTGAGTTTAGTCATGGTTGAAAAAAAACCTCTAAAACGACACAAATTAGAATTTTGATAAATCGGCCTTGAAGTGTCAGGAAATATATTCAAGGCTTCACTTGCTCTTGAGCTCTTGATCCAGGTAAGGATTAACTGCTTGAAATGGATATGATTAAAGGGAACTAAGGAATGTGCTGTCTTTTACGTTACTGGAACCAGAGAACCAGAATCTCCAAATAGTCACTGACACACTTCTCCATCAACTCCATTATGGTGCCAACATCAACAATGCATTGTAACTGCTGCACTCACTTTTTCCCATTGTTTCCGTATCGGTAAAAACATATTTGTGATCTCAGGATAAAGCAGCGAAATGTGCTTATATGGAAGCCAGATCTGCAGGGTATGATGGGTATTTCTTCCTCTTATTAAAGAATGGGGTGCGGCCTGTTATGCCTAGAACATTCCTCAGCAAAATATATATTTGCATTTATACATGTGCTGTTGCATTGATTTGCCTTGACTGGCTCATTCTCCACAGGAAAGTGAATATTAAAAAAATATTTAACCCTTTTAAAGCCAGCTAAGTTCTGCGCTTTATTTCTGTTCAGTTCCAGTTTTTTTTTATCCTTTCAGAATGTCTAACTATATCTTTATATTCCAAGGTTTTGCAAAAATTAGTGCTTTGTAAGAAATCATTAAAAACCACCTAAAAGCTTGCAGTTTACAGCATCTTATCTACCATATGGCATTTCATACAAAGATTAAACATCACAAACATAAATGCCAGGGGTCTCCTGAACAGTTTGATGTCCAATATGCATAGGTTGGCCAAAGTATGTGGTATGTTGATACCCAAAAATAAAATTATGCATATGAATTTTCATGTCTAACACTCGCCTACAGCAAAATCAATACATATCCTGCATTTTATGTATTACAAGAGAGCCTAAAATTTAATTGACCTCAGAAACTATCTGAGGAAAGAACGCATTATAATGAATTCAAAATGGGTAACTAGATCTCTCTGCTCAAATGACCAAACTGCAACTTTATGCGGAAATTTGTGGTTTTTATAAAATATCCAAATTTTGTCTCAAAACTTTCAGTTTATAGCATCTTATATCCTATGTGTAATTTGATAACGTTATGAAATATCATAAATATTAATGGTAGGGGTCTTCTGAACAGTTTGATGCCCAGTATGCATAGGATTCTCAAAGTATATGGCATATAAATACTCCATAGTTAAAATAGTGCTTATGAATATTCACAGCTGACATCAAGTCTCTAAAGTAATACAATGCATGTGTTTTATGTATCATAAGAGACTTTAAATTCTCTTATGATACATAAAGTATCCAAGTAGAACCAAAAACATCATATATTTTTAGAAAGAGCACTATAAATTCTAAACGGTTAAATGGGTATTTTCTATTACAAACTACCAAACCACAAATCTACAATATGTTGAATCTATGTTGAATATATGAATACAATTGCACTTTACAGCATCTTATCTCCCGGATGTCATTAGGTACTAAAATAAAAAGTCCTAATTATGAATGCCAGAGACGCTCCAAAGTTAAAATAGTACATATGAATGTTAATGGCTGACACTTTGTCTTCTACAAAACCCAATACAATGTCTGTGTTTTATATGATTTGAAAAAACTTAAAAGTACAGTGATCATGCCCCAAAGGCCAATTGTCTAACGATGTCCGAACGAGGGAGGACTGTGGAATGTTTTAAATGCCTCCCCACTACTTGACTGTGAAGTGCTGCAGAATGTAAAACAAGGGCCAAGTTCCCCTTTCTCTCATAACCCCCCCTCCCCCCTGGCCCAGTTACTTTGCTGGACTAACCAACCCCTTGGTCTGGGCCTTTATAACATTCCCACAAATGCAGAACCTGCATAGAATCTCCAACCTGTGGCACTTTTACAGTATCTAAAGAGAGTACATTCATGGGGAGGTTGCACTTTATTTGCGGTCTAAAGAAAATGGCAACTCCCGGTAGCATACATGAATGCAAAAACATAGAGAATAAGATAGGTTTCCATACTGGACTTTCTCATTAGGCTCTTGGCACGCAGGGCGTATTCACCGGTGGTATTTCCCAGATGATGGAGAGGAGCTTGAACCTGGCAGAGAAGGTTGCCATTAGTACTCATGGAAAGTTGTAAAGACGTAGTGTTAGCAATGGCCATTATAAACCTCCCAGGAAAATGAAATTACCTTGGGCTTAATTCCTGGCACTCATTTTAGTGCCTACCTGTCAAAGTCCTCTCTCCATCAAAGCCGCCCCTTCTTCTCCGAAATTAATGGGCAACTGCTGTAAATCACCCTAATGTATCAGTCAGGATCCCCTCCTACCTACCCAGCCCAGGGGCACCCAGTCCCATGCTAACACTAGACATTTAATTGGCTGCTCCAAGAAAAGGACACCTGCATTCGGCTTAAGGATTTGCCTTCCCGACAAATGTATCTATATGCTGAGCTGTGACCTTATAATAACAGCCATTAACCTTTACAGTTGCTCTCAAGTCTCTTTGATCCCCCCCCCCCACCAAAATGGAATAGTCTTCAAAAGCAGCAGCCTTTTTTTAAAACATATCCCGTCTCTCATTGCTACGTGGAGCCCGTCTAGTCCAAACATTATGTCTACAGTGGATAGTAAGTGAAAGGTACCTACCTAATAAAATGCAGTTTAAAATATCAAAGGTCGAAAATTCAAATTCAAATTTATTTTATTTTTTTAATAGTCAAAACCGTCAAATTCGACTAGGGAGTTATTCAAATTCAATTCAAGTTTTTTTAAAAAAAAATCAAATTAGATTTTCAAGATTCATACTCTGGCCCTTTAAGAACTCAAATTAGACTATTTGCTACCAAAAACCTTTCCAATTGCTGTTTAAGTCAATGGGAGAGGTCCAGGGATCAATTTGGACTTTTTTTTGCAGCCTTTCTGATATTCAGAGGAAAAAAACTCAAATCTAGTTTTTAAAATTTTGCGTTCGATTCGAGTCTTCTGGTCGAATTCCGTTCATCCGAGTTTAAAAAATTCAATTTTATTTATAAATTTTAAATTTATGGGAGTTTAGGGGAGCTTTTAAAAACCCATGTGAATTCGAAATTCGACATTTGATAAATGTGCCTCCCTCTGTTAATATTATATGTATTATGGGGCAGATTTATCAAGGGTCAAAAAGAAAATTAGAAGTAAAAAAATTAGAATTTCAAGCTATTTTTGTGTACTTCGACTAGGGAATAGTCCAAATGTGATTTGAATTTGAAAAGAATTCTAAAATTCGAATATCGAAATTTATCATGTATTGTCGCTTTGAAACTTCAACTTCGACCATTCGCCGTCTAAAACCTGCTGAATTGCTGTTTTAGCCTACGGGGAACCTCCTAGAACCCATTTGGAGTCAATTGGTGGACTTTGAAAAATCAAAGGTTTTTTTTGGAAAATACTTCGAATTGAATTCGATCGAATACGATCTTACTTCGATTCGACCAATCAAAAACAGCCGATTCACCCGCAGAACAAAACTTCGTTTTTTTTAATATATTTCAGTTGGTCTTTTTTTATTAGAATTTTGAAGTTATGGGAGTTCAAAAAAACTGCCATTACTTCGAAATTCGACCCTTTATAAATCTGCCCCTATATGTATTGATGTCCCCTTTAGCTGATGATGGTATTCCCTATGGCAGCAGGACGCAGTTCCCCAAGTGTGCTTCTACTATTTTAATGGAACCCTAAATGGGCAATTTAAAGGGAATATTAATCCCCTATTATAAGCTATAAGGATATAAGAAGTACTGATATATCATCCAACAACCAAGAAGGGTCAGTTTCAGTTTGAACAAAGAACATGTGATCAATAGAATTGCAAAATGGTCTTTCAAAATTGCCATCCCCCCATGATGATAAAAATGCCCAGATAGTTAAGTAGTATGTTCAAAACAAACCAAACTGCCCAACAAAAACTCTGGGCATGAATGGGTTACTTTACAATGGTATGGTCACAATATATTGGATGGCCTGGGCACAGAGCTAAAGCCTTCGAGTTCAGGCGATGTATTATGCAGAAATCGTTAAATGCTACTTGTGTTCTATAAAACATGAAATTAAACTGTCACTTTGGTAAATCATGGAAGGTGACATTTTGACATGAGAAAATACATAATTCATGAACTCGTGTGAAGAGGGATTTTAAAGAATATAAATTGGATGATCGTTTTCAGCTTGAGTGCTTATTCCTCCGGCACAAAAGGCAACCCTTGCACCACGAGGCATCGAAGGGTCGAAATAAGGGGAAAAAAAGAAGAATATTGGTTCAGTAATGGGCCAAATTCAGGTTCAAATTTGCCTAGAAATCATACATCTAGGGGCAGATTTACATAGGGTCGAATATCGAGGGTTAATTAACCCTCGATATTCGACTGCCGAATGTAAATCCTTCGACTTCGAATATCGAAGTCGAAGGATTTAGCGCTATTCCTACGATCGAATGATCAAAGGAATAATTGTTCGATCAAACGATTAAATCCTTCCAATCGAACGATTCGAAGGATTTTAATCCATCGATCGAAGGATATTCCTTCGATCAGAAAATTTTTAGGAAGCCTATGGGGACCTTCCCATAGGCTAACATTGGCCTCGGTAGGTTTTAGGTGGCGAACTAGGGGGTTGAAGTATTTTTCAAAGAGACAGTACTTCGACTATGGAATGGTCGAAAAGTCAATCGATTTTTAGTTCGAATCGTTCGATTCGAAGTCGTAGTCGAAGGTCGAAGTAGCCTATTCGATGGTCGAAGTAGCCATATTCGAAATTCGAAATTCAAAGTATTTTTTCTTCTATTCCTTCACTCGAGCTAAGTAAATGGTCCGTTTTTGATCGAATAGGTCCGTATTCGGCTGATTTAGAATAAAAAGGAATATCGCATTCGATCAAATTCGATTCAACGTTTTTCCCTGAAAAAACTTAGATTTTTCAAAGTCCACCAATTGACTCCAAATTGGTTCTTGGAGGTCCCCCATAGGCTAAAACAGCAATTCTGCACGTTTTAGATGGCGAATGGTCGAAGTTGAATTTTTAAAGAGACAGTACATATATTCAAATTTTTGCATTTTTTCAAATTCAAATTCCCTAGTCGAAGTACACAAAAAATAGCTCAAAATTAGATTTTTTTTTCATTCGAAAATTCACCTCGACCTTTGATAAATCTGCCCTTTGTAGAATTTCTTTACCAACTCTCTAAAAGCAAATATTCCATAACTTGAGGCCAGACAAATGCTGACCATCCCATCAGGAGACATGGGACTGGATCAGTACAGGACCAGAAAGCAGAACAGGTGAGAAGAGCTTCAAGTATGTACAGCGCTGCGAAATATGTTGGCACTATATAAATACATGTTAAAAAAGTAGGAGAGCAAAGAAGTCCACCGTCTGGAACCAAAATCTCCCCGGCTCCTCGGCCACACTCCTTGCTCTTTCCCCATCAGACGGTATAAATACAAGTGATGTAGGAGGGTAGTTTGGTTGAATCCATCTTTAAAAAGCCATATTACTATTAATTTATGCACAGCAGGTGGCCAATAGGAGTGGAACAATCCAGTATTTTGGAATGGAATGGATGGCATTTACTGGAAAAAAAATAATCTTAGTTTATATATTTAGTTACTATAGTTTATATAAACAAGCTGCTGTGTAGCCATGGGGGCAGCCATTCAAGCACAGGATACACAGTAGATAACAGATAAGTACTACTATAGTTTATATAAACAAGCTGCTGTGTAGCCATGGGGGCAGCCATTCAAGCACAGGATACACAGTAGATAACAGATAAGTACTACTATAGCTTATATAAACAAGCTACTGTGTAGCCATGGGGGCAGCCATTCAAGCACAGGATACACAGTAGATAACAGATAAGTACTACTATAGTTTATATAAACAAGCTGCTGTGTAGCCATGGGGGCAGCCATTCAAGCACAGGATACACAGTAGATAACAGATAAGTACTACTATAGTTTTTATAAACAAGCTGCTGTGTAGCCATGGGGGCAGCCATTATAGCACAGGATACACAGTAGATAACAGATAAGTACTACTATAGTTTATATAAACAAGCTGCTGTGTAGCCATGGGGGCAGCCATTCAAGCACAGGATACACAGTAGATAACAGATAAGTACTACTATAGTTTTTATAAACAAGCTGCTGTGTAGCCATGGGGGCAGCCATTCAAGCACAGGATACACAGTAGATAACAGATAAGTACTACTATAGTTTATATAAACAAGCTGCTGTGTAGCCATGGGGGCAGCCATTCAAGCACAGGATACACAGTAGATAACAGATAAGTACTACTATAGTTTATATAAACAAGCTGCTGTGTAGCCATGGGGGCAGCCATTCAAGCACAGGATACACAGTAGATAACAGATAAGTACTACTATAGTTTATATAAACAAGCTGCTGTGTAGCCATAGGGGCAGCCATTCAAGCACAGGATACACAGTAGATAACAGATAAGTACTACTATAGTTTATATAAACAAGCTGCTGTGTAGCCATAGGGGCAGCCATTCAAGCACAGGATACACAATAGATAACAGATAAGTACTAATATAGTTTATATAAACAAGCTGCTGTGTAGCCATGGGGGCAGCCATTCAAGCACAGGATACACAGTAGATAACAGATAAGTACTACTATAGTTTATATAAACACGCTGCTGTGTAGCCATGGGGGCAGCCATTCAAGCACAGGATACACAGTAGATAACAGATAAGTACTACTATAGTTTATATAAGCTGCTGTGTAGCCATGGGGGCAGCCATTCAAGCACAGGATACACAGTAGATAACAGATAAGTACTACTATAGTTTATATAAACAAGCTGCTGTGTAGCCATGGGGGCAGCTATTCAAGCACAGGATGCACAGTAGATAACGGATACACTCTGAAGAATCCAATTGTATACTACAGAGCTTATCTACTGTGTATCCTGTGCTTGAATGGCTGTCCCCATGGCTACACAGCAGCTTGTTTATATAAACTATAGTAGTACTTATCAGGTTATCTACTGTGTATCCTGTGCTTGAATGGCTGCCCCCATGGCTACACAGCAGCCTGTTTATATAAACTATAGTAGTACTTATCTGTTATCTACTGTGCATCCTGTGCTTGAATGGCTGCCCCCATGGCTACACAGCAGCTTGTTTATATAAACTATAGTAGTACTTATCTGTTATCTACTGTGTATCCTGTGCTTGAATGGCTGCCCCCATGGCTACACAGCAGATTGTTTATATAAACTATAGTAGTACTTATCTGTTATCTACTGTGTATCCTGTGCTTGAATAGCTTCCCCATGGCTACACAGCAGCTTGTTTATATAAACTATAGTAGTACTTATCTGTTATCTACTGTGTATCCTGTGCTTGAATGGCTGCCCCCATGGCTACACAGCAGCTTATATAAACTATAGTAGTACTTATCTGTTATCTAATGTGTATCCTGTGCTTGAATGGCTGCCCCCATGGCTACACAGCAGCGTGTTTATATAAACTATAGTAGTACTTATCTGTTATCTACTGTGTATCCTGTGCTTGAATGGCTGCCCCCATGGCTACACAGCAGCTTGTTTATATAAACTATATTAGTACTTATCTGTTATCTATTGTGTATCCTGTGCTTGAATGGCTGCCCCTATGGCTACACCGCAGCTTGTTTATATAAACTATAGTAGTACTTATCTGTTATCTACTGTGTATCCTGTGCTTGAATGGCTGCCCCTATGGCTACACAGCAGCTTGTTTATATAAACTATAGTAGTACTTATCTGTTATCTACTGTGTATCCTGTGCTTGAATGGCTGCCCCCATGGCTACACAGCAGCTTGTTTATATAAACTATAGTAGTACTTATCTGTTATCTACTGTGTATCCTGTGCTTGAATGGCTGCCCCCATGGCTACACAGCAGCTTGTTTATATAAACTATAGTAGTACTTATCTGTTATCTACTGTGTATCCTGTGCTTGAATGGCTGCCCCCATGGCTACACAGCAGATTGTTTATATAAACTATAGTAGTACTTATCTGTTATCTACTGTGTATCCTGTGCTTGAATAGCTTCCCCATGGCTACACAGCAGCTTGTTTATATAAACTATAGTAGTACTTATCTGTTATCTACTGTGTATCCTGTGCTTGAATGGCTGCCCCCATGGCTACACAGCAGCTTATATAAACTATAGTAGTACTTATCTGTTATCTACTGTGTATCCTGTGCTTGAATGGCTGCCCCCATGGCTACACAGCAGCGTGTTTATATAAACTATAGTAGTACTTATCTGTTATCTACTGTGTATCCTGTGCTTAAATGGCTGCCCCCATGGCTACACAGCAGCTTGTTTATATAAACTATATTAGTACTTATCTGTTATCTATTGTGTATCCTGTGCTTGAATGGCTGCCCCTATGGCTACACCGCAGCTTGTTTATATAAACTATAGTAGTACTTATCTGTTATCTACTGTGTATCCTGTGCTTGAATGGCTGCCCCTATGGCTACACAGCAGCTTGTTTATATAAACTATAGTAGTACTTATCTGTTATCTACTGTGTATCCTGTGCTTGAATGGCTGCCCCCATGGCTACACAGCAGCTTGTTTATATAAACTATAGTAGTACTTATCTGTTATCTACTGTGTATCCTGTGCTTGAATGGCTGCCCCCATGGCTACACAGCAGCTTGTTTATATAAACTATAGTAGTACTTATCTGTTATCTACTGTGTATCCTGTGCTTGAATGGCTGCCCCCATGGCTACACAGCAGATTGTTTATATAAACTATAGTAGTACTTATCTGTTATCTACTGTGTATCCTGTGCTTGAATAGCTTCCCCCATGGCTACACAGCAGCTTGTTTACACTGCTCCCTGCTGGGAATGAAGATGTTCTGTTCAAGTCCAAGTTATAGATTGAGTCTTTGGTGACCTGACTCCTGATGCTGATTTTGCCGCACTCTTCTCCCCAGCAGGTAGTGACATCTGTATCCTCCTCCATCACACAGGCAGCTGCTTTCCAGCAAAGAGAAATTCAACATTCTTGACATTAAGGATTAAAAAGTGATGACAGCTTCCTCTTTAATTGGAGATCTGTTTCCCAGACTGGGTGCTGCTCAAGGCTACAGGGAGAGGAGGGGTGAGATGTGAGAGGCCTGGGATCAAGGCAAGTAGCAAGAAGAAGGGGCACCCTGTGGCAGCAACACCTTCTCTTTTCAGGGTGGGGTAGAAAAGGAACCTTTATCTGAGTGTACTATGGTGTGGGGTGGGATTTGGGGCAGGGCTGTGGTGGCCCCCGAAAATGTTGTTGTACTTGGCCCAGTGATTTCTGATGGCAGCCCTGCCCTCCTCTCCTCTGAGTCTTTTTTGGTTTCCTCCGTAGTCCAAAACTATATTTATAGTGTCATTGGCTTCTGCTAAAAAGGGTGGTATAGGGAAATCAGACTGTAAGCTTTACCAAGGGGGTTCCCAAACTTAAGTGGGGGGGAGAGTGGGGGTGAGAGCTGTGGCTGGGGAGCCCTGGCCTGTAGCCAAACTTTGGGCAAAAGTTTTTACCCCATTTTCAACAAACTGAAAACTAGGCAGAAATCCAGCCAATTGCACGAGAGCAGCGCAGTTACCCCTGATGTCATAGCCCCACTCCAATATGTCATAACCCCTCCTCAATACGTAATGACCCGCCCCCTGACATCACTGCGCCCACCTTCCAACATCAACGACACGCCCTTCTATTCATCATCAGTCTAGTGTCATGGACTGAACAAGTGTAACCACTTACCTCCCAACATTTGAAAAATGGAAAGAGCGAGAAAAAGTTGTGCTGCCGGGAAAGTGCCGCGAAAATCTTTTGGCAACACCCCCTAATTAACAAATTAATTTTTACAAAATTTGTCAGGTTATGACATTTTTAACACATTTCTGGGAGTTTTAGTGCCGTGTTTTATGTGTTATTACAGTTTTGCTAATGAAGGTGAATTGCCCTTTAAGCTGCAAGTCACAGTTTCCTCAAGAGACCTACTTATCTTAAATGGTTACAATTGTTTCTTTGCTTATCTTAAATTGTTACAATGGTTCCTTTGCTTATCTTAAATTGTTACAAAAGTATCTAACTGCACCTGTCACATATTCTGAATTCTGTGCCAAAAGCCAGCTAAGTTAGAAACTTTGTATCTTTTTCTGGCTGTTCAGTGCAGGAGATCAAAGAGAAAGTCGGGACATTTCAGTAACAATCCAGGACTGTGGGGCTGAGCTGTCAAAATTGGGACTGTCCTGCAGAAAATGGAACAATTAGGGGGTATGTATCTGTGCTATATAAATATAAATAATAGATAATGAATATCAATATAGTCATTTGATCTGGAGTCTGTGCTCTGTATGAATTAAAAGCACCTGTTACCCTGCAGCGCCACCTGCTGATCAACCTCTTCATTACTCACCTGTCTGTCATTGGGTTTCTAAAGTGGTTCAGATGATAAAGTGGAAAGATTATTAAAGGAAAAGTAAAGATACAATTCCTAGAGCTAATAGGCATCCCCTACACCCACTGAAGCTGGGCACATCCGTCCTCAGTAAACACCAATTCTGTTCTGCACATGCACTCGTCCCTTTTCTATATTTATATATATATATATATATATATATATATATATATATATATATATATATATATATATATATATATATATATATATATATGCACACTAGTAAAGGTGTTTTTATTAGTAACACAGCATATAAATATATGTCAGTTTCTTGTAAAATGAGACAATGGGGGGGGTGCACATTGTTATTGCACTTTCTGCCAAAATTTTACATTTTAAAATTAGAATTTTGCTCTTGAAGTTCCCAGGAGTGGCTTTTTTTTCCAGCCACCCTGCCAACTTGTGAGCTGCTGATGCCTGAGGCGAGTTTCTCAAATTTCTCCCAAAAATAATAGATTTTACCGTATTTCATATAATTTCTTTGTCTAAAATCCAAATAATCAGCCATTAAACATGTTCATACCTCCCTACTGTCCCTTTTTTAATGGGACAGTCCCGCTTTTGACAGCTCAGCCCGCAGTCCTGGGTTTCTTACTCACCCAAATTTCTCTTTGATCTCCTGCACTGACGCCAGAGAAAGATACAAAGTTTCTGAAACTTAATTAAAATAAGAGGCTTTTTGGCAGAAAACCCAGAATACATGACAACTGCCCTTAGATACTTTTGTAACAATTTAAGATAAGCAAAGAAACAACTGTAACAATTTAAGATAAGCAGGTCTTTTGGGAGAACTGAGACTTGCAGCTTAAAGGGCAATTCGCTTTCATTAGCAAAACTGTTATAACACATAAAACATTGCACTAAAACTCCCAAAAATGTATTCAAAGTTTCATAACCTGCAGGTAGAACCTTGCAGGTTCATCTACATAAGCTGCTGTTGTGTCCCTGCAGTGTGACATGATTACTGACAGGAGCAATGTATATAATGACTGAGCAATATGGGCTCAAGAGGATTCTGCCAGAGGCTTTTGCCAGGGCTATTTGCCTGACCCTCTCCCAAATGTATTGGAGCCTCCCGTGGAGTCATCATTAGTCAGGACTAGTAAAGAGTAGCCAGATCCTGTAATCATCTCTCTAGGAGTGCCAGACAGATTAAGGCTACCTATATAGAACAGCTTTGGCTCCACCAAGGAGAGATAGAAGGGATTTGATCCCAAGGGCATTGTTGCCCAGTCATGGAACCAGAGACAGGTAATAGGGGTTCCACATAAGAGGTGTCCGTTGAGGAAACAGGAGGAACTCTGGGTAGACTAATATTCCCCTCTCAAGCACTACTAGAGGAAAGACTCTACAACTGGTCTGTATGGTGAGTATATGTTGACTATTATACCATGGTTGCCTTCGGTATTGTTGTACTATTCTCTCCTGTGGATCTGTGTCAATAAATCAGTTCACTTATTGTTCAACAACCACTGGCCCCCAATTCCTGTGCACTGCATACAGTTACAGTTGTACAACCCCCTGCCTCCACACTGTTCAGAGGGCTCAACCCCTGAGGAATATAGGTCTCATTCGGAGCCATTATTGGGTTAAAACTACAATTTACTATAGACTTACATTAGCTTTTCCAAATGACAGTCATCTGTAGTACCTCTGTGTCCCCCCATGCTCCCTGGTAGTGATGTGAGGGCCGGCCTGATACCTGCGGGTTGGTCGAGTTCAGGCTGACCTCTCATCCCCCTGGCTGGGTTTCGACTTCTGGCTTCATAACCACGTGCCTGCTCGCCCCGCCCCTTTTGTGATGTCATCGACTGGGTGGGTCAATGCAGGTCTAAAAAGTGAAGCCGGAAGTCTGGTTCGGGCCGGTGCGGATCAGGTGCGGGTTGGGAAAAACCCAACCCCCACATCACTACTCCCCAGCCTGTCTGAGCCACGCAAACCATAATAACACTTCAACATATTCAGTGTTGGACTAGGGGGCCACTGGCCACCATTGAGGGAGGGGGTTCAGCTGCCCTGGGCCTGGATGATTTTGGGTGTCAAGGGGGCCACGTCATGCTGCACTTACTTGGATTAGCTGTGCCCCCCGCTATCAGTGAGCTGCACACTTCAGCACACCTCCCAACATTTTGGAAAGAGGGACAAAAAAGTTGCCGTGCGTAGAGCGTCAAACCTTTTTGACCACACCTATTTTTTGACCACACCCCCTAATTACCATGCTCATTTTACAAAATTTGGCAGGTTATGAAAGTTTGAACATATTTCTGTGTTTTTTTTCCCAGTTATTACAGTTTTGCTAATGAAGGTGAATTGTCCTTTAAGCTGTGAGTCTAACTTTTCCCAAGGGACCTGTTATCTTATATTGTTACAATTACTTATTTGCTTATCTCAAAATTATTACAAAAGTATCTTATCTTCTGCTGTGGCTGTTCTGGGCTCTCTGCCAAAAGCCAATTGAGTTAGAAACTTTGTTTCTTTTTCTGGCTGTTCAGAGAAAAACTGGACTTTCCAGTACAAAAGAGGGACTGCGGGTTGAGCTGTCAAAAGCGCGACTGTCCCACTCAAAACGGGACAGTTGGCAGGTATGACTTCAAAAGGATGTGGGGGGGACCTGAGTGCTTGCATCTTTTTTTTTTAACAATTTTCTGTGCTCTCATTTGCCAGTGAAGTGTAAGTCCCGGTAAAGCCGCATGGGGATTGGATAGGTGACGTTTGAAGCTCCCCTCCAGCTCATACAATGTCCATGTGCCTCTTACTGGGACTTCACTGACAAATGAGAGAACAGAAAGCTGAAAGGAAGGAACAGTCAGATTTATATTCTACTCTCTAGAATTTTTTTATTCAGTTTTTATTCAGCTCAGATCCACTAGGTGGCAGTATGGTTACAATAAAGAATGAAACATGAGATTCTAATAGCGAATCAAACATTTGGCCTGTCTGGTCTGAATTCTCCAAAGGGGAATATAAATGGAGGTGGAATTAATTTTCATTATGTAGGAATGAACCATCCCTGGAGCTTGTGAGGATGCTGGGTAACTTGCACCCCCCTCATTGTTAGGGCTTTGTATCCTCCTGATCTGTAACTGCACTCACCAAACATATTGATCTATTCTTCAGCCAAAATGTCATTTATTTCCAAATATCAGTGGTTTGTTTACTCTGCCTTATCTTTAGTTCCTTCCCCCACTCCAAATACAAACAGACAGGTTAATAAAACTGTAAGTCCTCCTGCAGGCCCAGGGGATTGTCATTGAAATGAATGGAAGGTATTTTGTTCCCCTCACCCACCAAGGTGCAATATAACACCCTGATTTTCCCCATCTGCCAACATGATTAAAGGATAAGTTAACTTTAAAAACATGTGAATGTAAAATTGATGAGAGGGATATTCTAAGCACTTTTGCAATGTACATTCATTATTTATTTATTTTTAATTCCAGGATATTAATGGATACATGTACTGTTAATATGAATGAATTTTGTTACAACAGCGCCACCTGCTGGTCATTTTCCCACCAGTCTGACCAGCAAGTAGTCAAGGAAGTTGTCAGGAGAAAGAAAGAGGTTGATGTTCTTCTGCTTAGGAAAGATGTGAGAAAGGTTTCTAATTTTATTCCTAAACAGAAGAACATCAGAGCAGCCTCTTTCTTAATCCCTTAATATCTTGGAATGAAAAAAGAATAAATAATGAATGTACATTGCGAAAGTGCCCAGAATAGCCCCCTCATCAATATTGCATTCACTTATTTTTAAGGTTTACTTATCCTTTAAGGCAGTGGTCCCCAACCAGTGGGTCGTGAGCAGCATGTTGCTCTCCGACACCTTGAATGTTGCTCCCCGTGGCTTAAAAGCAGGTTCTTGATTTTTTTCATTCCAGGTTTGGAGGCAAGTTTTGGTTGCATAAAAAACAGGTGCACTGCAAAATGAGCCTCCTGGCAACCAGATTGAATAAGTTGCAAAATGTGAGCTGCTGAATAAAAAGCTAAATAACTCAAAAATCACAAATAATAAAAAATTAAAACCAATAGTAAATTGTCTCCAAATACCCCTCTCTACAACATACGAACAGTTAAGTAAAAACACCTTTCATCCCCGATGCCCCATAATGCTTTGATATTAAGCAGATCCTCCGCCAGTGGTACAACAGGTTATAATATAGAGGCAAAAGCATATCAGTAATTTATCTGTTACATTGAGAGTATTCTTGGCATGAGATCAAGGGCATTAGGAGATGGCAGCTAAAGGCAGGGGCATCAGTGAGGAACAGCCACTATGCTGCCATTAGGACCCAGTTACCAATGAGTTAATGGATCTGCAGCTTCAGACCAGCTGTGTAACTAGAAGTGTTTGGGTCCCACAGCAAAATCATTTTAGCCCCCCCAAACATTAGGAATAAGACATTTACTGCATATTGCCACTGCTTATCATTCAGTGCCCCACTGGGCCCCCTATATCTCCTGGGCCCCCTATATCTCCCAGGCCCCCTATATCTCCCGGACCCCCTATATCTCCCGGGTCCCCTATATCTCCCGGGCCCCCTATGTCTCCCAGGTCCCCTATATCTCCCGGGTACCCTACATCTCCTGTGTCCCCTGTATCTCCTGGGCCCCCTGTATTCCTGGGTCCCCTATATCTCCTGGGTCCCCTATATCTCTTGGGCCCCCTATATCTCCTGGGTCCCCTATATCTCCTGGGCCCCCTGTATCTCCTGGGTCCCCTATATCTCCTGGACCCCCTATATCTCCTGTGTCCCCTATATCTCCTGGGCCCCCTTGTATCTCCTGGGTCCCCTGTATCTCCTGGGCCCCCCTACAGTCACACGGCATGCTTGTGCAGTATTTCCACCCCAGCACTAGTTGCAGTAAATGCAAACAAGCCTTGCACCAGCTGCATTATATTGTGACCAGCAGAGGGCAGTGTTCTGTTACAGTTTATGGCTGAGATTAACATTGATAATAAGTATCTGCTTCTGTTCTCAGACTCATCTCACGGATCAGAGGTGGCACCGCAACGCCAGATTTTATTTCCCCTGCCATCAATTAAGTGATTAGCTGAATGAGCATTTAATCAGATTCCCCATCCAAAATGCTTCCTAAGCATCTGTTCCGCTCCGCCTGCTACTCCCATGGCCCTCGGCCAATCACAACATGGGATATTGAGTTGCGGCTCTTGCACGTCACTGACCCCCGGCTGGAAGGTTTGGACTTGCCAATATCCCTATTATTTATGTCTCTGCCATTGATGATCATGAAGATAAAGTGACAGTTACAGCCCTGATTTCTACCTCCGTTTCAAACCTTTAGAAACTTAAAGGGCAACTCCACCTAATGGTCAATGAAACAAAGGGTCATTTTATGCAACTTCCCAATATACATTCATGAAATATTTCTTATGGTATAAAATGTATTTGTGATTGCTATTTCACTGCTGGTTCTGACTCCCAAAACAATATACTGTAACTGAAACCAGCTACAGACGTGTAGTAGCACAGATTTCTGCTACATTTTTTTCAGAGTCAGAACCAGAGAATGGAAAGGGACTGACCCCTCCTACTTTAGGGCCAGTCTTTTGTCTTCTTTTGCCAGTCTCTTTCAGTGGCAGTTCCCCAATGCCAGTCTCCCAGTTCCAGGCTTGTGTGCCAGTCTCTCAGTTCGAGTCCCCCAGTGCCAGTCTCTCTGTGCCAGTCTCCCAGCGCCAGTCCTCTGATGCCAGTCTCCCAGTGTCAGTCTACAAGTTCCAGTCCGCTGTGCCAGTCTCCTAGCGCCAATCTCTCAGTGCTAGTCCCCTGGTACTAGTCTCCCAATGGCAGTCACCTGGTGCCATTCTCCCAGTTCCAGTACTTTGTGCCAGTCTCCTAGTGCTAGTCCCCTGGTGCTAGTCTTCCAGTGGCAGTCCCCCTGATGCCAGTTTCCCAGTGCCAGTCCTCTATGCTAGTCTCCTAGTGCCAGTCTCGCAGTGCCAGTCCCCCAGTGCCAGTTGGCCAGGCCCAATGCCAGTTACCCAGTGCCAGTCTCCTAGTGCCAGTCTGAAAATTCCAGGCCTCTGTGCCAGTCTCCTAGTGCCAGTCTCTCAGTGCCAGGCCCAATGCCAGTCACCAAGCACCAGTCTCCCAGTCAGTGTCTCACTGCTGTTCTATGAGAACCATCACACACCTGAATCTTTTACTTCTCATACAAAGTCTGAGGCCTGAAGGAGCCTTTTGACTTGACTTTAAACACTTGGCCTGCGGTGCCCCCTCACCTACTACTCACCCTGGGCTTCACCTGAGAACTGTCAGTTCTGGAGAAATAAAGTCCTTTTAGCTTTCAGAGGTTCGCCTGTGCCTGTGGGCACAACAGCTGAGCTGCTATATTAGTAATGTAGGAGCGGCAATGCCCGGAGGAAACTGGGCAGCAAGAAGATAAAAGAATAAAGGGAAACAAACGTCTTATTCTGTATTTGCCATTGGCACCACAGGCTTATAGAATGGTTTGTTTACACCCCCACTGGCCACAGTTACCTAATTGGAGGAGTCTACAAGGTGGGAGATAGGGATGTAGCGAACGGCGGAAAAAATGTTCGCGAACATATTCGCGAACTTGCGACAAAACATGCGAATAGTTCGCGAACGTCGCGAACCCCATAGACTTCAATGGGAAGGCGAATTTTAAAAGCTAGAAAAGACATTTCTGGCCAGAAAAATGATTTTAAAGTTGTTTAAAGGGTGCAACGACCTGGACAGTGGCATGCCAGAGGGGGATCAAGGGCAAAAATGTATCTGAAAAATCCATTGTTGACACAGCGCTGCGTTTTGTGCTGTAAAGGGCAGAAATCACACTACGTCACTCAGGTGATGTTTCTGGACACGGAATGTGAAAAAGCTCACACAGCTAGGTGGCACTTGGTTAAAGACTGGGCAAATAATGCCTGCAAGGTCAACGTATACACTACAGCCGTTGGATACGGAATATATTATTGCTGCTTGAAAAACGTCACTCGGGTGGTGTTTCTGGAGACGGTATTATTATTGATATTTAGACAGCTAGGTGGCAGTTGTTTGAAGAACAGATGCAGATGAGAGATCAGCAGCAGGACAGCTGCCCACAGCAGCTACATACAGAGCACTGCAGTAGAAGGTAGATTACTAGCCAGCAAAGCTACCTAAGCTTAAATGTCCCTCAAATCCCTGCAGAGTTCTGTCCCTACAATACAGAGCAGTATCAAGTAGATTACTAGCCAGCAAAGTTACTATCAACTGTCCCTCAAATCACTAACAGCTCTCTCCCTACACTAGCTCTTCCAAGCACACACAGGCAGAATGAAAAAACGCTGCAGGGCTTCAGTTTATATATGGAAGGGGAGTGGTCCAGGGGGTGTGGGGTGGTCCAGGAGGGAGAGCTTCCTGATTGGCTGCCATGTATCTGCTGGTCTGGGGTGAGAGGGCAAAAATAAGCGCCAGCTAAGGCGAACCCAAATTGGCGAACGTCGCGCGACGTTCGCGAACATTCGCCGAACGCGAATAGTCGATGTTCGCGCGAATTAGTTCGCGGGCGAACAGTCCGCGACATCCCTAGTGGGAGAAACTGTGCAAGAAGGGGTGCTGGTGTTGATCCACAAAACTGAACCCCGTATGGTCAAGCATTCAGAGTAAAAGCCATATTCCAGGTGATTACAAGCAACTATTCCTCCTGCACTGGCAAATACCAGAACCTCTGATATTCAGTATTAGGAGTCCGAGGTGTCCGGGTTAATGTACTGTATGGAGTAACATGTAACATTGCTTAAAGGAGCACTCCAAGTTATCTCTGCCTCTGACCCTTGAAAGAATGAAACAGGACTCAGATCTTCTTGTGGTCTGTTAATCAGCTGGCTTGGCACCATGTTTCATGAGTCAGAGCCAGCAGTGCCAGCAGTTTTTGTACATGTGTGTGCCATACTCTGCCTGCCCTATGCTCCCTATGTGTGTCATACTCTGCTTGCCCTATGCTCCCTGTGTGTGTCATACTCTGCCTGCCCTATGCTCCCTATGTGTGCCATACTCTGCCTGCCCTATGCTCCCTGTGTGTGTCATACTCTGCCTGCCCTATGCTCCCTGTGTGTGTCATACTCTGCCTGCCCTATGCTCCCTGTGTGTGCCATACTCTGCCTGCCCTATGCTCTCTGTGTGTGCCAAACTCTGCCTGCCCTATGCTCCGTGTGTGTCATACTCTGCCTGCCCTATGCTCCCTGTGTGTGCCATACTCTGCCTGCCCTATGCTCTCTGTGTGTGCCATACTCTGCCTGCCCTATGCTCCCTGTGTGTGTCATACTCTGCCTGCCCTATGCTTTCTGTGTGTGCCATACTCTGCCTTCCCTATGTGCCCTGTGTGTGTCATACTCTGTCTGCCCTATGCTCCCTGTGTGTGCCAGTCTCCCAGTGCCCCCTGATGCCATACCTCCCAGTTGGGCAGGACCGTCCCTGTTTTTTATTCTCAAAAGGGACATAATTAACCAGAATGTGGGTGGAATAAGGGGTGGGCTGGATGAAGACTATACTTAGCGTAGCGTGCAGCTCCCAGAATCCTCAACGTGCCATTGATGGAAGGAGAATGCTGGCAACTTTAGACTTGAGGGGACTTCTAGCTTCAGAGTAAATATCTCTCCCCAAAAACTCTAACCTGGCAGAATCCTGTCTGAAAATCAAAAACTTTTTGGGGTGTGTTTTGGGGGTGTACCAGGGAGTGACCAGATTTGAGGCATACCTTTGTGTAATTAAGTATGCCATTTTTTTATTGGGGCCCCATTCTACTTAGTTATCAGAGCCCACCCCCATGTAGCCCAGATGGGCATGGGGCTAATAACTGGGGAGAGCCCTTCTAACTAAACAGTATGGAGTCCATGATTTCTGATGCTGGTCCTGCCCATAACTATTGTCTGTGAGTCCCTGGGAATTAATCTCTGCCTGGGTCAGAGTCGGACTGGGGGGGTCGGGCCCACTGGGGCTACCACACCAGAGGCACACAAACCCCCCTCTGCCACTTCCATGGGCCCAACACCCCAGCTGCAACTCTGTGTACCTGCTTTTAATTTATCAATCAGAGCTGGGGGGGGTCAGGGACTACACAGAATCAGGAGGCCTGGGGAGAGGGTCTGGGCCGGCAGGGCCACTGGCTTTTTTCTTGGTGTCCCTCCAGTCTGACCCGGGCTTGGACCCAGTTACTGCCTGTAGAACAGAATAATGGGTGCTGCACCCTCTGCTTTCAGAGCAAACATAGGAAGCCGCAGGTATTGATAGTGACGCAGAGCAGAACCCAAAATAAATGTGGCTAATGTGAAATAATGTGCAGATCTCTGGCTGATAATGTGAATCTCCTTCTGGCTCCGCCGTGTTCCCTGAATGACGGATCTCACTCCCCGGACAGACTGACTGTATAAAGGACAAGGCGAGTGCAGCAATAAAACAATATCTCTGCCTCCATAAATACATTGATTCTCCCGACTCATCCCAAGAACAACCAGGGGAATTCAGAGGTTTCTGGGAATAAACTATGAGCATCAATCATGTGCCCCAAATCCAGTTGTCTCTGTATCAGCCCTGAGTGGGATCATATTAATAATGTCTTTATCCTACACCCCCCCCCCCCAGGGGCACCCGAAATGCTACATTATAAATAATAGAAAGGGAAAGGAGAATATTTAAAAAAATATATATTTTACAGTTATTTAAGATCACTGCAGAAATGACCAATGAGCACTCTCTGTTAACCCCAGACTTGCCAGTAAGATCACTGCAGAAATGACCAATGAGCACTCTCTGTTAACCCCAGACTTGCCAGTAAGATCACTGCAGAAATGACCAATAAGCACTCTCTGTTAACCCCAATCTTGCCAGTAAGATCACTGAAAAAAAGACCCATGGGCACTCTCCATTAACCCCAGACTTGCCAGTAAGATCACTGCAGAAATGGTCATTGAGTACTCTCTATTAACCCCAAACTTGCCAATAAGATCACTGCAGGAATGGGCACTCCATTAACCCCAGACTTGCCAGCAAGATCACTGCAGGAATGGATAGATTGAAACATTAACTCAGCCAAACAGAATACCACAAACGTTTCTTCTTTCCCAATCCTGTCTGTCTCTCTCTGCCTCCTCTTGAGTGTAACTCAATAAACAAAATCAAAGATGGACGTGCATTCCACAGTAGGACACACAGCCATCTTTGATTTATTCCAGCTGAATGGGAAGCTGGGAGCATTGTTGTTTGCAGGCAGGTCAGGCACTGTAAGGTCCCTTCTGATTCCGGTGGCCACGAGGGGCCCATTCTGCACTGCAGGGTCTGCACGCCCCTTATTTATGCCAATCAATAACAGAACATGCAATGCATTGTGGGAAATGGAGTCTTGGCTGGGGGAGAGCTAAGTACCCTACAAGCAGAGGAGGGAATTGTAAGTGACGGACAGAAACTGTTAATATGCTGTTCAGAAAACAGTTTTTGGGTAGGGTGTCCCTTTCAATGCAGTTTTTCCTATCCCTTGCACTAATCAGGGCAGAACAGGAGCACAGATCAGAAAATGAGAATTCAGCAAAGGAAACAACGCGACATATGTACAGGTATTGCTAATTTGCATGTATTCAGAATATGGGAGGAGCTTTGGTCAGTGAGTGGTGGTGCTAAAGCTCAGTAATGGGAGCACAGTGGTACATAGGCTAATAAGGAACAGTGGAAGTGCTCGCAGGGATCAGCAGTGGCCGGCAACTAAATAGGCACCAAAGAGATATCGGGGAATGAGGCTTTAGATAAAAGACAGAGCCAGTGAATGAACAATAAGCAATTAGACTGTGTCTGACAATCTCCCGCTGTGCAGAACCAGGTGAGAGTCGCCTTCTCCTTCCCTTTGCTTTGCCTTTGTGCAGACAGGGAATGAGGCGGCAGATGAAAAGCACTTCAATGTCCCAAAATCCAGCTGTGCCTCCCTGGTTTAACCCTCTGTGGTGCCCTCCAAGGTTGAGTTGAGGTTGGAAAAGACATGTCCATTGAGTTCAGCTTTTTTGTGCAGATAAAACCTGCCCAACTGCTGCAAATAAAACCTCAGGGGTAAGTCCGACCCTTCCTTGAAGCTAATGTATCTGCCAGTACAGCCACTGAGGGAAAAAATAAATCAGTATATATAATATATAGTAAATAAAAGTACCCCGTCTTTTATAAGTTACTGAGGAGTTCCATGATCATATAAAAACTCTGATTATAACCGATGACATCACTAAGGACCGTTTATAAGCTTATGATTTACAGGATATTCATGGCTCTTGTGTACTATAAAATAATATACAGTTTAATACACACAGTTCAGATAGTGGTTATGCACCTACAAACCTGTCCTCATCTTCTTTGTGAAAGGCCTAATGTCCCAAGATGGAGACAGTAGGGCAAGATGGAGACAGTAATGCAAGATGGAGACAGTAAGGCAAGATGGAGACAGTAGAGTAAGATGGAAACGGTAGGGCAAGATGGAGAGAGTAGTGTAAGATGGAGAAAGTAGGGCAAGATGGAGAGAGTAGTGTAAGATGGAGATGGTAGAACAAGATAGAGACAGTAATGTAAGATGGAGACAGTAGGGCAAGATCCCTTTTTAAATAGCGGCAATTTGCCAGTCTCTCAGCACGGTAGAACAAGATGGAGACAATAGAGTAAGATGGAGACTGTAGAACAAGATGGAGACAGTAGAGTAAGATGGAGACAGTAGGACAAGATGGAGACAGTAGGGCAAGATGGAGACAGTAGGGCAAGATGGAGACAGTAGGGCAAGATGGAGACAGTAGGGCAAGATGGAGACAGTAGAGTAAGATGGAAACGGTAGGGCAAGATGGAGAGAGTAGTGTAAGATGGAGACAGTAGGGCAAGATGGAGAGAGTAGTGTAAGATGGAGACAGTAGGGCAAGATGGAGAGAGTAGTGTAAGATGGAGACAGTAGGGCAAGATGGAGAGAGTAGTGTAAGATGGAGATGGTAGAACAAGATAGAGACAGTAATGTAAGATGGAGACAGTAGGGCAAGATCCCTTTTTAAATAGCGGCCATTCGCCAGTCTCTCAGCACTATGCCAGACCTCAATGAATCCTGAAAAATTAATTAGAGGTTTGGCAATCACAGAGCTAAGCTCGCTAAGTACCCTGGGATGAATACCATCTGGCCTAGACCTTTGTTTATCTTAACTTGTTCTAGTCTCTTTTGAATTTCCTCATGTGTGAACCATACATCATTAATTGTATTCAGGGCCGGGCCAAGCCACCTGGGTGCCCGAGGCAACTCGGCAGCCCTCTTTGCCCCCTTGTGCACAGGACTTAGAGTGCGCATGCACGCATGGCCGGAAGTTCGCATGCGTGTGTCAGGAACTGCGTGTGGCATAAACTACGCATGCGTGTGCATCCCGGAAATATTTTAATTTGTGAAGGGGGAAGAGAGTGCCGGTGGGAGAGAAAGGGTCTGGACAAGGGGTAGGCTGAAGAAAGAGGTACGTGCGCCCCCACTTGATTGCGCCCTAGGCACTTGCCTCTTCTGCCGACCCCTAGTTCCGGCCCTGGTTGTATTACTAGAATTGGGACTATTAAGAAGGAAACCTTCATTAACTGGTTCCTCATTTGTGTAGACAGGAAAAATAACAGTTCAGATTCTCATCTTTTCATCAACCAGCTGACCCGTCACCCCCTCTGAAATTGAGGGTCCCCCCTTCCTGCTTCATTTATTACTATTTACATATTTAGAAAATAATTTTGGATAATTTTTATTCCTTGCTGCTATATCCTTTTCCATATTGATTTTAGGAGCATTGTGTATACACACACCAACACCCCCACACGCACCCCCCAAACACGCGCACCCCAAACACAGACTCAAACTTCTACCCCCCACACCTACACACACTCACACACTTCCAACCCCTCCCCCACACCCACAAAAATAGAGAATCCATCACTTGTACAAGTCACTATTTGTAGACATTTTCTCTTCTATTTCTAATCCTTTCTATTGATAAGATCCAAATAAATCCTTATTTAACAAAAGAAGGGCTGTTATAAGCTGCAGGAAAACTGTATTATCTGTCCTTTTACTTCACAAATGCCATGTTACCTGTTTTATCTGAAGCCAATTATCCACACATCACTCATCTCCCAGGCAGCCGACAGTTTCTCTGACCCAGAATGTCACTGACTGCCGGTACCGCTGAGCTCACTTCTATTCTGTATCAGTAGCACCTCTCCCCTCTAATCTGCTGGGTTTCACATTTACTACTAAGGTGCTGCTTTCCCTTTTATTCCCACTGGCAATGATATTCCATCACTGTAACACAGACCCAAGATTTGCTTCTCCTTCTGTCTGGCCTTTTTCTCCAAATGTTCCAGTTTTAATCTAGATCTGTGCAGTTCAACTGAAAGCTCATAGGCCAGTGGTGTCCCTCTTAGGCTAATAGCTTCATCTATCTAAAGGCATAATGTAGCCCCTACTGTAAATTATAAGGATATTAGAAGTCACTGAGGGGTTGTTCTGTGACCATATAAAGACACAAGGCTGCAGGCTGAGTTATACAGGGAACTCTGAGTATCACTCATGTATTATAAGGGATAATGTACCCCCTACTGTAAATGATAAGGATATTAGAAGTCACTGAGGGGTTGTTCTGTGACCATATAAAGGCACAAGGCTGCAGGCTGAGTTATACAGGGAACTCTGAGTATCACTCATGTATTATAAGGAATAATGTACCCCCTACTGTAAATGATAAGGATATTAGAAGTCACTGAGGGGTTGTTCTGTGACCATATAAAGACACAAGGCTGCAGGCTGAGTTATACAGGGAACTCTGAGTATCACTCATGTATTATAAGGGATAATGTACCCCCTACTGTAAATGATAAGGATATTAGAAGTCACTGAGGGGTTGTTCTGTGACCATATAAAGACACAAGGCTGCAGGCTGAGTTATACAGGGAACTCTGAGTATCACTCATGTATTATAAGGAATAATGTACCCCCTACTGTAAATGATAAGGATATTAGAAGTCACTGAGGGGTTGTTCGGTGACCATATAAAGGCACAAGGCTGCAGGCTGAGTTATACAGGGAACTCTGAGTATCACTCATGTATTATAAAGGATAATGTACCCCCTACTGTAAATGATAAGGATATTAGAAGTCACTGAGGGGTTGTTCTGTGACCATATAAAGGCACAAGGCTGCAGGCTGAGTTATACAGGGAACTCTGAGTATCACTCATGTATTATAAGGGATAATGTACCCCCTACTGTAAATGATAAGGATATTAGAAGTCACTGAGGGGTTGTTCTGTGACCATATAAAGGCACAAGTCTGCAGGCTGAGTAATACAGGGAAGGCTGTAAATTATAGGCAGACAAAATATCAAGCGATTCTATAGTCGTATCAAGGTACTAGGCCATAGGTCATGGAAATCCAGTGGAACTTCAAAAATGATTTCGCCTATAAGAAGTAGTAACACTATTTATTCCAATTTAAGTGACACATATGACATCACTGACAGCATCACTAAGCACCAAGTCTATGTCCTACTGTATAATCATGACTTTGTAGTTCTATATAAATCCGAGATTGAGGCACATAAGTTACAAGACTCTCGATTTACTAGAGACTGACTATCCTCAGTTTGCTGGGGGGGGGGGGCACTTAGAAATCCATTAAAGCAGTTGGCACTTGGAAAGTCAGTGTCTCTTATTATAGGTGGATGTATAAAATAAAGTGGTTTAATTTCCTCCGTTCCAAACAATGTAATGGATAGACCCAAAGAGCCCATGTCTGATGGACGGTCCCATTAACTATTTGGCAATGAAAGAAGAGTTGGGGGTGGGGAGGGATTGGTGTTGATGATGATGCAGGGATGTTACACCTCCACTGATGTGTGTTTGGAAACAAGCTTTCTGGAGTGTCAGTCCAAGTCACATCCAATAAATACCCCATTTATCATCAAGTGATCTACACTGCGACATTATCTTTCCTTCCCCCACGCCCATTATCCAGCCTCTCCATATCTGTTTCCCTTATAGTCTCATCTGCAAAAATGTATTTGTGCCGTCATTAATTAGGGATGCACCGAATCTACTATTTTGGATTCAGCTGAATCCCCGAATCCTTGGTGAAAGATTCAGCCGAATACTGAATCCGAATCCTAATTTGCATATGCAAATTAGGGGCAGAAAAGGAAAAAGTGGAAAAAAAATGTCTTTTGTGACGAAAACTCACGTGATTTCCCTACCCGCCCCTAATTTACATATGCAAATTAAGATTTGGATTCAGTTCGGCACAAGGATTCGCCTGAATCCGAATCCTGCTCAAAAAGGCCGAATCCCGAACCAAATCCTGGATTCGGTGCATCCCTACCATTAATGTAACGTCTTCCCGGGGGTCTGCAGAAAACCAGAACCAGAAGCCACAGTAAAAGGTAAATATATTGTAATAGGTCATTAACAACAGTCAAGCCAAGTGCAATTAGAATAATGTCATAACATAACCTATTAGAGAGCAAGAGCAGCCCAGAAATCATTGACTATGACTAAGGGCAGAAGTGCCCAAAATGCGTAAGGCCCTGGTCTTGTTCACCTTTTAAGTAGAGCAAATAAAGATTGATCTTTCTGTTATTGGGAGATTATTCTGCATCACACAGGACAATACCGGCTGTTGGCTCAATCCTGCTGTGCTCCACTCTGTGTTCCATCACAATCCTTACTCTATTGCTTTGCAGAAGGGGTCACTGTAATGAAATAGGGCTTCTGACCAATGGGAAGCAGCTAGGTTGCCATTGTTTTCGGGTCTCTAAGCCTGACTTACTAAACTGCCCCAGGGAACCACAGATAAAGTCATTTTAAAAAATAGAAAAATGTTAAATAAATAAATAAATAAATGGAAAAGCGAAAGTTATTTTTAGTCTAATGCTGGAGAATGAAAAATGTTTGGGTTTTGCAACATACAAGGCAACACAAATTACAGCAGGACAACAATATACTGAACTGGCAGAAAAATAATATTAATACATGTTTGATGTCATTTTTCCAGCTCAGTATCCACTGTTAACAGCCGTGAAATCATCCAGAAAAGCTGAACGATAAAAGAAAGCAGCTGGAGTCTCTGTAAGTGGTGAGATAAAAACAAAAAGAAATAAAACGCGAGGCTCAATAGGAACAGATATGTAGAATCTATAGGTACGTGCATTTAACAATCATCTGCATAAAATGTGAACAAAAAATATATGGTCACAGAACAACCCCTCAGTGACTTCTAATATCCTTATCATTTACAGTAGGGGGTACATTAACCCTTATAATACATGAGTGATACTCAGAGTTCCCTGTATAACTCAGCCTGCAGCCTTGTGCCTTTATATGGTCACAGAACAACCCCTCAGTGACTTCTAATATCCTTATCATTTACAGTAGGGGGTACATTATCCCTTATAATACATGAGTGATACTCAGAGTTCCCTGTATAACTCAGCCTGCAGCCTTGTGCCTTTATATGGTCACAGAACAACCCCTCAGTGACTTCTAATATCCTTATCATTTACAGTAGGGGGTACATTATCCCTTATAATACATTATGTAATAATTTCCCTTTCTTTAGTAGGATTTTTATTATGAATCATTGACAATGATTTAAAGCAGATCTTTATATATTTTCCGGGTCTGGTTCTAGGCATATTTATGATGAAATATTTATGACAAATATTTACTCACATTTAAAGGAGTTCTGTGCTAATGTGGAGGAACAGTGACACCAGCAATTCATTCTAGGGCACAAGAATACCGTTGGGGAAACGGGTAGAACTGGGAATGAACAATATACATTAAGCACATACATTAAAGTGACAGCATCTCGGAAGTCATTAGGATAAACTGAATCGTAGCTGAACAGATAACCCAGTGTATTAAATAGAAGTTCTTATTTATTTACCATCACACAGTTCTTTTCACAGTACTCGGCTAGGGATGTGGACTGTGGCTCAGACATCTCTTCAGAGGATCCAGATAAGAGTTCATGCCCAGCTTCTATGACACACGAGCCTCATTTTCTTCTTGATCGTTTGTGACGACCCCTAAGCTTAGCTCCTCTGCAGCTGCTCACTGAGCATGTGACACTCCTAACGAAATCCAAGATGGTGACCTCCTGTGCACAACTTCGAAGAGCTGGATAATTACTGTTTTAGAGATTCTGAATCTTTAGACTGGTGTGAAATGTTATGTGTATTAAATACAGCGTTTCTAGCCATATTTGTTTTTAGAGTTTAATTCTCCTGTTAAGGAGAAGTAAGGCTTAACTAAAGAAGTAGGTAGAAATGTTGTACATGATGTTTTGTGCTTCTGTACCAGCCCAAGGCAACCACAACCCTTTAGCAGTAATGATCTGTGTCTCCAAAGATGCCCCAGTAGCTCCCCATCTTCTTTTCTGCTGATTCACTGCACATGCTCTGTGCTGCTGTCACTTACTGAGCTTAGGGACCCACTCACAATATACAGTACACATAGAATAGAAATGTCACAATATAAGGCTGATTAGTAATTAATACACATAATTACTACATGGCAGCACAGAAACCAGTGCAATTAGCATCAGAATTGAATAATCAGCAAACCTGTAGCATCAGCTTATATTACAGCCAGGGAAGCTCATTTTCTGCTGGATAATTAGTGACGAGCCCTAAGCTTAGCTTCTCAACAGCCAATCAGAGCCCACTGAGCATGTGAGTGTCACAGACACTTTCCAAGATGGTGACCCCCTGTGACAAGTTTGAAGTCCTGGATCATTGCTGCTATTGACAAGCTCAAACTTTAGCCTCGTGCAATAAGTTCAATATATAAAATATGGCATTTTTAGCCACATTCATTTTGAGGGGTTAGTTCTCCTTTAATTGACTCCTACATACCTCCCAACTGTCCCATTTTTAGAGGGACAGTCCCTCTTTTGACAGCTCAACCCGCAGACCCTCATTTGTACTGGAAAGTCCAGTTTTTCTCTGCACTGAACAGACAGGAAAAAAAACAATGTTTTTAACTTAATTGGCTTTTGTCAGAGAGCCCAGAACAGCCACAGCTGCAGATAAGATACTTTTGTAACAATTTCGAGATAAGTAAATAAGAAGTTGTAACAATATAAAATAACAGGTCCCTTGGGAAACGTTAGACTTGCAGCTTAAAGGGAAATTCACCTTCATTAGCAAAACTGTAATAACTGAAAAAAAAAAACACAGAAATATGTTCAAACTTTCATAACCTGCCAAATTTTGTAAAATTAACATGGTAATTAGCAGGTGTGGCCACAAAAATGTCGTGGTTCTAAAATTTCTCCACTGTACGCGTGACAACTTTTTTTTTGTCCCTCTTTTTATTTCCAAAATGTTGTAATTAAACTGTTCCTAGTATGTGTGAATGCGCTAGAGACCTTAGATTGCAAGCTCCCCTGTGAATGATGTATAATGTATGTAAAGTGCTGCATATAAGAGGGTGGATGACCTTAATGCATTCTCCATAACATGAATTGGAAAAAAAAATAGCTACAAATCACATTTGCCATATTGTTAGAGATTTTCCTCTAAAGTTTAACCGCTGAATGATTACAAGGATTGGTGTGCCTGTTCCAGCCTCTGGAGAAATCTTGTTAAGCAAATAATCAGCCGTGTTTAATTGCCCCCCGGCCTGCAGCCTGTTACTGAGCTGACAGCAATACAATAACTGCCCATTGTGACGTCACTGTATATCCACTCCAATTAGAATAACAGCTGGGCCCATCCCAATAGACTCTGCAATGCTGCCCGAGCATTCTACTTCATGCACAGAAAAGAATATATTTCCTATAACCTCACTGCAATGGACACGTCAGGGGCTCCTGGCTATTTAAAGAGCTATTGTCCCCACATAATGACCCCTCTCTTACCGTATAATCCCATTACAGTGTCCAGTCTGCTCTGATGCGGTGCACAAGGGGTGCAACAATAAAAGGGGACCCAGGAATTAACACTTTAGGGTTCCCTTTGCCCATACACACACCCAGTGAATAGCACAGTGCCCACTATAATACCGGAATTTAGGGAAAAATTCCAAATTGGAGGCCCATCACGTGCAATAAATATCAACACCATAAATAATGTTCCCGGCTTCCCTAACAAGCCAATCAATCTGTTTAATTACAATATATTTTACATTGGACAGACTGAGGCCCATTATTTCTTTGCATAATTTCACCCTTCAGCAATTTATATTAACCTCCAGTATGAACAGATCCTGTAGCCCCATCTGGTGCCTGAGCCTTAATATTCCCTCCGGGCCTGTGTATGAGGCATCGACACAAGTGCAGGTTATTGTTTGGGGCAGATGGTTTCCTACCAACCCAACGGATGCCCCTCATGTACAACATTGAGTTTAATGATCAATAAAGAGCCAATTAAAGTCACAGGGAAAAGAAATATGACAGCAGTGAAAGACATGCAGTCAAACCAACCTTCTATAACTTTCTATATTTTTATATGAAT
Source organism: Xenopus laevis (assembly GCF_017654675.1). Taxonomy (NCBI): domain Eukaryota; kingdom Metazoa; phylum Chordata; class Amphibia; order Anura; family Pipidae; genus Xenopus; species Xenopus laevis. The sequence goes on along the minus strand of NC_054379.1, from coordinate 163,774,067 downwards.
GTGGCCTAAAACATCATCTGATATTTAAACAAGTCCTAAAGTAGATGAATGAAACAAAAATGGGTGAAATTTGGAGTGAGTGCTTATTTGTGCCCTGGGTACCCCTGGAACTATAGCAGGGTGACTGTTACCCCAATGTTTCTCTATATCTGTAACCTTGTTATGAGCTAAGGGAGCCCAGTCTGAAGGCCAGTTAGGGGGAGATTTGGGGTGAGTGATTATTTGTACCCTGGGTACCCCTGGAACTATAGCAGGGTGACACCCCAATGTTTCTATATATCTGTAACCTTGTTATGAGCTAAGGGGGCCCAGTCTGAAGGCCAGTTAGGGGGAGATTTGGGGTGAGTGTTTATTTGTACCCTGGGTACCCCTGGAACTATAGCAGGGTGACTGTTACCCCAATGTTTCTATATATCTGTAACCTTGTTATGAGCTAAGGGGGCCCAGTCTGAAGGCCAGTTAGAGGGAGATTTGGGGTGAGTGCTTATTTGTACCCTGGGTACCCCTGGAACTATAGCAGGGTGACTGTTACCCCAATGTTTCTATATATCTGTAACCTTATGAGCTAAGGGGGCCCAGTCTGAAGGCCTGTTAGAGGGAGATTTGGGGTGAGTGCTTATTTGTACCCTGGGTACCCCTGGAACTATAGCAGGGGGACTGTTACCCCAATGTTTCTATATATCTGTAACCTTGTTATGAGCTAAGGGGGCCCAGTCTGAAGGTCAGTTAGGGGGAGATTTGGGGTGAGTGCTTATTTGTACCCTGGGTACCCCTGGAACTATAGCAGGGGGACTGTTACCCCAATGTTTCTATATATCTGTAACCTTGTTATGAGCTAAGGGGGCCCAGTCTGAAGGTCAGTTAGGGGGAGATTTGGGGTGAGTGCTTATTTGTACCCTGGGTACCCCTGGAACTATAGCAGGGTGACTGTTACCCCAATGTTTCTATATATCTATAACTTTATGAGCTAAGGGGGCCCAGTCTGAAGGCCAGTTATGGTGAGATTTGGGGTGAGTGCTTAGTGACTGCCCTGGATAACATTGGAAGTACATCAGGGTGCCTGTTATACACTTTCGTTCCCAAGGTGCCACTAATTACCTGAGATTACTAATTCTCTGGGGGAGATAATGGTTTTCTAGATAACACGGTGATTGTTAAGGTGACATCAACTCTGTGCACTGAGATATTGTGCCAAAGCCTGGCCTTTTATTGTGCAGAGAAGAATGAGAACATTTGCATCATTTCCGAGATCCCTGTAAATCCTAATAATCAGTTGTTTTGACTCACCTTGATAATGAATGTGCCTGTCAGTTCAGTCCCGTCTTTCTCATCAGGCGGCACATTATTTAGCTCTAAATGAGGGCTGTGTCGGTGCAGAAAGCTCTCGGCCCCTACTGTATTCCAGCGACGTAATGAAAAACATTGACCCGTTTGCTCTGAGCCTGCCAGCCATGCCATTTAATTGCTTTCTGCACCACGGCTAGGATTATTGTTCACATTGCTAAACGCACAAATCTGTTTTTCACCCTCTGAATGATGCCCTTCATCTTCCTTAAAGGGCATCCCGTGCCCCCTGTGGTTACTTTTATGGCTGCGCTACTGAACAAAATCCACCGGCAACAAAGAAATTGGTCACAGCAGAAAGTTCTTGGAACAATAAAAGCAAATAAAATATTAGCAATTACTTGTGGGAGAGCCAGTGTATTGTTTTCTACTGTATAGTAGTTGCAGGTGGCACAAATCTAAATTGGTCTCAAAGTTGGTCTAATAAAGGCTTTTTGTTGGAACAGTCTTGTGTTCTCCGGGTCCAGACCTCTGGTTATGACTTATTGGGCCTCTTTCATTGTAGGCCTTTATTTACTGTAGAACCTACAGGGTTATAAATCAGGATTATGGATCAGAATTTGGGGTCAGACACCTGACAAAGGGAGATACTCCTGGAAAAATGAGTATCCATGTGTCTGACACAATAGCCCCAGTATTGGGCTAAGTGTTGGGCCTGTTCTAGAGTTGGAAGGGGAGATGTTTCCCTGGTAGTTCAGTATTTGGCCAGGGGATGTCAAGGCTCCATAGTCTTTAAGAGGGGAATGCACCAGATATTTCTTACTCTTTGGTCTCCGCTGGTTGGAGGAGGTGGTCTACTGAAGGACCTGATGCAAAGGTAGGCTGAGAAGGTGAAATAAGTGCCAGGAAAGTTTTGTAATATCTCACCCTAGGAGGAGGCCAGAAGGGATAGTACATACAGTATCTTCCAACTGCCGATTTGTGGTGGACAGTTCTTTACTACAACACCTGCAGCCCAGATCTGAGATAAATGTCCCGCCACTTGAAAATCAAAAATAGCATTCCACTGTGGAAGACACCACCATCTTTCATTGTTTTACAAGAGTTTCAGCCAGGCATAGGGAGGCAGCGAGAGGGACAAGCAGCATGGGAACACTGGGAAAGAAGAACAAGTTAGTGGTATTCTGCTTGTGAAAGTGTGGCCATTTCTACAGCGATCTTACTGGCATGCCTGGGTTTTTTATCGTTTCGTTTTTGTATCTTTTTTTTATGTTCATGGTATTTGGGTATGAGGCTTAAAGATTGGTGTGATCAATGATGCTGCTGCACATATGGGGGTAAATGTCCCTCCTTCCAGTTTTCAAATGTTGGGAGATAAAGTATCCAGTGGTGTCACCTGCCAGTATAGGAACACAATCAGTCAACCAATCAGAATAGGAGATTCCTGAAATAATACACCAACCAACATCCAAGGGGTTGGGGAGCAACATGTTGCTCACGAGCTACTGGTTGGGGATCACTGATCTAGTATATAGGGTATATAGGGTTGCCACCTGGCCTAGCTGGTAAAATACTAGTCTAGACGAGGGCGTAGTACAAATCTACCGCCAATGTACTTTCTGGTGAATTTGTAATCACCCACCTCCCACTCTGATCTGCCTCTTTCTACCTTTCCTATACCCCCTATCTATACACTCCTTCTATATATTCCCGGTCAGTTCCACTATGACGACACACAATCCCAACCCCTCGAAATCACAACTCCACCCCCTCATCATCATGATGCCCATTTACACCATGATCACCTTGCAGACCGGCCCCCAGCCTGTATCTTCCAACCCAACTGGTAGATGAAAGTGCCTGGAGACAGTGTCGGACTGGCCCACCAGGATACCAGGAAAACTCCCGGGGGGCCCAGGTGTCAGTGGCCCCTCATGCTGCTAAAGATTTGGCCTATTTCATGGTCATTTCCTATTTCTTTGAGAACAAAGAGACTAAATAGATGGAATAATAGATTATAGTATGTAAAGTATAGAGACTAGGAGAATAGAGGTTGAGTGAGGAGAAGAATAATAATAGTACTGAGAGTGGGTCCCTTATCTATGGTTCTTTGGTGGGCCCCTGGTGTAAGGTTTTTAGGTGGGCCCCTGGTGTCCCAGTCCGACACTGCCTGTAGCTTTATGAAATGATTTATGATTGGACCATCTAACAGCACCCACCAAGCGACTGTGTCACATCCACAAAATTAAGTGTTATCATTTTCTTTTAAAAACCACTGTCTATAAAGTTTTTTGTGTCAGGAGCAACCGATGGCGATCCATTCCTCTTTGGAGCCAAGATGGCGGCGCCCATAGCCACCCCGTGGATAGCTGCGCCATTGAAGTGTCGCTGGCGAGCAGACGCGTGACGTCATCACATCGCGTCTAGCACCAAAATTCTAAATAAAAGGACACCGAAGTCACGGGTTCAATGCCCGATTATAGGAATTGCTGAATCATGTTCCTGGGTTTTCTAAATTCCTAATTTACTGTTTTCTGGATTCCTGACCCTCTGCTAGACCCTGATTCTGATTCTTGCTGCCTGCCTTATTGAACTCTTGCCTGAACTTGACTGAGCTTAAGCCTGACCCCTTTGGATACCGCAAACTTGGAATTAACTTCTAAGCTTCCTCCTTAGTCTGGACTTCTCCTATAGGAGCTGATAGGCCCCTGACAATTTGAGAGCTTCGTCTGTGCGATACAATGGGGTTAAATGCTCCTCCACCACTACAGCGAGGGCTCACCTAAGTCGCATGTAACACATAAACTACTGAGACTTGCAGGGAGTTGTAACTTGTCCAGCCAAGTCTGAGGGCCAACATCTGAAGAAGGTAATTTGTGACCACTCCATCTTCAAAAAAGGTGCTACATATGTTTTGCATGTTTGTTCCAGTTCTGCTTTTTGCTATAGAAAGCCATAAGCGACCAATTCCAGTTGCCCGTGCCCCCATTCTCATTGTAAAGGATATTCACACTGGAGGAGGCTGAGGGAGATGATAGGGAAGGTTCTCCCCAGACTGAGGCAATGACAGCAGAAAGCTGTACATAAAAAGAGCTTGGCCAGGTCTCCAAGTGGGAGGAGCTTTATCATCTTTCAATAACCCTGTATTCAAATCTGTCCAATCACGTTACACCTAAAGTCTTGGCACATGAGCTGTATGATAGGGTCCTCAGTATGATTTTTGCCTCCAGCTGATCTGAATGTTTTTGTCAAAATGAAATTGTTTTACTCAACATTCTGCATTCCCCTTTTAGCACATTCTGTTTCATGTTAAATAATTAATTTTTTTTTTAGCATGTTAGAGAATGGCTCAGTTGGCTCACTTTTCAAGTGGTATTCATTTTGTATAGATTTGTTGAATTATTTGTCTTCGTGCTCTAGCTTTTTCCAGCTTTCAGAAAGGAGTCACTGCCCCTGGCAGTCAAAAACCTATTGTTCTGCCAGGCTGCAGTTTTATTGTGATGGTGGTTACTTTTTAATACTTATCTTCTTGTTAGTATAATAAGAGGGAATTGTGGGAAGTTGCTTCTACACACACATTGACTGCAATGGATCTTGGTGACATTCTCTCCCTAATGACAAGGTCTGTCCTGCCTATGCTGATTCTTACCCACTGCTGCTTTGCTGTACTGAAGGCTCAGTTCTAAAACTGTATGATTCCCACAATCGTGTTCTATCCCTCACCTTCATCTGTACCGCACTCGGCTCATGCCCTCAAGAAGGTTGTACAGGTGCCTGGTCTCTGCTATGTTGTATAGAAGTAACTGTTCTGCCCCCTAACTAACCGTTTCGGATCCTCAGATTCTCAGATTTCCTGATTCTTCCCTGGGTATCTCAGTCTTTCACGAATCTTACCCTGGACATTTCAGTACTTCCTGATTCTTCCCCAGTTGTATCAGTACTTCCCTATTCTTACCCTGGAAGTCTCAGTACTTCCTGATTCTTACCCTGGACATCTCAGTACTTCCCAATTCTTACCCTGGACATCTCGGTACTTCTCAATTTTACCCTGGAATCTCAGTACTTCTCGTTTCTTACCCTGGACATCACAGGAATACTCAATTCTTACCCTGGACATCTAAGTACTTCTCGATTCTTACCCTGGACATCTTAGTGTTTCTCAATTCTTACCCTCGGCATCCCAGTACTTCCCAATTCTTACCCTGGACATCTCAGTACTTCTCAATTCTCACCCTGGACATCTCAGTACTTCTCAATTCTCACCCTGGACATCTCAGTACTTCTCAATTCTCACCCTGGACATCTCAGTACTTCTCGATTTTTACCCTGGACATCTTAGTATTTCGACATCTTAGTATTTCCTGATTCCTACTCTGGACATCTCAGTATTTCTCAATTCTCACCCTGGACATCTCAGTACTTCTCAATTCTCACCCTGGACATCTCAGTACTTCTCGATTTTTACCCTGGACATCTTAGTATTTCGACATCTTAGTATTTCCTGATTCCTACTCTGGACATCTCAGTATTTCTTGATTCTTACCCTGGACATCTCAGTACTCTCCGATTCTTCCCCGGGTGTCTCAGTACTTTACGATTCTTACCCTGGACATCTCAGTACTTCCCGATGCTTATCCTTTATATCTCAGTACTTAGCAATTCTTCCCTTGGTATCTCAGTACCAGTGACAGGCCAAGCCGGATGAGCACAGTAGGCAACTGGACAAACCACCATGCCCTTTTTTTTTACAATTTACAAAATGAATTCTGCTTATGCATTTAAGTTTTCCTTTCACCTTTGTAACATGATTTTGGGCTATTCAGACCAATAGGGTTAACAACCAGCTAGTATGCTACAGCATGGGTTACATTTGACCCAGAGGGTTACTTACAGTGCACACAAGCATTTGCAGAATATATTCACAGGCTAGGACAGTATATCAGAGCCAACTGTATATGAATTCCCTGAGGATGTATTCAGTACAACTACTCCAGGGAGACATAGCTCACACATGGTCTGGATCTCACCCAGTGGAGGGGTCAGGGAGGAGAAGCTAAAGCCTCACACCCTATCCACTGTGTCCCTTCACTGTAGGCAAATCTTACAGCCTGGGAAGCTACTCCCTGTTACACCTCCTTGATGGAGCACAAAGCTGCTCTTTCTCTCTTCCCTCACTGTCTTACTCTCCTAGAGAGTCTATTACATTATATTCCTGCCACTCACTGGCCTCATTCACGGGGTCGCTGCTCCCCGACTTCCACACTAGAGGTTCAGGTCCCTCTAGGGCAAACTGGCTTTACCCAGGCTCCCTGGAAACATCCAGCTGGATCAGCAACCAGAAGCCAAAGAGGAAGCTCCACCCCTTCTCACTCACTATACCAAAGTGTGACAGGAAGTGGTCACAACACCTCTTGGCCAATAACTGGGATATTTAAATTACAACTAGCTACATGGGCATCTGCCAAGCAACTAGGGAGATCAAGAAGTGTAGGGATTTAAAGCCATAGGGACACATTAACCCCTAAACCTTTCTTTCAGCATTTAACAAGGAATAAAAAAAGAAGAGTTTAACAAGAAATAATATGCTCTGTATAAACAACCCCCTCCCTTCACTTTTTGTTGTGACTGTGGCAGGAGTCTGGGAGGAGGTTTATCGGGTTTGCCCTGGTTACAAACATGGTCCTTGTATTTTATAGAAATAACATGTGGTGGGATTTTTGCAGCTGTTTTCATGAGGCTTCTTATAAAAAATGCATGCTTGTACCTAGTACCAACCTTCTAGAACTTAGACCACAATGGCCACCTATTGTGAGCTCCATCTACTTGGAAGTATTTTGGGAATTCTAATTGATCAGATGGAGGGCTGCAGATACAGTATCTAATGTACTTTTCACAACCATTGCCAAAGGCTCTTACACCAGCCCAATTACTTGCTTGAAGATCTTTATTGTCTCTCCCACTAAAATGCCCCAATTTGTATTTTCTATTGTTGATTTTTATCGCGAGGGGATGAAATAAACCAGATTTGATGGACAGGCGCAGCTAAGGAAAGTGAAGGACGTGTCCGTCTCTCCGGAGTATCTTAAGACAAATGGCAGGGACTGGGGTCTCACGACCGGGCAAATAACCGTGTCACTCAGATATATGGGATCAACTGATTGTTAGCTTAGGAGGAGAGGGAAAATGGGAGCAGCAGGTAAATGTGCCGATTGATTTTATTTCTCATCACTTTGAGAGAAACAAATCCCCTCGGATATTCACTGTTATTGAGCTGCCCTTGACTCTCAATCAGCAGTGCCGTATAAATAAACATTTAATATGTGGATGAATATCGTTCCACTGGTGCACACGTATTTCATCTATCCAAGGCCACGTTGTTATAGGAAACTATTTATCTCTGCATTGCATGCGGGAATATGTACTGATTAGTAAGCGTTATAAATAGCTGATTGTATGCACAAAACACTTCATGTCTATAGCACTGCACTTTTGCACTTGCATAGGAGCTGCCATGTTGCCATTCTCAATGAAATGCAAGAACATAAGAAGAACATTTGTATCCACTAGGGGCGCTGTGATACAGCTGATTGTAATGTGACCAGAACAGAAAAATTCAGAAGGGCTGCCGTAAGATGCCACAGAATAGACACTGGCTGTTTATTTGTGCTCTGTAGCTTGTGGCAGGCCCATCAGCTCCCTGTAGGATTCAGTAAGTTGTAGTTCACCAACACCAGCCTCTCCGGTTTTCAAGAGTCTGAAATTGTTTGTGCTGGGCTTGGATGAAGCTGGGCTAGTGGGCAGAGCAGTGTGGGGCACAATGAGGGTGTAGTGGGACAGTACAGGGTAAAATGTAACATGGGTTTGCAGTCCAGCACTAACCAGCTCCCCAGCTCACCCTTGTGCAGTCACACAAGGGTGGGACTGCACAAGATCCTGGGATACATTTAGTAATGTTGCCGGTAGGGGGCCCAGGTACAAGCTTTGTCATAGGGCCATGGGGTTGTTGTTCCACTAATAAACCCAGGACTAACTAGATCCTGCACCCCAGCACCAATCAGTGTACTCAATAGCAGCCCAGGACTAAGCAACTCCAGAAACTAACTAGCTCATCCATTGTAGCAGTAACTAGCTCTCCCATCCTCGCACTTCCCCATCCTCGCACTAACTAGCTCTCCCATCCTATCACTAACTAGCTCTCCCAACTTAACACTAACTAGCTCTCACATCCTAGCATTAACTATCTCTCCCATCCTAGCACTAACTAGTTTCCCCATCCAAGCACTAACTATCTCTCCCATCCTAGCACTAACTAGCTTCCCCATTCTAGCACTAACTAGCTCTTTCATCCTAGCACTAACTAGTTTCCCCATCCTAGCACTAACTAGCTCTCCCATCCTCATACTTACTAGCTTCCCTATCCTAGCACTAACTAACTCTCCCATCCTAGCACCAACTAGCTTCCCCATTCTAGCACTAACTAGCTCTCCCATCCTAGCCCTAACTAGTGTCCCCATCTGAGCACTAATTACCTTCTCCACTCTAGCACTAACAAGCTTTCACTGTTCAGCACTAACTAGTTTCCCTATCCTAGCACTAACTAGCTCTCCCATCCTAGCCCTAACTAGTGTCCCCATCTGAGCACTATTTACCTTCTCCACTCTAGCACTAACTAGCTTTCACTGTTCAGCACTAACTAGTTTCCCTATCCTAGCACTAACTAGCTCTCCCATCCTCATACTAACTAGCTTCCCTATCCTAGCACTAACTAGCTCTCCCATCCTAGCACCAACTAGCTTCCCCATTCTAGCACTAACTAGCTCTCCAATCCTAGCACTAACTAGCTTCCCCATCCGAGCACTAACTAGCTTCTCCACTCTAGCACTAACTAGCTTTCCCTCTTCAGCACTAACTAGCATCACCAACCCAGCAGTAAAGCTGGACAGGATCCCAAAATCGTACGAATCCTTTGTCTGTTTGTGTCTATGGCCAGTTTAAGTGTTTTACCAAGTGAAGGGCTGATCAGTCCACACTTAAACACACCCCTTGATTTCCAATGTTGGATTCCTTGCATTACTCTTGCATTACTCTTGCATTACTCTTGCATTACTCGCATTGCTCTTGCATTACTCCTGCATTACTCCTGCATTACTCCTGCATTACTCTTGCATTACTCTTGCATTACTCTTGCATTTCTCTGTACAACTCATTCCTTGTGCCCTGACCTGTGGAATGTGCCATTATCAGCGGCTTCTCCTTTGTACTGAGTCATTATCCACGTTCCCCCTCTCCCCCTCACATGTCCTCTCCCGGCTGCAGGGGAGAAATATTTCATTGAGATTCTCCTGACAATGAGAGGAGCACTCAGGGGCCCCGCGGATATTCAGGGCTTGGGAGTCAGTCACTGTCTAATTGAAGGGGAGGTTCACCTTTACGTTAACTTTTAGTATGTTATAGAATGGATCATTCTTATTTTTTCTGTTTTATAGTTATAGTTTTTTAATTATTTTTCTTAACAGCTTTCAAATGGTGGTCGCTGACCCCATCTAAAAACAAATGCTCTGTAAGGCTACACATTTATTGTTATTGCTACTTTTTATTACTCTTCTTTCCATTCAGGCCTCTCCTATTCATATTCCAGTCTCTTATTCACATCAATGTATGGTTGCTAGGGGAATTTGGACTCTAGCAACCAGAGTGCTGAAATTACAAACTGGAGAGCTGCTGAATAAAAAGCTAAAAAACCACAAATAATAAAAAATGAAAACCAATCGCAAATTGTCTCAGACTGTGACTCTGTACGTCATACTAACAGTTAATTTAAAGGTGAACAGCCCCTTTAATCTCTTAAACTTGATTGAACCGAACAATTGCGGGAAGTAGAGAAGATATTTAATCTGATACTCCCTTCACCGGATCTGGTAACATGGGGGTTGTGGGTCCTTATGGGGTCCCCTCTTTACTTCAACCTCCCCTATATCAACATGGGCCGCTTTTCCTGCTGTTATACAACTGGACTTGGTGGTACTAAGGGTAAAAGTGAAAGCCGTTACAGTATTGCAGGATGTGTTCATAGGGGAGGGGAACCCAAAAGTATATTTTGGTGAGGGATCAGAGGAGCTCACTTCTAGCTCTTCTTAGTGACTCAGGCCTGGAAAATTGGGAGCATATAGTACTGCTATAGGTATGGTATCTGTTATCCAGAATGCTCGGAACTTGGGGTTTTCCGGATAAGGGATCTCTCTATAATTTTGATCTTCATAGCTTAAAAGGGGTTGTTCACCTTTAAATTAACTGTTACTATGATGAAGAGAGGGATATTCTGAGACAATTTGCAATTGGTTTTAATTTTTTATTATTTGTGGTTTTTCAGTTATTTGGATTTTTATTCAGCAGCTCTCCAGTTTGCAGTTTCAGCCATCTGGTTCCTAGGGACCAAATTCCCCTAGCAACCATGCACTGATTTGTATAGGAGACTGGAATATGAATAGGAGAGGCCTGAAAAGAAAGTGAGTAATAAAAAGTAGCAATAGCAATACATTTGTAGCCTTACAGCGCATTTTACTTTAGATGGGGTCACACTGACCCCCATTTGTAAGCTGGAAAGAGTCAGAAGAAGAAGGCAAATAATTCAAAAACTATATAAAAAAGAAAAAATGAAGACCCATTGAAAAGTTGCTTAGAATTAGCCATTCTACAAAATACTTAACTTAAAGGTAAACCACCCCTTTAAGTCTACTAGAAAATCATATAAACATTAAATAAACCCAATAGGCTGGTTTTGCCTCCAATAAGGATTAATTATATCTTGGTTGGGATCAAGTACAAGCTACTGTTTTATTATTACACAGAAAAAGGGAATCATTTTTAAAAATGTGGATTATTTGGATAAAATGGAGTCTATGGGAGACGGCCTTTCTGTAATTTGGAGCTTTCTGGATAATGGGTTTCCAGATACCGGATCCAACACCTGTATAGCCTTATGTCCAGGGAATTGGATCATGGGAATGACATACAGGAGATTGGAAAAGCATATCAGTTGAAATATGAATATAAATGAATTCTGCCCCTCCCCCCATCCTTATATCATATTGGCAAAATTATTTATTAGAGACTGTAAATAATGAAATTGTAAATAAATGATGGATTAAAGGGCCGGCGTGCCACCATAGAGATGATTCACACTCTGACAGCGTTTCATAAAGAAGGAAGAGTTTCAAATAATCGTGACTGTCGGAGAGAAAAGATTCCAGAGAAAAGAACATTACAGGGGCCCCAGAGCCACAAACATCACCAAGAAATATTGTCCCTGAGCTCGAAGTAGAGAAAATCAATAGGGAGAGAAATAAAGTGTCGCTCCGAAATCAATCTGTCTTTGAGCCTCACACTCGCTGCTTGATAGACGCCCGCTCTGGAGCCACTTCCACAGGGATTATCTCATGGATGAGGTTGTTTAAAGGGGAAATATCATAATAAAAAATGTTTGTTTGTTTTTTTGACTGAAAATGGTGTAATGTTTAGTATAAAAAATGATTTTGGAAACAACCAAAATTAACATTAAAATACTATAATCACATTTGTACTAGCTTCTACCTTTCTCTTCCAAAGCAGCAGTCCTGCCCTGCTTTATGGCAGCCGAGATTCTAGCTATCTGTATAACAGAACATTCTGTCCCAGTGGCTGCACAGATCCTATCTGATCCCCATTGTAAGCAGCAGTCCTGTCCTGCTTTATGGCAGCTGAGATTCTAGCTATCTGTATAACAGAACATTCTGTCCCAGTGGCTGCACAGATCCTATCTGATCCCCATTGTAACAGCATTCCTGTCCTGCTTTATGGCAGCTGAGATTCTAGCTATCTGTATAACAGAACATTCTGTCCCAGTGGCTGCACAGATCCTATCTGATCCCCATTGTAAGCAGCAGTCCTGTCCTGCTTTATGGCAGCTGAGATTCTAGCTATCTGTATAACAGAACATTCTGTCCCAGTGGCTGCACAGATCCTATCTGATCCCCATTGTAAGCAGCAGTCCTGCCCTGCTTTATGGCAGCTGAGATTCTAGCTATCTGTATAACAGAACATTCTGTCCCAGTGGCTGCACAAATCCTATCTGATCCCCATTGTAAGCAGCAGTCCTGTCCTGCTTTATGGCAGCTGAGATTCTAGCTATCTGTATAACAGAGCATTCTGTCCCAGTGGCTGCACAGATCCTATCTGATCCCATTGTAAGCAGCAGTCCTGTCCTGCTTTATGGCAGCTGAGATTCTAGCTATCTGTATAACAGAGCATTCTGTCCCAGTGGCTGCACAGATCCTATCTGATCCCATTGTAAGCAGCAGTCCTGTCCTGCTTTATGGCAGCTGAGATTCTAGCTATCTGTATAACAGAGCATTCTGTCCCAGTGGCTGCACAGATCCTATCTGATCCCCATTGTAAGCAGCAGTCCTGTCCTGCTTTATGGCAGCTGAGATTCTAGCTATCTGTATAACAGAACATTCTGTCCCAGTGGCTGCACAGATCCTATCTGATCCCCATTGTAAGCAGCAGTCCTGTCCTGCTTTATGGCAGCTGAGATTCTAGCTATCTGTATAACAGAACATTCTGTCCCAGTGGCTGCACAGTTCCTATCTGATCCCCATTGTAAGCAGCAGTCCTGCCCTGCTTTATGGCAGCTGAGATTCTAGCTATCTGTATAACAGAACATTCTGTCCCAGTGGCTGCACAGATCCTATCTGATCCCCATTGTAAGCAGCAGTCCTGTCCTGCTTTATGGCTGAGATTCTAGCTATCTGTATAACAGAACATTCTGTCCCAGTGGCTGCACAGATCCTATCTGATCCCCATTGTAAGCAACAGTCCTGTCCTGCTTTATGGCAGCTGAGATTCTAGCTATCTGTATAACAGAACATTCTGTCCCAGTGGCTGCACAGATCCTATCTGATCCCCATTGTAAGCAGCAGTCCTGTCCTGCTTTATGGCAGCTGAGATTCTAGCTATCTGTATAACAGAGCATTCTGTCCCAGTGGCTGCACAGATCCTATCTGATCCCCATTATAAGCAGCAGTCCTGTCCTGCTTTATGGCAGCTGAGATTCTAGCTATCTGTATAACAGATCCTATCTATGCAGTGAATATTATACAGTGACAATTTATTATTATTATTATTGTTATAATTATCATTGAAGCCTCCTTGCACGCTGAGCCAGTGATAGAAGTAGAAATATACAGATATACTAAGTGCTTCTGACATACTCAAAATCTGAATCTTATTATTATTTTCTGCTTTTTTCCATTCGCAGAACAACAGTTTTGAGCTGGTTTAGATTTTCAATTTCCACTTTCACTCAGCCATAACGTGCCGGCTCGTTGGCAAATGACTGCTCTCAATGGCTCTTGATTATAAATAACTTGAATATTTTGCAAGTGCAAATTACACCTTTTGGTTTTTGAGCTGCGGAAGAGCCGGGGCGAGGAGCCTTGCTAAGTGCTGTTGCTAATTTGGGATCCGGATTCGTTACATACTTATGGGAACACATACATATTTAATATGACGGTAATTACAGGATAGGGGAATAGAAATATGTTGGCTTCAGCTGTTAAATGGCTTGCTCATGTGAATAACACAGTGTTTGTTCTTGTGTCTTCTAACGTGACACTGATAGACAGGCAGTTAAATTACTATATGCAATGGCATGACAGATAAGTACTACTATAGTTTATATAAACAAGCTGCTGATGTGTAGCCATGGGAGCAAGAACAAAATTAGGTACCGGCACAAGAGGAAATTCAAACAGGGGACAAGCCCCTTGCGTGTTTATTTACGTCACACTGTTTCGGAGCATCCCCCCTTCGTCAGGTGATACAACCAACTAGTAGGGTCCGTTCACCAGGCGGTAATCTAAAGGGAAGGGCTCGGGTGTGCACATGACTCTCGCTCTACAAAAGCCACAGGAGCAGCCATTCAAAGCTGAAAAGAGAGAAAAGGCAAAGGATACTCAGCAGATAACAGATAAGCTCTGTAGTATACAATGGGATTCTTCAGAACTTATCTGTTATCTACTGTGTATCCTGTGCTTGAATGGCTGCCCCCATGGCTACACAACAGCTTGTTTATATAAACTATAGTAGTACTTATCTGTTATCTACTGTGTATCCTGTGCTTGAATGGCTGCCCCCATGGCTACACAGCAGCTTGTTTATATAAACTATAGTAGTACTTATCTGTTATCTACTGTGTATCCTGTGCTTGAATGGCTGCCCCCATGGCTACACAGCAGCTTGTTTATATAAACTATAGTAGTACTTATCTGTTATCTACTGTGTATCCTGTGCTTGAATGGTTGCCCCCATGGCTATACAGCAGCTTGTTTATATAAACTATAGTAGTACTTATGTGTTATCTACTGTGTATCCTGTGATTGAATGGCTGCCCCCATGGCTACACAGCAGCTTGTTTATATAAACTATAGTAGTACTTATCTGTTATGTACTGTGTATCCTGTGCTTGAATGGCTGCCCCCCTGGCTACACAGCAGCTTGTTTATATAAACTATAGTAGTACTTATCTGTTATCTACTGTGTATCCTGTGCTTGAATGGCTGCCCCCATGGCTACACAGCAGCTTGTTTATATAAACTATAGTAGTACTAATCTGTTATCTACTGTGTATCCTGTGCTTGAATGGCTTCCTCCATGGCATATAAACTATAAACTATAGTAGTGTTTCTGAAGAAAACACACCAAATATACTAGTGCAGAGCAACACTACTTTGTCATTCATTTTAAACACTTTCATTTTTTTTCTGTTACTGTTTCTTTAACTTAAAGGTGAACTAGTTCTTTAAGATGATATTGTTTCAAGGGGCAGTCAGTAGTGAGTTGTCAGGAGTTCCACCTACTGGTTTGCACAGGACATTGCAGTTGAAAGTGTTGTAAGACATGGGAGTTTCTGTGACCATAAAAACAAAGTGGGTCTCCTGATAAAAGTTATATATAATGTATGCTTATCTAATTCTGTTTATTGATTTACCTGCGAGCATTACAGATCCTTTAAACATTATGTGCCAATTCCTGAGACCAAATGCTGCGGCTCTCAAGCTTTCATATGGAAAAGTACCTGTGACCTTCATCGACTGAGCGTAATAATCTCGTTTTAGAATTTTCCACTGGGCAGAAAATAAGGATCTTGGCAATTTGTCACTGTGCGCTTACCCTTTACTATTTTTATTGCAGACAGCGGAGCTTTAATATTCGCCATCATTTCGCCTGACCTTTATGCCGCCATACGATTTGTTATTGTTGTTAGTGCTGGCGGGAGACAATAAATTCCAAATCCCCTAAACATCAAGGAATCATCAATTCTTTCATAAATTAATTCGCCACAGTTTCCGGACTTCCTAAAGTGGTAGTGTCGGTCCATGGGGATTAATAAAGCAGAGTGTTTTACAGACCAACTTAAAGGAAGACATAGTTCATCTACATGCTGCTCTTATAGGACAGAGCTTGGCTAGTATAACTATAGAGTCTCGGGATTCTAGGAATCTGGACAGGAGACATAGTCTAGTGGGTCACTTGCTAACCCTGCACCCCTAATTCTCTATACAAGTGGTTTCCAACTTCTGTGGTACAGAGGGCTGGAATTTTTCTGGCCTACGTGGTGGAGGGCCGATAATGGAAGCCAGTGTTGACCATTCCCTGTTCCTAAACCACACCCACTTTAAACCAAACCCATGTTCTTTTAAGACCATGTCCACAATAATGGTGGTAGCACACCAAAAAACCAAATGGTTGGTGCTCACTGCAGGGATATCACTCATCACTTATATCTGAAATATGTTAGTCAAATTAAGAGATACCCTTAATCCATATGCCTCCTACTCTCCTATGGATAACACAGCACCCCCAGCACATGATTAAACACCTTGGGACCCCTAACAAGTATTTCCAAATGCTAAGACACTCCCACCAGGTTCACTTTCCACAGGCAGAGTATGACACACACAGAGAATATAGGGCAGGCAGAGTATGGCACACACCCGGAGCATAGGGCAGGCAGAGTATGACACACACAGGGAGCATAGGGCAAGCAAAGTATGGCACACACAGGGAGCATAGGACAGACAGAGTATGGCACACACAGGGACCATAGGGCCGGCAGAGTATGACACACACAGGGAACATAGGACAGGCAGAGTATGACACACACAGGGACCATAGGGCAGGCAGAGTATGACACACAGGGAGCATAGGGCAGGCAGAGTATGGCACACACAGGGAGCATAGGACAGGCAGAGTATCACACACACAGGGAGCATAGGGAAGGCAGAGTATGGCACACACATGGAGCATAGGGCAGGCAGAGTATGGCACACACATGGAGCATAGGGCAGGCAGAGTATGACACACACAGGGAGCATAGGGCAGGCAGAGTATGGCACACACCCGGAGCATAGGGCAGGCAGAGTATGACACACACAGGGAGCATAGGGCAAGCAAAGTATGGCACACACAGGGAGCATAGGACAGACAGAGTATGGCACACACAGGGACCATAGGGCCGGCAGAGTATGACACACACAGGGAACATAGGACAGGCAGAGTATGACACACACAGGGACCATAGGGCAGGCAGAGTATGACACACAGGGAGCATAGGGCAGGCAGAGTATGGCACACACAGGGAGCATAGGACAGGCAGAGTATCACACACACAGGGAGCATAGGGAAGGCAGAGTATGGCACACACATGGAGCATAGGGCAGGCAGAGTATGGCACACACATGGAGCATAGGGCAGGCAGAGTATGACACACACAGGGAGCATAGGGCAGGCAGAGTATGACACACACAGGGAGCATAGGACAGGCAGAGTATGACACACACAGGGAGCATAGGGCAGGCAGAGTATGACACACACAGGGAGCATAGGACAGGCAGAGTATGACACACACAGGGAGCATAGGGCAGGCAGAGTATGGCACACACAGGGAGCATAGGACAGGCAGAGTATGACACACACGGAGCATAGGGTAGGCAGAGTATGGCACACACAGGGAGCATAGGACAGGCAGAGTATGACACACACAGGGAGCATAGGGCAGGCAGAGTATGACACACACAGGGAGCATAGGGCAGGCAGAGTATGACACACACAGGGAGCATAGGGAAGGCAGAGTATGGCTCACACAGGGAGCATAGGACAGGCAGAGTATGGCTCACACAGGGAGCATAGGACAGGCAGAGTATGACACACACAGGGAGCATAGGGCAGGCAGAACAGAGCAGGAGACAGGGAAACCTATCAGGGCCAGTCTAATATGTACTACATACAGTGACACAGTGCTTGTGCCCCTCCAGCAGTTTGTATAAGTGTGAACAGGTGAACAATGTGGACAGTTTCAGTCTGGGTCTCAGATGTGAACAGTACAGGGGCTTTAGGGATATAAACAATAGAGATGTAACAACTTTGAACAATGCAGGTGTTTACTGTCTGAATTGGAGGTGTTAACAATGTAGGGGCCAGTTAATGTCAGTATTGATACCTTTTAAGCTTTTAAGAATAGCAGGGGCAGACAAATACTGCTTTCAGTTTATGCCATCAGAGACATACCCAATTCAGCAGAAGCACCCCTACATTTGCTTATAGCAAGCACAGGGAGATCCCATAAAACTATGGCAGCATAGGTATTCCCCTGAACTAAGCACAATTCAGCAGGAACAGTCCCTAAGTTTGCTCATAGTCTGTACAGAGAGATCCCATAAAACTATGGCAGCATAGGTATTCCCTGTATTAAGCACAATTCAGCAGGAACAGCCCCTAAGTTTGTTCATAGTCTGTACAGAGAGATCCCATAAAACTATGGCAGTATAGGTATTCCCTGTACTAAGCACAATTCAGCAGGAACAGTCCCTAAGTTTGCTCATAGTCTGTACAGAGAGATTCCATAAAACTATGGCAGCATAGGTATTCCCTGTACTAAGCACAATTCAGCAGGAGCAGCCCCTAAGCTTGATCATAGTCTGTACAGAGAGATCCCATAAAACTGTGGCAGCATAGGTATTCCCTGTACTAAGCACAATTCAGCAGGAACAGTCCCTAAGTTTCCTCATAATCTGTACAGAGCGATCCCATAAAACTATGGCAACATAGATATTCCCCTTGTACTAAGCACAATTCAGCAGGAACAGCCCCTAAGTTTGCTCATAGTCTGTACAGAGAGATCCCATAAAACTATGGCAGCATAGGTATTCCCTGTACTAAGCACAATTCAGCAGGAACAGCCCCCTAAGTTTGCTCATAGTCTGTACAGAGAGATCCCATAAAACTATGGCACCATAGGTATTCCCTGTACTAAGCACAATTCAGCAGGAACATAACATAGGTATTATGATTATATATATCGATGTTATAAACATCAGTCACTGTATTAGTGAAGCTTAAACTGTTGCCCTATATTTGCTAGAGAATACTATGAGATTGAGGTTCTGATCTACTGGGTTCTAACTGAAAGGCAGTTGGCAGTTGACAAAGATAATAATAACAATAATCTCATCTGTTCTCTGTGAGGATCAGCCTATCTGATTCCAGCCTTCCTCTTTTAGTTGCTACATGGAAATAAATGCAGCCGTTACTTTTATATATTATATTGTATGAGCCACTTGCAGCCTGGAAAGAGCCAGAAGAAGAAGTCAAATGATAAGAAAACCATGACAAAAAAATAAAAGACAGTTGCAAATTTGCTTCGAATAAGCCCTTCTGTAACATAATAAAAATTAACTTAAAGGCAGGCCCCCCTTTAAACCATTGTATCAGTATTCAGTTAATTTGCAGATTGTTTATGCAGAACAAAAATGAATTATTTGGTTGCACATCCTCTTTAGCTCTATATCACAAAGTGAGCAATCAGATCTGCGCAATTAGAGTCAATCAGACCCAATCCCAGGCATTGGCAATTCAGTCACAGACATGGCTGTTGGTTGTTGAACAAGCGGAAATACTTTACTTAATGTAACAACTCCGCAATATAAATAGAGAGACAGGTTACAGTGTATTGACCTTTTGTGATGCCAATGTCTCTGCACGTGGCTATAATGAGAGCAAAATCAAGTGCTGCCGGTGATCCTGCGTCTGCTTGTTTGTAATGAACCGCTTAATAGTCAGAGGTCAGAAACTAATAGAGGAGTGTGGCTTCTGTCTGGATCTCGGGTGGTACCGGCTGACTAATAGGAGCAAGATGATGATATACCATTATACTGTCCTAATCTGCAATGTACATTCATTCTCACTGAAATATAAACAAAAAGGAAGTGAAGGGGCAAGAGATAATTAAATAGACCTTTCCATACCTTATTAATGTGTATTATAGTGTCATCCAAACATTCTAGCACAATAGTGGGTACTAGATGTGATTCTGCACTTATGCTCATTAATGAGAGTCAGGAGTTGTGTTGGTTCTGCTCAGCAAATAATTACTCAGGCCAAACGTCTAAATTAAACTACAAAAACACAAAAACATCTTAGAACTATTAAAAATGTTTAGCATGTTTTTAAACACAATTTTAAAGAGGCTTTGATAAAACACATTGAATGAATCCCCATCCTAAAGAACATTCAGTTTATGTTTCACAGTCAAAGGAAAATGGAGATCAAGTGATTTAGTCAAACAGGGGTCACCATGGGGAGTTGGACCCACGCCTCGCTAGGTCAAAGTCCACTTAACCACTGAGACAATAGGCAATAGTGAAAGATAGTAACAGTAGGGTTAAAGGGATATATGAGGAAAGGCAAAGGTAGAGCAAGATAGAGACAGTAGGGAAATATGGTGATACAACAGCACTGCAAGATGGTGATAGTAAAGCAAGATGGAGACAGCTGGGAAAGATGGAGGCAGTCGGAAAGAGGGACAAAGTAGGGCAAGATGGAGACAGTAGGACAAGATTTAGGCAGAATGACATAATATAGAGAGTAAGGCAAGATGGAGATAATAGGGAAAGGTGGAGGCAGTAGGGCAAGAAGATAACAGTAGGGCAAGATGGAGAGAGACAAGATGGCGACAGTAAAACAAAAAAAAACAGTAGGCACAATGCAACAATAAGGCAAGAACACAACAGTTGGGTAAGTTGGAGACAGTATGTCAAAATAGCAAGAATGGGCAATTGGGACAGTATAGCATAATATAGGCAACAGGGCAAGATGGTAACAGTAGGACACAATGGAGACAGTAGGAAACAATGGAGGCAGTATGACAAGATGGAAACAGTAGGACAAGATAGCAACAGTAAGGCAAGATGGGGACAGTAGAGCATAATAGAGGCAATATGGCAATATGATGACAGTAGGACACAATGGAGACAGTAGGACAAGATGGAGACAGTAGGACAATATAGCAAGATTAAGGCAAGATGATGACAGCAGGACAGGAGGGTGAGAGAAGGGCAAGATAAAGACAGTAGGACAAGATCGAAACAGTAGGGCAAGATGGAGACAGTAAGACAAGATGGAGACAGTAAAGCAAGGTGGCAATATTAGGGAAAGATGGTGACAGTAGGGTAAGATGAAAATAGTAGGGCACGGGGACACACTAAGGCAAGATGGCAACAGTAGGTCATGATGGTGAACATTCAAGAACCGTATCTGTAGAAATAAATCAAATCAACTGGACTTGCTGTGTTTTTTCTTGAAAAAGTTTCACAGTCATCTGACTGGCTTTCTCAATTCAGAATGACTTGTAAAAAGATCTTTCTGGAATAAATACCCTGGGTTGAACATCTTCTACAAAAAACAGAGCAAGTCCAGTTGATTTGACTTATTTCTACAGATATACCATGACCTGGATGAAGGAGAACCTTCACAAACATTCAAGAACCATCAACATCTAAATGCAATGCTGAGGGTTGTTAGTCCATATAAACTAAATGAAATTATAGATAGATACGACTGAGGATTCTGGGAGTCTAAACTCAACAATTTTAGAGCTTTGAGTCAGAAGCCACCACTGAAAGGCAAATCAGAGAAAGCCACGCTGTCCCTTTATTCCCAGGTAGCCCAAGTTTAGAACTAACCACATTCCCTTTTCATTCCCTCTTTCTGAATAGTATCACAAATCTAGTGAGTCGTGTTAATATTGAGTAATGGACTGTGACGGCATTTGATTTGTTTGTTTTGACGTGCCGCTAAGTACAACGGTTTGTGGTTATAGTCGCAGCCATGAATCCAAATCCTAAATTAGACATTTAGCAAATTGTATGCCAACTGAAAGGTTTCATAAATGCCCTCCCCCTGCCATGTTATGATTTGATTATAACTGCTCTGTTTACTGTGAAAATCCATTCCCATCCCCTTGTCATCTCCTCAACCATCTTATCAACCAACTCATCAACCAACTCATCAACCAACTCATCAACCAACTCATCAACCAACTCATCAACCAACTCATCAACCAACTCATCAACCAACTCATCAACCATTTCATCAACCAACTCATAAACCCACCCTAGACAATGATGATTATCTCTCCAATAACTTAACAACAGAGATAAAACCTTGTTTGTCTTGTTCTGGATGATGGTATGATTTAATCAAAATAAATAGTTATTAGTTTTACTTAATTTCCTTGTGGTCACTATGAGGAAATGAATTTGACCTTGTTGTTTGGAAAAGGAAGTACTATCAGCAAAAGAAGTGATGTATTTTTTAAGTAAAATCAGTGTACAAGAAGCTTTACGATTTGACATTAATTTATTAACAGCTGAATGGTAAAAACTCGAAAAATTCTAGTTTGTTACTATAAAATCCAAAGTTTTAGTGGAAAAACAAACTGAGAGGCTGCAAAAAGTCAGAAAATACTCCATCTTCAAGCTGTCTGGGTCCTGTAGAAGTCAATTTGAGATATTATGGTCTGAGCTGGGTTTCATACAATAATCTGAACATTTCGGGCTTTTCCACCAATTTCATGAAAAATTCTGGTTTTTCGGGCTTCAAATCCCCCAAAAAATTAAATTTTTTGTGTGATAAAAAATCATGGTTTACGTGGGACAATCTGAAATAGTCGTGGTTTTTCCCGTGGTTTTGTAATCATCAATAAGTCTAAATCATAGGGGCAAATTCACTAAGCGCCAAAGCGCCGAACGCTAGCGTTAATTCGCTAGTGTTTGGCATTTTCGTTACTGCGCAAATTCACTAACGAACGCTGGCGTAGTTTCGCTAGTGTTACTTCGCACCCTTACGCCTGGCGAAGTTTGCTAGCGACGTAACTACGCAAATTCACTAACGCGCGCAGTGTACTGAACGCTACCTTTTACGCTAGACTTCCTTCGCCACCTCAGACCAGGCGAAGCGCAATAGAGTAGATAGGGATTGCTTCAAAAAAAGTCAAAATTTTTTCTAAGTCCCAAAAAACGCTGGCGTGTTTTCTACATTATGGGTGATAGGCTGAAAAAGATCGAAAAATTTTTTGGGGCTCCCCTCCTTCCCCCCTACATTTCCTGACTCATGGCAACTTAACTATACAGTGGGCACATGTGTAGGGCAAAAGAAAATTTTTATTTGATGTTTTGAAGGTTTTCTAGGCATTTGTAGTGCTGATACGTGTTCCTCCATTGACATTTGAATTTGGCGCCGTATGCAAATTAGCCTTCGATAGCGTAACTTTGCTTCACTAAGCGAATCAACTCTAGCGCAACTTCGCAACCTTATGCTACCCCTGAGCGCAACTTCGGATTTTAGTGAATTTGCGGTGCGCTGGCGAAACTACGCCAGGCGAAGCGCGGCAAAGTTGCACCTGGCCAAACTACAAATGTTAGTGAATTTGCCCGATGGATTCTAGCTTGCATTTAAAACATAAGAAGATTTCAGATTTTGATAAATAACCCCCTAAAAAATAAAAACAATTATCTGTGTTCTTTACATTTTGGTCTAAATACTTACAGGTTTTTGATTCCCACAAATACCCAAAAAAAAGTTCCAGGGTCTAGGATTTATGAAGGATTCTTGAAGGATCAAATAGGTTGACAAATGTTCGCAGTTTTGTTTTATTCATTAGTAGATTAAACAAATAATAATTTGCAGCTCCTATAGAAAGACCCTTTCCCTGCCGGAGCCTACGAGTGCTGATAGTTCACCCTCCCTGTGCTGCGGGGAGTTGATAGAAGGAGACACGCAGACAGTTTAATAAAAAAGAATGGCGTATACCTGTCAGCTCAAATCAGGATTATGCCGAGAGGGGCCTTAGCCTTTCATTCCCAGTGAATTGTTATGTGTATCAGAGATGTATAACAAGGAGATGCACCCAACACCGGCTCTTTCTTAATGTCCTCGTATGAGAGACAGGGAATCTTTCTCCTTCTACAACCGTTACCTGTCGTTTTCTATGCCCCAGATGAATGTCATTCAGGAGTGGGAAGCTCTATTTTACATCTGGACCTGTATATGTGTACATATTGTTGTCCCCATAGACACCTACAATTCACACAAACCCCACCTTCTTTCCGGTAGTTCCCACCCTTTGGGGTCTGTAAAGTAATACAGGTGAAGGGGTTGATATACGCTAAACATTTTCTTTGGAGAATAGTCCATTGGAAAAGACATCAGGGAAGAACCTGAAAATTGTGTGTGCGAGGTCATTGTTTTTATCCATGATTTATTGTAACCATGAAAACACATATGATACTAGGGCTCTTCTGTTTGAGTGCATTTCATACCTGAGAATATGGAAGGAATGTTCTAAAAGGGAATAAACAACAACCTTACACACATATGGTGTTCAGGAGAGCATTAAAAACTTTCGTAGGGCAACATCAACTAGTATCCATTAACATTCCATGAGCTACTGTATTTCAGCCTGAAGCCAACCACAGTATTGAAACCTTCAAAGATCAAGACCAACCAATATCAAATTAGAAATATGAAACATTCACAAGGCTTGAACAACCTGCAGCCAATCAAAGCATTAGCATATTTTAGAACAGTGATCCCAACCCCTTGGGTGTTGCTCTTAGTGGCCTCAAAGCAGGTGCTTATTTTTGAATTCCAGGCTTGGCAAGTTTTGGTTGAATAAAAACCAGGTGTACTGTAAGACAGAGCCTCCTGTAGGCTGCCAGTACACATAGGGGCTACCAATGGTAAATCGCAGCTAATAATTGGTGCCCTTAGGACATTTTTAAATGTGTGTTTTGCTCTCCAACTTTTTTTTTTTACATTTGAATGTGGCTCATGAGTAAAAAAGGTTAATGATCCCTGTTCTAAGGGATGGGTCGTGGGTCCCCAACCTTTTTTACCCATGAGCTATAAACAGTACTATATAAAAAGAGTTGAGGAGCAACACAAGCATGAAAAATGTTCCTGGGAGTGACAAATAAGTGCGGTGACTGGTATTTTGGTAGCCCCTATGTGGACTGGCAGCCTGCAGGAGACTTTTTGGCCTACATATATAGTTTATGCAACCAAAACCTGCCTCCAAGCCAGGAATTCATAAATAAGCACCTGTTTTGAGGTCACTGAGAGCATCATCCAAGGGATTGGGGAGCAACATGTTGAGCCACTGTTGGGGATCACTGGGCAAGACTTAAAGTAGTAGTTTAAGCATTAAACATTCACAGGTCAATCAGACATCAATTAGAGCAACTGAACATTCACAAGCCAAACTGTAGCCAATCAGAGCCTTAGAAGAGTATCAAGGCTAGACCATTATTTGGTCAATCAGAACATTAGAAAGGCCAGACCAACCTGTAGCCAATCACAACACCTCAGAATTGAGCCAACTGCTAACTATGCTGAGAAACATTCTTAGGGCTGGATCAGCCTTTAGCCAATCAGAAAATCTGAAGATTCACAAGGCTAGACCAACCTGTAGCCAATCACAACCCAACAGAACTGTTGAAAGAGCCAACTGCGGTCAGGTAACATCAACAAAAAGTGCCTGTATATGAGTCCATACATATAACTTGTCCTTTACTTGTGGTACAGAATATGAAGGCAAATGTTAGGGAGGAAGAATTAAAAGGGCAAGAACATTTCTGAGCGATGCTTGTTGAACTTTAATTAGACTGAATTTCCATGGAAACAAGCCCATAAATGCTAAGCCAAGGAAATATCCCTGTAATTAACACATAGCTCAGAAACAAGCTCTATGATTCATCAGACTTTTGGAAACAAAATCCCTTGTCACATTGGTGGGAATTAATTATACTGAAACATAACAGCAAGGTGTACCTTTTATACAGAAGATCTCCATTCAAGCATTTAAGGAAGAGGGGGGTCCTCAGCCTGATTATATAAATCAGGGATGTTTCCCACAGTGTCCCGTATACCTTACATACCCTCAATCAGGACTGCCATCAGGGGTAAAGGGGTACTGTAGTCAGGGGCACAGTGGCAGAGCCTTGATTTGGAAAGGAATGGGTCTTAAAAGACTTGAGGAGAGTAGGCGAAGTTTTGGATAATCAGGGGCAGGGTTTCATTATAAGTGGTGGGTGGCTGGGGTGGATCAGGTGTGTAGCGGTGAGTGTTAGTGGCATTTTGGGGCTCTATTTTACTTGCTGGCAGGGCCCACCATCTAAGTGACCAGAAGGCTAATAATTGGGGCCCCAGTAAGGAGGGTTGCTAAGGACATATACCATAGACAGACTGGTGGGGCTGGTGGGGGGCTGGCTGGGCCTCTGTTTAGTGGAAATGCCATGGACTATTTTGAACCACAGTCCACACCTGGCCCAGACCCAAGTCCTGCTAACTTATTAGTATGGCATTGGTGCCTCATGGGTACTGGTGGTGGCCCTGCCCTCCATCAGTCCTGGATATATTTGGAAAGGGCAGGCCCGGATTTGCGGCAAGGCCGCATAGGCCCGGGCCTAGGGCGGGAAAAAATAGGGGCGGCATGCCGCCCAGCCGCATTATGGGGACGTGCGCGTCCCCATTCAATTACACCAGCTGCGCCGGCACGCTGGGAAGGGGATGTGTAGGCAGGCGCTAGGACAGCGCGGGGAAAGGGGCAAAGAGCTATAAAAAGGGGTGATCTAGACATCAATACATGTGAGGTGTCACCACTCCATCAGGTACTAGCGGGCAAAGTATGTGCTTGGGCAACAACTTTACTTCTTGGATATTCCATTGTTCCTTGGGTCACACTTGCCTTTCCTTTGGTTTTAAGACACAATACCAAAAAATACTGCTTAGATTATTGTTGACAACTGTCAGATGTACTGTAGCCATAGTTACCCCCAAGGAGTGCTTTAGGCTATGCCATTTGCTGGGCTGTAGGGGGTAACTCAACGAAAGCTAAGTTTGGGTTAACGGTAGAGATATGTACACCAAAGACATTTTAGTTAACTTTGCTCTTTGTCAATGCAACTTAAATAACTTAAACTTATAATTAATATTAGTTTATGTAATGACCCCTTAATGCTGCTGGTTCTTAGTTAGGATTCTATAGCTTTCTGGCACACAGGTCCGAGCTGTAGAACACATGTGTATCATCACATAGGGTATATTTGTGTTCTTGAGCGAATGGGAATTGTATCAACTGTTCTCAGTAGCAAAGGAAAAAAAAAACAGATTCCAAGACTTGTTCTTCTATTCACTGATTTGTAAGGACATCCCCAAGGTTCAGGAGAGGTAGGCTACAAATATGCCTGTGATTTCTGCAGAACAAATGACGGATAATTCCACTTCACCAGCGAAGTACAATGGCAAATTAATCTTTTATTTTGGATGGATTAATGGAATTAGCCATCCTGGGTGTATTATAGTCACTCGAGAAATACTTCTTTAAAGCTTTTATTCCTTGTTTCATCATCTAACTACAGAGGTCGATAATGATACAGGGTTTGTGTTTATACGGCTGGAATTTTTTTCAAGGGTTGTTTTTGTGGAAATTTATAATAAAGTATTAAAACACAGATTTATCCGCGGCTTTGCGTGCTGCATTACCCAGGCATCAAATGGGTCCATTTGTGGAATTTACACACTGTGCTTTGAACATGATATAAAGGCTGAGGGGAGGACGCCCCAAAGCATTAGCCTAAATCAACACAATAGAAGCGCCTCACATGGAAAAACAAAATTGCCAGGTTGGGTGGAATTCTCTTAACCCATGCTGCACAACGAGTCGAGGAGACATAGGCGACTAATGAGCATGTTCTGCCGGTTAAAATCAGCATCAAAGGCATTGGGGGGAATTCACAAAAGTGCCGGGAACAAAAAAATGTCTTTAAATGACGTAGAAGGTGTCGTAGTAACAGCCGACAAATTCACAGAGCATTTACCCGACAATTTTCTGACATGTACGACACTTTTGAAAGTGTCGTTAATAGTGGGCGTGGTTTTTTCGGCACCACTTTTCCCAACATTTTTAGGAACTGCTCGCAAATGAATTTGTTTTGCTGAAAATTTTTCCGATACATCATGCTCTCCAAAATGAAAATATCGGTCAAATTGTCTTTTGGAAACGCTCCGTAAAATGTCGTCTGTCCGACGCTTTATTCAGCAATGTCACTCACTGATTACTAGACTAGAAGTGTTGGAAAGAGCCAATTGTTATTTATATTTGAGTAATATTTTTAAATGATATAATATGGGATGGGATTGTACCCATTTGTTATACACCAAAGCTTTAATTAGTACTGGGATGGGACCTTGGGTTTTGTGGATAACGGATCTTTCCATAATTTGGATCTTCACACCTTAAGTCTACTAGAAAATCGAAGTACTGTCTCTTTAAAAAACTTCGACCACCTACTTCGCCACCTAAAACCTACCGAGATACAATGTTAGCCTATGGGAAAGGTCCCCATAGGCTTTCCTAGCTTTTTTTGATCGAAGGAAAAATCGTTCGATCGATGGATTAAAATCCTACGAATCGTTCTATCGAAGGATTTAATCGTTAAAATATCGAAGTTGAAGGATTTTACTTCGACAGCCGAATATAGAGGGTTAATTAACCCTCAATAATCGACCAATAGTAAATGCGCCCCTTAATAACCCCAATAGGCTGGTTTTGCCTCCAATAAGGATTAATTATATTTTAGTTGGGATTAACTACAACCCAATGTTTATTACTACACTAAAAGAGGGAATTAATTTGCTTAAACGACTTTAATTACAGTTGTGCCGCGATACTGCATTTTTTCTTGAATTTGCGATAATTACAACTATTTTTCTAAAATGTCCTATATACGACATTTTAGAAAATTGTCAGACTTACGAGACATTCAGAGACGGTAACATTTGCCTTTGTGAATTTGACGTTCGTACGACATTTTACAAATGTGTCACTTCTTAAAGTGGAAACATCTTAAAAGAAAACAAGGGGCGGTCAAAGGCCATAGCTCCTCAGGCCCAGATTTGTGGAAAGGCCACGTAGGCCCGGGCCTAGGGCAGCAGGATTTTAGGGGGCCGGCATGATGCCCAACCACGCCAACATTGGTTCAAAAACACTGGGCATGCGCTGGAGATACAATCATTTTTTAAATTTCCCATGCACCAATCCCCATTGCTCCGGTCCAGATGATGAAAAATTGCACGAATAAAGGGCAGGAAACAGGGGCGACGAATGGCAGTGGGCCTAGGGACGGCCACTATGTAAATCCAGCCCTGTAGGTCCTCTTAAGGCAAAGTAGTAATGTTGGCGAAAAATGAATGTGTTTCTACTAATCAGTGTGGTGTAAAATCATTCATATGGGCCCCGGTAGTTTCTGAACAGGTTTTTTTTTAAATAGAAAATGGGTCAGTTCAAGTGTCCCAATACTGTATTTTCAGAATAACAGATCTAGGTTACAGTACTGACACTCAGGGTTTAGCAACTGCCTTTGTAGGGCACATCTTCAGGGACTTAACTTAACCCTTAGTGCAGGGGTCCCCGACCTTTTTCATCTGTGAGCAACATTCAGATGTAAAAAGAGTTGGGGAGCAACACAAGCAGGAAACATGTTCCTGGTTGGTGCCAAATAAGGGCTGTGATTTGCTATTGATGGCCCCTATGTGGACTTGCAGCCTACAAGAGGCTCTGTTTGGCAGTACCTCTGGTTTTTATGCAACCAAAACTTGCCTCCAAGCCAGAAATTTAAAAATAAGCACCTGATTTGAGGCCACTGAGAGCAACATCCAAGGAGTTGGGGGGCAACATGTTGCTCACGAGCTACTGGTTGGGGATCACTGCCTTAGTGTAAACTAGAGGTTTTCAAATGAACCACCCATACCATATTTTAGGGCCACTATTTTGTCAGGGTCACCCATGTCTATTAAAGTCAAAAATACATAATATACAGGTTTGGAATGCGGTATCCTGAAACCCGTTATCCAGAAAGTTCCGAATTACGGAAAGGCCGTCTCCCATAGACTCCATTTTATCCAAATAATCTAAATTTTTAAAAATGATTTCCTTTTTCTCTGTAATAATAAAACAGTAACTTGTACTTGATCCCAACTAAGATATTATTAATCCTTATTGGAAGCAAAACCAGCCTATTGGGTTTATTTAATGTTTACATGATTTTCTAGTAGACTTAAGGTATAAAGATCCAAATTATGGAAAGATCTGTTATCCGGAAAGCCCCAGGTCCCAAGCATTCTAGATAACAGGTCCTCTGCACCAACCAACCTCTTTACTAATTTCCTATGTAGAAAATACACTGGAAGAAAAAAATCTGTGTGTGCCAATAGCCAAAGTGGCTTCTCTGGTGCTAGGGGACCAAAGTAAAGGCCCTCTCTACCCTAAAATTATCATGGGATGTCCTGCTATAAAAACCTGAGGGAGAGCAACAGGTTCAAGGTTTGCTTTTGTAAGCCATAGCAACAAATCAACAGTTAGCTTGCAATTCAACTAGTGCAATTAACATCATGACCCAATAACAACAGTTAGCTTTTACTGGCAGTGTAATAACGAAGCAGAAGAAATATTGACAGATCAATGTACAACTAAGGAGGTCCGATGTGCCTGCAATATTCTCTTATTTGCAATGACAAAGAACTTGACGGGTTAATATACCTTGATATATCAGAATATGCCTGATATGATTAAACTGAGTGGCAGATATCTGGAGATCTAAATTAGGATTCAGTATTTTAATTTAAACCCGAATTAATTCAAACATGCTTTATTACAATGGCGCGCTCCGTCCTCTGAAATTCCAGCAGCCTCGCCTCCAGGTTAATATAATGCTGCTTGTTAGATCGTTAGATCATTATCATTTAAATAGGAAATGTAATGTGCTTAGGAATTAATTGGGAGCCACAAATACGCTCTACAAACTTCCTTACTTTAAATTAATGTTGATTTTGGGGCTCTGATGACAACGGGCTTTATCTTATAGGAAGGCATTTATAATACAAATACGATTATATTTACCCACCACAGCAGTAAATTAAAAATATCAGTGTAAAGGCTATGACCAAACATTAGAACATTTTATTTTCCCTATGCCAAATGAGGGTGGTCTGCACATGTCTAGTAACTTGTGGGAAAATATACTGAAGGCTCTCTAACATATCCCCAAAACATGGAAGGTGACATGATGACTTAATGACCTGCAAGAGTGGCAGAAGGTTGGAGAGGTTGAGTGGGCCATGAGCTATCATGAAGAGGGATAGACAATTCCAGCTGGAACTATACACAAAGAGATGAAGCTCAACTACAGTGGAGATACCAGGAGAGAGAATGAAGAGCGAAGGCATCTCCATATGGGAAAGAGTGAATAGGGTTGACAGCAGGTCAGCATTTTACTGGCCTGGGCAGTAAAAATGATGCTTGATACCAATGAAATATAAAAATATAAGAAGGTCAGATTTTCCAGAAAAGGTGGTAACCTTACATAGGGACATCTATGAATCACTACAAGCAGGTTGGTGACTCCAGAAATGTCAGCCTAGGCCTATGTTTGCAGAAGGTATCTGGACATAAATCCCACCAAGATCAAGAAATCTCAGATTGTGTAGGACACAGTTGCAACATCTGACTTCTACTGAGGTTGAGTGCAGAGGAATCGTGTATTTGTCTATATGTATTTTGTGGTCACACCCTCATTGCACCCCCGCCTAATGATTTTAAAAACTAGTGGTGAGCACAACTTTCCCTTGTTTGTTATAGTTCTACAGGAGCAGTGACCAGCTCCATGTTGTAGCTCCCACCCTCTCCAACTATAGTCAGGTGATCCCACTGGTGTCTAATAAAAGGGCAGCCAAGTTTGGTAGTTTTACTTTGAAAGCAGCTAGTAAGTTGCAGGTAAAACGTATTCGTCCCTTGTATAATGAAACCATAGAATTCTTAATGAATCAAATGAAAATTGAGCATAGGACTGGCCAGATATGGGATGACTTTGACGTAGTTGGCCAGCTTAAATATATTGCAATATATGGACAAACAATCCCTGTTTTGTTTAAAGGGTAAGGCATTTTTCAGTAGCAGTAGCACAAAATGTCTCTGTCTTAAATATATTGATAATGGGTTGAGTGCAGAGGAATCGTGTATTTGTCTATATGTATTTTGTGGTCACAGCCTCATTGCACCCCCGCCTAATGGTTTTAAAAAATAGTGGTGAGCACAACTTTCCCTTGTTTGTTATAGTTCTACTGAGGTTGGACCTTGTTCCTCATATGAAAACCAAAAATTAACAGTGTAGGGGTCATTCCCAAGCTGAGCTGCAAAATTTTACACCATTCATTGAAGGTACTTATGTCCAATAATACTCTTTGTGTTTACGTTTAGATCCTTGGATATCTGCGCATTTGATAAGGCAAGACTTAACCCTGTATTTAGCATCACTCTGTAGAGCTTGAGTGGAAAAGGCTTGATAGATAAGTGACTCAAGCCCAATCCTAGCAATTCCATGTAGCTCTGATCTTTTATTTGACTTTCTCTCCATGCACTTGAGTGGTCAGTACTCAGCTCGG
Organism: Xenopus laevis; assembly: GCF_017654675.1. NCBI lineage: Eukaryota > Metazoa > Chordata > Amphibia > Anura > Pipidae > Xenopus > Xenopus laevis. The sequence goes on along the minus strand of NC_054379.1, from coordinate 163,741,910 downwards.
CTGTAATCAGAGCACACACTGTTATTGTGCCTGAGAGCTCATCCACAGAGCAATCTTTATGGCACACGCTGATTACTGTAAAGATACAACATTCTCAGCAAGAGCCGGAGATAGGTCTCTTGGCAAGGAAAGCGTAATGCACACGAGACTATTCTGTGACTCTTCTAAGATGCAAATTATTAATGTTCTTTACAGAAACCTTGCCTTTGCATTGCCTGCCTGCCCAATTTAGGTTTTAATACAATGTGGCCTGCCTGTTTGCCTAATATTTGTGTGAATACAACATTCCCTGCCTCTCTTGTTATTATACAAATACTTTTCTCCTCTGGGATCATAAATTGGATAGAAGATTGTGATGGGGCATATTGGCATGGCAATTATTTTTTTGCATGCTGTATGGCAAGATATCTCCAACATGCAATGCCAATGAAACCAACAAGAATGCCTTAGACCAGGGGCCCCCAACCTTTTTAACTGTGAGTCACATTCAAATGTAAAAAGAGTTGGGGAGGAACACAAGCATAAAAAAGTCCTTGTTGGGTGCCAAATAAGGGCTATGATTGGCTATTTGGTGACTCCTATGTGGACTGGCAGCCTACTGAAGGCTCTATTTGGCAGTACACATGGTTTTCGTGCAATCAAAACTTGCCTACAAGTCTGGAATTCATAAATAAAACCTGCTTTGAGGCCACTGAGAGAAACATCTAAGGGGTTTGTGAGCAACATGTTACTCGTGAGCCACTGGTTGGGGATCCCTGCCTTAGACCTTAGGTTTATGGCACATGAGACAACTTGTGGACAACTGCATTTTTTTCCCACTCAAAACACAGCCACAACCCACCTACTTCCTCCAGAAAACTAGCGTCACCATTGCTATTATAGTGTTTTTGTGGTTGGCTTGGGTCTTTAAACCCTTTATCAAGCTCAGCCAGGGTTGGGCCAAAGTTGAGAAAGAGCAGGATAAAGTGGGTGGTGGATGGAAAATGTCCAACCTGCCCATTACTAAATGGAAGGACTGACAGATGTCTTTATAATTTGATATTAACTTTTTACATTTGCATAATTTTTTATGATCACTAGACATGGGCTATGGATTAAAATGGTTGTAGAGTTGCACCCATGAAAATGTTTTACACCATGGGCTTGCACTACCTTGTGTTGAACCTTCTCAAAGCTGAACTCTGACATCCGATATAAGGAAATATTTTGCTGCTCATTTCCCTTTTGCTTCCCAGTATTTGCATAACCTGTTAAAATAATGTCATATGAATTTAAAGGGGACCCGTCACCCAAAAAAAATATTCAAAATCCTATTTTATCACATTAGTCAACCAAAATGAACATAAATAACACTATATAAATTATTTGAATCTTGTTTCCTTCATTCATAATTATAGCAAGCGGGCAGGAGCCATTTTGTGGACACTGTTATTCAGGCAAGCCTTGTATCATCTCAGAATCTTGTTTGTGCACCAGAATGGGGGACCCGACGTCCATCCCCATGTCCTGGCTACATAATTAAATGGTAAAGAGAACAGGGGAATATGTGGAGAGCAGTGACATCTAGGAAGTGCTGAATGGAAAGTGAAAGTAATTGTCTGCCCCGCCTCTATGCCCAGGGCATAGAGGAGGGGCAGACAATATTTGATTGACAGCTGTGATTTTTAAATGAGTTTACAACGGCTATGAATGCTTTAATAAAAAATAGAAATTGGATTTCATGTTTGAATTTAAAAGGACTTTTATTATACAGATTTTTGTGTCTGGGTGACAGGTCCACTTTAAGGGTTTGGTTTCAGTTTGGCTGGGCTAGTTTATGTGTTTCCTCCTTGGGTTCTTGTTAGATGGTGTGGTACTTTAACGATTAAAGGGTAACTATCACGAGAATAAAAATGTAATATAAGCTTGATCATACTGAAATAAGAAACTTTCTAAATACAATCAATTAAAAATTCTGTACTGTTTCTGAATTAATCAAGTTTATTTTCACTATTCCTCTCTCAGCATCTGTTTCTCTTCATTCTCTCTTCATGCAGCAGTTGGGTGTCAGATACTAATTGACAGTTAGATCCAATATATCTTATAGGGGGCTTCTTTTCCTATCAGTGCAAACAAAATCTAACAAAATAACTGCCTTTTGCACAAATCCTGCATGTAGAGAGACATGGGGGCAAATTCACTAAGGCGCGAAGCGCCGAACGCTAGCGTTAATTCGCTAGCGTTTGGCATTTTCGCTACTGCACAAATTCACTAACGAACGCTGGCGTAGTTTGGCTAGTGTTACTTCGCAACCTTACGCCAGGCGAATCTTTGCTAGAGACGAAACTACGCAAATTCACTAACTTGCGCAGTGTAGTGAACGCTACCTTTTACGCTAGACTTCCTTCGCCACCTCAGACCTGAAAAACGCTGGCGTGTTTTCTACATGATGGCTGATAGGCTGAAAAAGATCGAAAATTTTTTGGGGCTCCCCTTCCTCCCCCCTACATTTCCTGACTCATGGCAACTTACCTAGACAGTGGGCACATGTGTAGGGCAAAATAAAATTTTTATTTGCAGATTTGAAGGTTTTCTAGGCATTTGTAGTGCAGATACGTGTTCCTCCATTGAAATTTGAATTTCGCGCCGTATGCAAATTAGCCTTCGCTAGCGCAACTTCGCTTTATATAGCGAAACAACGCTAGCGCAACTCCGCAACCTTACGCTACCCCTGTGCGCAACTTCGGATTTTAGTGAATTTGCGAAGCGCTGGCGAAACTACGCCTGGCGAAGTGCGGCGAAGTTGCGCCTGGCGCAACTTCGCATCTTAGTGAATTTGCCCCAATATGTCTTATGATTTTAATAGAGTGAGCTCTAATACATCTTCTAGGCAAAAGGAGCCCCCCTATAAGATATATTGGTTGTAACTGTCAATGAATATCTGACACCCAACTCCTGAATGAAGACAGAATGAAGAGAAATGGATGTTGAGAAATGATTAGTGAAGATAAACTTGATTATATCAGAAACAGTACAGAACTTTTAATTGATTGTATTTAGAAAGTTTCTTAATGCAGTATGCTGAAGCTTATATTACATTTTCCCATCACGCCGCATAGTCCCCCTTTAAATATAAATGTAGGACCCTGTCTCGGAAAAAGTGCAAGAACACAAAGCTAATTAATCAAGGTGCATCTCCTGGATATTCCGTGTGAATGCTCCGCACTTCCTCTTCTGTGCCGCTGTCACATTGTGTTAATCAGTTCATCAGATCTCTGCCTGCGGCGTGATGGGAAAATCACATTAGCATGATCCCATTCACAATGGTATTTATGGAATGAGTTCTTGTGTGTACCCTGGGATTGGCTCAGGATCACCACCTTATGGGGGTAATTATTAGGGTTGTCTCAGCTAGAGTGACTATGCATGATGTCATCACTTTGCAAGTCTGATGTGTCCATGTGTACTGAAGACAACATGCCCACCCCAAGAAAAGGAAAGGACGGTTGTCATTAGATTGCCAATCTGACCCACGATTCCCTGTGTGCATGTGCCCCACTAATGTTCATCTCTTCTGGCACTTGTGATATGATGATTCTGCCCAGGAGTGAAGCAGGGGGAACAACACATTTTCTGGCCAGAGAAGGTGGTGAAGAGTTTCCAGAGTCCCGGGGGAGCGGGGTTGGGTTGTGGGGCCCATGATATCTGGCCCCCTGGATTTTCCCAGTGTTCCACAAGCCCAGTCCTATCCTGACTCTTTATCAGGGCCAGGGGTCAGAGAGAGCACCAGATCTGCCAATGTATTTCCAACTTTACAGTGTAAATAGCTTATAGTCTAAGGCAGGGAACCCCAACCTTTTAAAGCCGTGAGCAACATTCAGAAGTAAAAGGAGTTGGGGAGCAACACTAGCAGATGTTCTTGGGGTGCCAAATAAGGGCTGTGATTGGCCGTTTGGTTGCTCCTATATGGATTGTTAACCTACACTGATACTCTGTTTGGCAGTGAACCTGGTTTGTATGAAACCAAAACTTGCCTCCAAGTCTGGAATTCAAAAATAAGCCCCTGCTTTGAGGCCACTGGGAGCAACATCCAAGGGGTTGGAGAGCAACATGTTACTCACAAGCTACTGGTTGGGGATCAGGGGTTTAAGGTGTGTTATAGTGTAAGGCAGAGTTTTTTGGGTTTTTTGCTTTAAGCTCCCCTTTGAGGACCAACATTTGGTCAGGATCCCTTGGCTCATAGCAGGGGATAAATAATTACAAGCAGAGACCAAGGTGGAGAGCTTAAAACCTTGAACACATACCTTTGTGGTACCAGGTGCTGTACTGAAGGACCCACGCCTGTTTCAGGCACAAGTAATCCAGTCCAAGCAGTTATCAATAAATTTCACATTTGTTCAAATCTACGGTGTGCTGCAGATAATTACAAGGAGGTACAGGGCAGATAAATGTATTTTTCTCCGAATCTAGTCTTGGTGGTGTTGCAGAACATTTGGCCTTGGCTACTTTGCATATCAATAGAGCGCACAGCAATTGTACCACCTTCTCTGTTGCAAATTTGTTTCAGGATTTTATGTTTTTTGTTCGGTTCTTTTTGTCTTATAAGGATGATGAATAATGAATGAGCAAAATCCCCGAGTGGCAACTTTATCTCATTATTCAAATGATCCTGTCACGCAAGCACTTCTAATTTTTTGCCAAAACAACTGACACAAGTGAAGAAGGGGGCTAAAATATAGAGCTGTGCCCCCCTTGTGATGTGTGATCCCATCTTGTTGGAGCAGGGAAGGTCCCACAGATGCTCATTATGAAATATGTTTGTGCCACGGGGAGTTGTCTGACTGGTGAAATGAGCTCAGTTATTATAGGGAGAGACAGTTTGAGCACAGTCCAGCTGCTGTGTTCTTCTCAGCTCGAAAATAGGCTGAAATTGTGGGGATAAAACAAAAAATGCACACACAAAGGTGACAAGAACACAAATAACTCCCAGCATACAATAATGTATGAGATGATGATCATATCTAGGTGGGGTTCTAGGTGGCCTTCACCAATGTAGTTATATCATGTGATGCATAGAATGAAGGGGGCCTTTAACAAGCAGTTTATATGGGATGTTCCTCATGTCTAGGTGGGGTTCTAGATGGCCTTCACCAATGTAGTTATACCATGTAACACATAGAGTGAGGGGGGGGGCTTTAACAAAGAGTTTATATGAGGTGTTCCTCATATCTAGGTGTGGTTCTCGATGCCCATCACCAATGTAGTTATACCATGTGAAGCACAGAATGAGGGGGGCCTTTAACAAGCAGTTTATATGAGATGTTCTTCATGTCTAGGTGGGTTTCTAGATGGCCTTCACCAATGTAATTATACCATGTAACACATACAGTGAGGGGGGGCTTTAACAAAGAGTTTAAATGAATTGTTCCTCATATCTAGGTGTGGTTCTCGATGCCCATCACTTATGTAGGTTTACCATGTGAAGCACAGAATGAGGGGGCTTTAACAAGCAGTTTATATGAGATGTTCTTCATGTCTAGGTGAGGTTCTAGGTGACCTTCACCAATTTAGTTATACCATGTGAAGTACAGAATGAGGGGGCCTTTAACAAGCAGTTTAAATGAGATGTTCCTCATATCTAGGAGGGTTTGGCATTCACTGATCCAGTTATACCACTGGAAACCATAGAAAAACAAAGGGCTCACCTGGTGGCCACACATGGCAGATTTAAAGGACATGTAAACCCTCCACACAAAATTCAAAGTATAAAAAGTCTTGTACCTCTGCATTGTAGCATTACTTGTAATAAGTGTCTCCTGAACCTTGGTTTTCCTATACTCACACCTATACCCATACACATGCATACACAGTGTGCACCTATACATACAACTTTACTTTGCCTTCACCATTGTTTTTCCATTATTACGTTTTTTTAAAAAATGGGTGTTGGTGTGGGCAATCTCTCTCTTAAAAGCCGCAACAGCTAGTGGCGGGGAAGGATCTAGCCCACAGACTGAAGCCAAGGTTCAGGGGACACTTATTGCTAGTAATGCTACTATGCAGAGAGTTACAAGCCTTTTTATACTATGACCGGAATTAAACATGTAAAGGACCACCGTATGGGGTTTACCTTGATGTGGTATGGTGGCTTATCAACTTTATGATCATAACTTTGTAACTAAAAACCCCTGTGTTTGTAAATACATGCACTTGCATTTATACTGAACTACTTATGAGACAGGGGACCAGGGAATGAGCATTGATTAATTGCCCAAATCAGTAGCACTTCCATTGTACTTAAATATATTTTTACTTAGCCTTTTGAGCGCTCCCACAACCCCCCTTTTTGTATATTGTAGCATTTTTATTAAAGGGATCCTGTCATCGGAAAACATGTTTTTTTCAAAACACATCAGTTAATAGTGCTACTCCAGCAGAATTCTGCACTGAAATCCATTTCTCAAAAGAGCAAACAGATTTTTTTATATTCAATTTTGAAATCTGACATGGGGCTAGACATTTTGTCAATTTCCCAGCTGCCCCTGGTCATGTGACTTTTGCTTGCACTTTAGGAGAGAAATGCTTTCTGGCAGGCTGCTGTTTTTCCTTCTCAATGTAACTGAATGTGTCTCAGTGGGACCTGGGTTTTTACTATTGAGTGTTGTTCTTAGATCTACCAGGCAGCTGTTATCTTGTGTTAGGGAGCTGTTATCTGGTTACCTTCCCATTGTTCTTTTGTTTGGCTCCTGGGGGGGGAAGGGAGGGGGTGATATCACTACGATTTGCAGTACAGCAGTAAAGAGTGATTGAAGTTTATCAGAGCACAAGTCACATGACTTGGGGCAACTGGGAAATTGACAATATGTCTAGCCCCATGTCAGATTTCAAAATTGAATATAAAAAAATCTGTTTGCTCTTTTTAGAAATGGATTTCAGTGCAGAATTCTGCTGGAGCAGCACTATTAACTGATTAATTTTGAAAAAAATGTTTTTCCCATGACAGTATCCCTTTAAGGTTTAGGCTTCCCATAAATTCAGGGTTCGTTTGCATCCATGTTTACAATATCACTGACCACAGAATGCTTAAAAAGTAAATTTCAAGGAGAACTGCCCCTTTAAATTCTTGATATACTAATATTTCATGAATTCCTTTTATCTCTCATTGCCAGGTTTCGGGCAGGCTTTTATTTCAGATAAGAAAGGCGCCGGGCCTTTATCCTAACACAGAGTGATCAATTCTTACTGACACATCATTTAAGTATTTAATTAATACATTACTCAATCAGAGAATCTCATTATACATTAACTAAAGGTCATGTTCCCCATTTTTCTTTGCATGGGGCATTTGATAAACATCTCTTCTGTCTCTTGAGCTTGTGTTTGTCTGTCTGTCATTTATGTCTTACCCAGGCAGGGCAGGTGTTAGGGGAGGGTGAAGGAGGGATTTGCACCCAGTTGAACTGAAACTGGGGGTCTGGGAGTTGTAATTCAACAATAGCAGGAGGGATTCCAAATTGGCATATCTGATATGAAATACTTCTCCTATTACCTGTATATTACTATATTGCAAGCAGGGGAGGAGGGTGAAGTACTTGTTTCTGGAGGCTATAAATGGAATTTCCATTTCTTATACCAGTGATCCCCAATCAGAGGCTCAAGAGTAACACGTCGCTCCCCAACCTCTTAAATGTTTCTCCCAGTGGCCTCAAAACAGGTGGTTTTGGAGGCATAAAGACCTCTGCCAAACAGACTCACCTTTAGTCAGCCAGTCCACATAGGGGCTACCAAATAACCAGTTACAGTCCTTATGGGGCACCCCTAGAAACTTTTTCCATTTTTGTTTTGCTCCCCATCTTTTTTCAAAATGTAAAGTGGCTCATGGGTGAAAAAGGTTGGGGACCCCTGCCTTAAACAGTCTATAAATATATTGCAGTTTATGAGGAGGCTAAGGCTCCTTTAATCTATATTATTCTAAATCCAACCCTGCTTCTGAATATTTACGCTGAATTTTATTTTTTTAATTAACTGTAGCTCTTTGTACGACTATTACCACTACTATTTATGTTGTTTTTATGCCGTTTCAGCCTTGTCTTAGCTGCTATTGTCTCTCAGGGAGGCTGGCCAAAGGCTTACATATCACCTTCAATAGACGGCTCTCGGGGTCAGACTGGGCACCCAGTAAAAAAACTGTGGGGCCTGGCCATCATGAGCCCGGCTGACCCAGACCCGCTGCCTGATGAGACCTGTCTGCCTGGTGACCTCCCATCTCTGGCCCCTATTACAGTCGCAAGGAGGGAAGGTTCCCAACACGTGCATAGGGGGCCATAGAGGGGTTGTGGCTGGGGTGGGAGCCCAGTGGGGCCCTGATGTGGAAGCTGGTGGGCCCCAGTTCAACGTTGCCTGCTACCCCTATATGCATTGCTTAGGGTTGCCAGTATTTTACCATCCGGGCCGGTAAAAATGATGTTTGATGCCAAGGTTATTATTAGGAAAAAACAGCAAGAATATAGGAAGGCCGGTATTTTTTCTAGAAAAGATGGCAACCCTAATTGCACTAGACATCACTGATGATACTTTGTGCCATAGTGGGGAAATCAGGTCAGAGCAAAGATTTCCTCCTTGTGTTTTTCTCTGGATTAAGTGAATGAACACTTCCAGCTGCTGATATCTGAGTCCTGAGAGCTGAGTCAGCTCATTGGCCTCGATCTCCAGTTTACCATTCTGCTAATGTGTTTCTGCTGCTGAGATTTAGACCCCTGTGGGCAACACTATCAGTCCACAGTCCTCCCAAATTAGCCCAGATAATCCCTCCAGCTCAAACCCACCAACACAGGGTGAAACAGAACATGCAGGGCACATAGAGATACAGCTTATATATACATAGATATCAAGGGATACTGTGTCATTTCTCTGGGTATTATTTCAACTTGTGATATTGATTCTTTTGGTTCCCTAATTAAGTCTTAGTAGGGTTCAAATATCAATGGCATATCTCCCAATGTACAGTATGTCCTCGGTCAGCCTTCTTTAGATCAAGCCCTACTATGAGGTACAAAATGTACTCAGGGCCCCCCTTAACTCAATAATTACAAATATATAACAAAAACACTGCTTTGTTAGCCGTTTAGCAATGATTGAAAGAATTATCGAAAACCAGTAATAGGTCTTCACCCTAAAAGAGAACAAGCAATTATTCTCCCCATATTTCAGCTATCAGGCCACTGCTCTGTGCCCCCCTTATGGGAATAACCTTATAGTTTTTGGGCAGTAACGGAACTACCCCCCGGGGGCCTGGGTGCAAGCTGTGCAGTCTGGCCCCCCACCCCCCATCCAAAAGCAGTATTCACTGTGGATAAGCGCACGCACAAACCTACCGACGGGCCCCGAGAGGTTGCGAGAACTGGAGCGGTCGCAGCCCTGGTAGATCCTGACATTTCAGGTACCAAGAGGCCCTAACAGGCCACACAGAGGCCCAAACAGCCTCCCACCAGCCAACTAAATACTGAGTGTCTATGGCATCTTACAGCAGCCCCTCTGGCATTTGCCAGAACCCACAGATTGCCAGTCCTGGCCTGGAACCAGGGGTGCACACACTTTATAATTAACTTTGAGGTTGACTAGAATCATTTTATAAAATTTTCAGGTCTCAAAACGTAAAACTCACCAACAAGAAGAGGTCCAGGTGCACCACCCTGAACCTTCAGCTAAGGGAGTGGGTTCCCGTGTTTTAGTCTGTGATTAAGTGGCAGTAAGATACGAAACGCGTAAGGCTGTTTCCTTGTTTTACAAGTCTGCCTGGAAGATTGGTCTTTGACTTGCCTGCTCTACTACAACACGATAGAACCATTTCATAACTCATTAGTGCATTAGAATTTTCACAAGGCTTTGGCCGAAAATTCATCATAACAACACTGTCTAGCTTTCCTCTCTTTCTGATCCAGCGATTGCTAGGGTGGGACTATGGTGGGACTAGGGTGGGACTGGGCTGGAGAGACACTGGGGAAAAAACCTGGTGGGCCCTGCCAACCCTGACCCACTCCCCTCCTGAGACTACTTTGTGCTGCTTCCAGGGTACAAATTATGGGAGGGGTTGTGGCTGGGACATGGGGGTCTGGAGGGTGTGGGGGGCCCTGAGACAGAAGACCCAATGGGACCTGGACCACCCAGCCCTTGCCATGGATGTTTTGTTAGAGTTGCTGCCTCATACCAGAACATGAATAACGTTAGATGGAAACTCAAGAACATGTTTTTAAACTCAACCAAGAGCATAAAATTAAGCAAGTCTACTGGGTAGATTATTTTACAGGACAATTGGAATATAATGGAGAACTGGCACAACAGACCCATACTGAACATAAAAACAAATGTACCACTTTTTCACCATTGCCATGCAATGAATATGTGCAGTCTAACCACAGACGGTAATATTACAGGATATCAGATTTTAGAAGATTTTTCCCTAAAAAAGGTGCACTGGTAAGCAACAAAATTAATGAAGACAATAAAACTTTTCCACCCCAAAACTCCACAGAACAGAGCAGCAGCACCGGTTTACTACAGTTTATTGAAGTCTTTAGAGAACGCCTCGGAGCTGCTGCTCGTGTTTAAATTAACATTGCAACAAAACTGAGTAGCACGTTGTACAAACGGACGTTTCTGTCTGTACAGTAAATTAATTCCAAATACAGTATTAGTCAAAAATATTCGCCAAGCTCATCATGTGAATGTCACTGCCACCAGCGACTTCTGAAGCTTTTCATGTTCTTCAAACTTTAAAGTGGAAAGTAGTAGATACTGTGTGTGCTTCTGTTTGATCTTCATGGGGTCTGACAGCTTCATGGAGACTATTAACGAGATTAAACTGATCCTGATGAAAGGAAAAGGTGGGGGTTAAAGTCCTAATCCATGCCAATCCCATTTATTTCATAGTTAATTAACAACACCCCTTCCTTTCATTTTTTTTTGCAATTGCACAGGAATGTGACTCATGAATGTGCTTTGCTTGTACTTGTACAACACCGTTAGTAGGGATGGGAAGAACAATCTATGGTAATCGGTGGTTTTCATACATTTTTTGAGGTTCAATCTGCCCCCCCCTAATGTAATGTTATAATGTCATCCTTAACTTTCAAAAAGGCTTTAGATATATGAAAGCATGGTCTTACAGAACATTCTTCTGTAGGTCAAGGAATGTACAAAGCTCCAAGGCTCATCCTTTAATCAAAGTAACTGGCCTGTAGGCTGGGTCAATCCCATGGGAACCTCTAGCATATCCTATAGCAAACAAAGGGAAAGTTGTGCTCACCACTGATTTTTAAACCATTAGTCCGGGGTGCATTGAGGCTACAACCACAAAATTCAATAGAAAAACAGACCAAGACAAGAGATCCTCTGCACTCAACCCATTATCAATATATTAAGAACAGTGAGACATTTTTTGCATTCAGCTCCTAAAAAATGCCCGGGCCCCCCATAAAAGTTTTTAAAAAATTATTGGTTGTCAGAGCCCCCCCATAAGTTAAAAAAAACATTGGCGCCAGCACCATTCAAAAAGGTTGTTTTTTTTAAAAAAAAACATTGGTGTCAGGGTCCCCCTTAGAAGTTAAAAAGTAACATTGGCGCCCCAGAGAATATTTTTTTTATAAACATCGGTGGCAGGGGCCTATTAAAGTAATACATTGGTGGCTCAAGGTTTAATAAAATAAAAAAAACATTGGTGTTCAGTAGAACTGAGCTTGTGGCTTCAGGACTACAACTTCGGCTCCTTTTGTGACTTCAGGTCTTTTCCCAGCGTCGGGACTTTAACTTTGGCTCCTTTCGTGGCTTTGGTTCTATTTGCAGCTTCGGGACTTTAACTTTGGCTCCTTTTGTGGCTTTGGGTCTTTTTGGGACTTCAACTTCGGCTCCTTTCCTGGCTTTGGGTCTTTTCACGGCTTCAGGACTTCAAATTCAGCTACTTTTGTGGCTTCGGGTCTTTTAGAGACTTTAACTTTGAATCTTTTTGTGGCTTTAAGTCTTTTCGGACTTCAACTTCTGCTCCTTTGGTGGCTTCGGATCTTTTCACTGCTTCAGGGCTTCGTTTCTATGGGACTTCAGCAGTTCGGGACTTCCGCAGGTGCGGCATGGTCTCAGCGATGTCAAGGGGGCTATTTTGAAAAAAGTGTAGTACAGACGAGCCCCCTTTAGTCCAGGGCCCTGTACAACAGTACCCTCCTGATGGCGGCCCTACCAAGGGGTCATGGTCTGCATGGATCTCAGAATGGCCTTTCATGCTTATAGTACATATCAGTCTTCTCCCAAAAGCAACAACAGGACGTCTCTAAATATAGGAAAGTCAGGCGATATTAAACCATAAACTAGGTCATATGCTGTGGTTGCTGCCCTAGCTGATCCCACGGAATTACTAATTTCCAAATTGTACTCTTGAACAGACAAACACAGTGCTGTCCTTCATCACACAAGATGGGGTAATAGAGTTAATTTATATGTGCATTTCCATTAAGCAAATAACATTTCTGCCAGATTAAATAAAAACACAGCGGCAGTCAAGGTAATTTTAGAGACATGCAAGATCCTGCCATTCCTGGTGTGCAGCCAATTTGCACTTTCCTGTCAGGCTATTAACATTTCAGTTTGCATTGTCTGACACATCCTTTGCACAGATCTGCAGGTACAGTAAATTGTTCTTGCTTGCCTTTCCTTCCGTAATATATCTAGTTCAAAAATATCTTCATAAACATTATCTAAACCCGCTTACAATACCAATACAATTTGACACCATTTTCTTCCTGAAAAATGAGGTGGCATCTGGGCAGATACTGTTGGATAAACTTGAGCTTATGTCTAGGGCAGTGTTTCCCAAACTGTGTAGCTTGCACCCCATGAGGACTCAATACCAATACCTATTTGCTCTACCTGAAGCCCAGCTTGAAGGTCAATTAGGTTGAGATTTAGGGTGGAAATATTGCTATCCTAGATATTCCTGGAACTAGTAACTAGCATGACCAGTGTCGGACTGGGATGCCAGGGGGCCACCTACAAAGCTTAAACCATATGACCACTTTCCAACCTATTATTCCTCCTCTCCTCACTCAATCTCTTTATTCTCCTAGTCTTATATATCTACTTACTATACTTTATTCTTCCATTATTAAGTCTATTAAGCCTTAAGGGAATCTCCATAAAATAGGTCAAATAGGTCAAAGAGGCCCAATGACACCTGTGCCCACCTGAAGTTTTCCTGGTATCCCGGTGGGCCAGTTTGAGACAGCGAATGACTGATACACTGATGTTTCTATATCTGTAATGAACTATGGCATTGTGACTAAAGGTTGAACCCTCAAAAAAAGTTTTAACTGAAAAATGTCAAATAACCAATGGTCTATAGATGTGCCCAACCATCTAGAGGATTTGATTGCTCTCAGTTGCAAAATTGGTAAATGAATGAATGAATCCATGAATGTCTGGCCAAGAAGGAATATGGCAGGTGATTAAATGCGATAATCCAAAGACCGTTGTTTTCTCCCCCTGTTACTTTTGGCTGGGTTTTGTCTCTACCGTGATGGGTAAAACCCTAAATAAGACATGGGAGACACATCTGGGCGGAATGAAATCCCTACCAGAAATTATTCTAACATCATCTCAACTTCAGGTTTCATTCATTTTTTTTAGTTGCAGGCAACTTCATGGACACTAATCCAGCAAACTAAATGGAGATTCGCTTTTTTGTAAATCTGCTCCTTTACTTGTTGGCCATTGCCAACAAACCACTTTGGAAAGTGGGCAGGTTTGAGAACTGCAACTGTCACTTAACTATGTTGCCCTTTGCATAGAGCATCTATAGATAAAGATGATGAGAAGATGAACAATTTGGTGCATGGGCTAATCAGTATGAGAAAGTGTACACAATCCGATAGGTAGAAAAATTCATTGGCACACGTGGCAGTTCTCAGCAGGGTAAAAGTGGAGTTTTTTATGCTTCTAGTCCGAATTCAAGTTTAACTACACCACATACAGGCCTGTTTAATACCATGGAAGAGTTGTATTTGTTGTAGGGGCCATGCTCAATTAAAGACTATAACTTATTATTTACAGTCCATCTTGGGTCTGTTCTGGTTCTGCCTTCATAATCCCACCATAATTAATTAAGTTTCTTCTTGGAGTTCTTGCTGTTACTACTGTAGACTTTTCTTTAGACATATCTGAGGTTTTTTTTAATACTTTTTGGTTCTTAGTTCTTAGTTTAATTTAAATGATATACTCCTCAAGCTGTAGGTCTGGGGCATATGCACCTGTGTCCATCGTTAATACTGGTGAGTCTACTTCCCTATCCTTGACACTGGGTAATTGTAAGGAAAAAACAAATCTGCTCCATACATTTATCATGGAGACAACCTGGGGCAAAAAAAAAATATTTAACTGTAACTCCCAGTATCCTACTGAAACCCAAAAACTGGGAGTGCTGAGAGTTGCTGGTCACCAGCTAACAACTGAAACCATTATGCATGTGCCATAATTCTCACCCTGCTCCAAAAATGCAGCGGCATCTCCCCACACTATATATTATTGACCAGAACGAAAAAAGTCACACAGAGGGAAAAAAATGTCTCTTTTATGTGCAGATTCTAATGACTTCCCACAATTCCCCTGCCATTTGACAGGAAAGTGATTTCCACCTTTATGTAGTCATTAAACAGATTGCAACATGGAAGGAAACGGAAAAATATAAATTTTTGAGCCAAATGTTCTAGTTAGAGTAAATAAATGTCTCAGGCATTAATGGGCTTTCCCCCAGAGTAACAGTAAACGCTTTGTAAATTGCATAATGTTTTTGGGAAATAGCTGGCATGAACACTTCATAGACATCATTTACTTGCCCAATAGCTGATGTAGATCTACTGCACTCAATTTACTTACATCTGCTCCATTGGAATGTCCTTTCTGGTGAGATACCTGTTTAGCAAGTGATTTGACAACCATTGCACAGTCCAAAAACGCCAGTTTGCCTTCTTTCACATCTTCCCTAGTGAACTTTTTGAATGTTTTTGTCCACCGAATTTATGTTTAGTGAAAGCTGGAACCTAATGACCCAGGTGTTGTCCACATATCAAAACACTGAATTATTAAAGAGGGGGGGAAACTGGATATCGAAGTAAGCAGGAAACCCACTCACACCTATCAGTATTTGTTGTTTGATTCCCATCACCCTCTGGGACATAAACTGGGGGTCATAAGAAATTTACAAGATTGGGCTGAAACTTCAACAACCAGTGCAGAAGCAAAAGATAAAGAATTCAAATCTGAAAGCTCTGAAAACTTGTGGATACCTGGACTGGGCCTTTATAAAAACAAATTCAAAGCCAAGCAAAAAGGCCAAACCAAGAAATAGAGGGGAAGAGCATAGCAGGCGAAGCAACATAGTCATCCTATTTGTGACCGGAACATCGGAACTTAAGAAAATTTTGAAGAAACATCACATTCCTGTGTATTTCAAACCCAACAACACCATAAGACAGACGTTGGTGCACCCTAAAGACCTAACACCAAAGCACATGAAGAGCAATATGGTCTATGCTGTCCAGTGTAGTGAGGAGTGCTCCGATCTATACATTGGGGAGACAAAACAACCGCTTTATAAGAGAACGGTCAAACATAGAAGGACTAACTCCTCAGGACTAGACTCAGCAGTCTATGTACTCAAGGAAAAGGGTCACTCCTTTGAGGACAACAATGCACACATCTTGAATAGAGAGGAAAGATGGCTTGAAAGAGGTGTGAAAGAGCCCATTTAGCCCATGACTAAGTGCCCTGGGGGGCATGAAACTCGTAGGGCCAATGGAGATAATGTTCAGTTTTTAATGAAACTACAATAAATATTACATTTTTTAATTTTACTTTTGGCAGCCTTGTGGAGTTTTTCTGAGTGCTCAATATCCCTCTTTTGTATTTTGCTGGTTTATCCACTCCCTAAGCTGAGGGTCTGGGGCTGGTGTACCTGGACTACCTGTTCCATGTGTGGAGTGATCAATATATATTGTGTCCTGTGCCCCCTTTTTCAGTGGTTTACAGAGTCCATTTGTGCCAAAGTGCAGAAACCATCCCTGAACAGAGGAGGGGGCCTGTGACACCACTTGTCATAAATGTAAAATACCGCTTTGACATCCTTACCCCGGCGGCTTCACAACAATTCCTAGGGTAAGAATTGGGTTGAAACTGATGAGCCATTCAGTGGCATAAGAAGATGTTACTGGGACCCTGCAGAAAATTAATTCTAGGGCCCCAAACATATTCAGAGGTTGCCCTCTGAATATGTTTGTGGCACGCACAAGAAGCACTGGGATAGCAGAGAATGGCACGCACAAGAAGCAGTGGTGGAACTACTGGGGGAGCAGGGGGTGCAAGCGGGCCAGGGCCCGCACCCCCTCAGGGCCCCCCGGCAGCGCCGCATGCCACTGAAATCAAGCCGGCAGCGCGCCGTAGGGAGGGGGCAGGGCCCGGCTGTGCATCACGCAACAGGGCCCATCCCCCTCTAGGAACGCTGCTGACAAGAAGCACTGGGATATCAGAGAATGGCATGTCCAGTGAGCCTAGGGAAGGCAGAACAGAGCAGGAGACAGGGAAACCTATCAGGACTCTAAGATGGACAGTTCATACTGTGCTTGTTTCCCTCCAGCAGTTTAGAAAGTGTGAACAATGTGGGCACTTTCAGTCTGGTTCTCAGGTGTGAACAGTACAGGTCTTGAACAATAAAGATGTCACAAGATTGAACAATGCAGGGGGGATTACATATGAACAATACAGGGGATTACAGTCTGAATTTTGGGGTTTAAAGGAACAGTTCAGTGTGAAAATAAAAACGATGTAAATAGAGAGCCTGTGCAAAATAAAAAATGTTTCTAATATAGTTAGTTGGCCAAAAATGTAATGTATAAAGACTGGAGTGAGTGGTTGTTTAACATAATAGCCAGAACACTACTTCCTTTCAGCTCTCTAACTCTGAGTTAGTCAGCGACTTGAAGGGGGGCCACATGGTACATATCTGTTCAGTGAGTTTGCAATTGATCCTCAGCATTCAGCTAAGATTCAAAAGCAACAGATATGACCCATGTGGCCCCCCCTCAAGTCTCTGATTGGTTACTACCTGGTAACCAGTCAGTGCAAACCAAGAGAGCTGAAAAGCAGGAAGTAGTGTTCTGGCTATTATGTTACACATCCAGTCACTCCAGCCTTTATACATTACATTTTTGGCTAACTAACTGCATTAGATAATTATTTTATTTTGCACAGTCTATCTATTTAACTAGTTTTTATTTTTATACTGAACAATTCCTTTAAACAATGTGGGGGCCAGTTAATCTCTGTACTGATACATTTTAAATCTTACACATGGTAAGCACATACAGCAGGCAGACTTTCATGTGGGGGGGCACACAAGGGGGGTCGAGGGCTGTATGTGCCCAGAGGGCCGCTAGTCAGACAGCCCTGCCTTAGACTAAGAGTTCCCAACATTTTTATCCATGAGCCACATTCAAATGTAAAAACAGTTAGGGAGCAACACAAGCATGAAATAAGTCCCGGGCAGGTGCCAAATACATGCTGTGATTGGCTATTTGGTAGCCCTTATGTGAACTGGCAGCTTATAGGAGACTCTGCTTAGCAGTACAGCTAGTTTTTATGCAACCAAAACTTGTCTCCAAAGCAAGAATTCAAAAAAGAAGCACCTGCTTTGAGGCCATTGGGAGCAATATTCAAGGGTTTGGGGAGCAACATTTTGCTTGTGAGCCACTGATTGGAGATCACTGGGTTAGGCAATTAAGACATTGCAGTGAGCTAATGGGGCATGGGCAAGACCGCAGTATGTGGCAGTACACTTGCTCCACTCCATGGAAAAGTCCAAGCAACCGTACTCAACCACATTTGCTTATATTGTATTGAGTAGGGTCGGTCACAGAAGAGTCCAATTTCTTGAATGAGCCACACAGGGCACCGCAGGTTTGTATACAAAATCAACAAAGCCATGTTACATGCCCTGGCCATGTTACTAGCCTGTGCACCAGGAATTATTCACAGATACACCTTTGTGTTATTTGCTCAGAGTCAAGAATAAATAAACACAGTAGGTCCTTTATGTGTTTGAACACAAAACACCTCTATGGATCTTTAGAGTCAAACTTCTTTGCTAGGTCGATGGATGTGATGTAGTTATTAATACAACTAACTACACAATGGCACTGGCTTCCTCGCAATGCGCAGTTTGCAGATTTATACAACTGCAGAAAGACAATGGAGAGTATAATAGATGGCACACAAGATGATTTCTAATCTCATCCATGTGGATATTTGTCATTGACTGTCCTCTTGTCCTGGGGGTACAATGGCGAATCTTGTCATGAGATGCTCAGGGATTGTTCTGCTAAACTAAATTCCCTACTGCTCAAAGGCTAAGCAATTATATCCTCATTTATCCTCACTTCAAAGGTACAGAACGACACATATATCCTGGGGCTTCAGGTGTGTGTGAATGTCTAGAGAAGTTGCACTGCCCCTGAGTCACTCTCTATCTGAGAAGATCTCTGAGAGATTAATCACCTGATGGAAGAGCTAAACAGATATGTAAATTGGGCAAGTTTCATTTCCTATCTCTAAAGAATTAGGCAAAGTCAAGCAGGAACTGTGTTACAGGTCATGTTGGCTCACAGTCTCTTTCTGTGTTATGTTTGGCACATGGTGAATACATACAGATCAAATCATCCAGTCTGACTGATACATTTACATATTAGGTTGGATAACGAGAGAAAAGGGAATAGATATGTTCAGATGACTGAAATGAGGGCCCCATCATTTCTTTGTCACTATAACATCCCTTTACTAGGATAAATAAAGGTCTAGTAAACTCAGGTAGAGTCCTGCAGTGGGCCGGGTACTCGCGGGTTACCCGCAAAAACCTGTGGTACCCTGCGGATTGCAGGTAGAAGTTTCGGGAGCGGGTATAGACGCGGGTCAGCGGTTCTCCGGCTTTGCGGGTCGTGGGTCGGGTCGCGGGTCTTCTCAATAGCAAGTTTTACTCCTTTTTTTCTGATGATGTCACTTCCGGGTTATAATGACAGCACTTCCTGTTTCTTGATGGTCAGCGGGTCGCGGATCGGTTTGCATATAAGGTACTTGAGGGCGCATAGCGGGTCCAATCGGGTAAGTATGCGGGTCGGGTTCTGGTTTAGCAAATTGGTTCCGCACAGGACTCTAAGAGATTTTATAGACTTGTAAAAAGGGAGTTAGGGTAAGGGCACATGCTAAGATTTGGGGAGATTTAGTCGCCCAGGGACAAATCGCCTCTTCTTCGCCAACTAATCTTCCCGAAAAGCCTTCCCGCCGGCTAGAATCTAAATCGCCAGTGGGATGGCACTCGGAGCGCTTCATTTTCCGAAGTCGCTCGAAGTGCCATCCCGCCGGCAATTTAGATTCTAGCTTTTTAGTCTCCCCAAATCTTAGCGTGTGCCCTTACCCTTAGCGGTGGAAGAGATATCACGCCACGGCACAGAAAAACAAGTAACTACTCTTACAGCCAAACAGGTGGCTCTGCCCTCAAGGCCAGGGTACTAGTGACCAAGACTAGAACAGAATCCATCCAAGTCAGGGGGGCTCCCTGGGGAATCTGTATACACAGAATTGTATTCTCTTTTACTACTCTGATAGAGTACAGTTTGTTCTTGCTGATTATGAAGGGCCCAATCAGTATAAATGTAGGGCTCCCACACGTCCGGGTTTTACCACTAAAATGTTATGGTTTTGACCATGTTCTGGTTCTATTATCATACACTTGATAAAGAGCTTTGGTGCTCGAAACATGTCGTGTTTGTAAATAAAGGCACTTTTGCAGCAGAACCTCTGCGCTGTTTTGTATCCGCCCCTACACGTTGGAATCACGTATTGTTGGCTTTGTTTGGCGATACCAGAATTAATACACAGAGGAAAAAGTACCAGTTTATTCCATTTACTGGTTCCTTTATGAAACATGTAGCAATTCTTATTTGTGTTTTTATTTGGTTTAAATGTAAAATGACATTAGTGTTGCCTTTGCTAAAGTTTTCAATGACTTGTGCCAAATAATTTTGCCCCTCTTCCCGCCATTAAAGGGGGGTTCAAAACAAAATTCATACAGACAAATACAAGAGTCCTCTGCACTCAACCCATTACCAATATATTAAGGACATTGAGACATTTTGTGCCTTAAGCTACTAAAAAATGCCTTACCCTTTAAACAAAACAGGGATTGTACAATATATTTAAGCTGGCCAACTACGTCACAGTCATCCCCGGCATGGCCAGTCCTACACTCAATTTTCATCTGATTCATTAAGTTTTTAAAATTTTTGTCTTTTTTTAAATCAGATGAAAGTTGAGCGTAGGACTGACCAGACCAGGGATGACTATGACGTAGTTGACCAGCGTAAATAATTTGCAATATATGGACAAACAATCCTTGTTTTTTTTAAAGGGTAAGGCATTTTTAATAGCTTAAGGCACAATATGTCTTTATGTCCTTAATACATTGATAATGTGTTGAATACAGAGGAACCGTAGGCTCACTGTGTGCTATTTGTAGGAGGCGGTGGTAACAATATATATATATATATATATATATATATATATATATATATATATATATATATATATATATATATATATATTCTGTATAAATAAATAAATAAATAAATATATAGTGAATAAAGTACCCCCTTTTGTAAAATATAGGGATATTATAAGTTACCGAGGAGTTTCATGACCATATAAAAGTACGAGGCCGAAGGCCGAGTGTTTTTATACAGGTCATGGAACTCCGAGGTAACTTCTAATATCCTCATATTTTACAACTGGGGGTACTTTATTTATTATAATACACAAATTTCAATGAGTCATGTGACAGAAATGACATCAGAACTCACCGTTTATAACTGATGACATCAGAACTCACCGTTTATAAGGATATAATTTACAGGATATTCATGGCTTTTGTGTATTATATATATATATACACACACAGTGAAATCAACTGCTAGGAATATTACAGATGTCAGATTTTACACAGATCCCAGGATAGAACCTCAAGACTTTCTGCTTAATAAACCAATCATAAAAGAATCAATTTCCAGCAGCAGATAGTTGTGACTTCATGTGCCTCAGAACATCTGCTAGTGGTTGGAGACATTTCAAGGACACACCAGTTCTCAAATGTGCTCATCTGAAATTGCCTTTCCTTTTCTAATAAAATCTACATAATTCTAATATCAAGCCCCATAAGGATATCTATTGCCTTTATGCTCTTTGTACATGTCATGGTCCACTTAGAAGCCTGTTTCTTATGGGGACACAACCAAAGCAGGTCATGTTGCCTCTCTTTTCTCTAGCGTTAACTCTAGTATAATAACATTTAATTTCATTGTCACTTGATATACACGGCCACATTAAAACCAAACATTGCATGGAAACCATAAGCCAAACAAAATACATTTGCACATATCATTATTCCTTATTTGTAAATTTATGCAAAATATCAGGATATTAAAGGTCACTGATGATTTCCATGACCATAAAGGCTAAAGGCCACAGAGTTTGTCAATACGACAGGGAGACAGCAGACTGAGCAGTGGAAGGTGTGGGTAATAAAACCAAGTAATGGAATGAGGAGGAGGAAAGACTGATATCGGCCTGGACTTGTAATGTGTGTGTGTTGGAATATTGACTTACATTAACCTACAGTATATACAGGCAGATGTAAAGTCAGTTTGGCCTGTAAAGCCTGCAGCCTTGTGCCTTTATATGGTCACAGAACAACCCCTCAGTGACTTCTAATATCCTTATCATTTACAGTAGGGGGTACATTATCCCTTATAATGCATGAGTGATACTCAGAGTTCCCTGTATAACTCAGCCTGCAGCCTTGTGTCTTTATATGGTCACCGAACAACCCCTCAGTGACTTCTAATATCCTTATCATTTACAGTAGGGGGTACATTATCCCTTATAATACATGAGTGATACTCAGAGTTCCCTGTATAACTCAGGCTGCAGCCTTGTGCCTTTATATGGTCACAGAACCCCTCAGTGACTTCTAATATCCTTATCATTTACAGTAGGGGGTACATTATCCCTTATAATACATGAGTGATACTCAGAGTTCCCTGTATAACTCAGGCTGCAGCCTTGTGCCTTTATATGGTCACAGAACCCCTCAGTGACTTCTAATATCCTTATCATTTACAGTAGGGGGTACATTATCCCTTATAATACATGAGTGATACTCAGAGTTCCCTGTATAACTCAGCCTGCAGCCTTGTGCCTTTTGGTCACAGAACCCCATAGTGACTTCTTATATCCTTATCATTTACAGTAGGGGGTACATTATCCATTATAATACATGAGAGATACTCAGAGTTCCCTGTGTAACTCAGCCTGCAGCCTTGTGCCTTTATATGGTCATGGAACTTCTCAGTGACTTCTAATATCTTTTATAATTCAATTTTGCAAACAAGTGAAAATTATCCCTTTAATATGTCATGGGTAATTTCCACTATTTTCTATGCACTTGTTCCATATATCAAGTACATAAAAGGCAACAGAATCATGCTCCTCCCGGAACCTAAGCTGTTATTATAAAGAAATATATAAATACTGATTGCCTCTGAGAGAAGTGCCATCCTATTCCCAAACTGTATTATTAGGAACTTGCTGCAGGCACACTAACCTATTGCATGGTAACATATTTGTTTACCTCAAAGTTACCTGCACAGGTCATATTAGACTCCTGGGGTGTTAAGAGTAGAATGTGCCCTTTCAGGTACTCTGTAGGCAAGTTTAAACAGGAAAGTGTTAACTCTTCGCGCAGCTCCAGTCTTGTACAAATGCTCCTGCCAAAAATCACCTGCTGAACCCTTAAAAGGCCAGGACACACATATATGCATAATTTTCAATATACTAAAATACATATAGCTTACACTGTAACTTCCCTTTAATTAACTTTGTTAGTTCAACTGAAGATGTAAAAACAACCCACTCCTTCACCCCATTGTTGTGACTGTTTTGGCTTTCAGATAAGCAGAAGTCCATTATGAAGGGGTTATCTGTGCAGTGGAAAATAATTATGAATCATGAAGTTGTTTCAATTTCCCTGTTTAACTCGATTAGCACAAGAAACGACTAAAAACAAGAAATTATTCTTCATTTAAACAATAGGCAAAAAGTATTTTTGGCACAAGCCCTATTAATTGCACTTAGATTGAACAAGGGGTATATTGGGGTATTTTACTGGTATGACATGATAAAGAACACACAGTTTTTGGTCTTTCACTGTCCTCTCAAATTAGCAATTTAGTGAAAAAAGAAAGGGAAAATGATATAAGAGGAATGAAAGATGAAGAAGAGAGAAGCATGTGCAGGAAGGTAGCTGATCTGGAGGAGCACATGAAAGGAGGAGGGAATAGAGGTGAAAAAAAGACAATGTAAAATAAATTAGAATATAAGCGGTAAAAGAAGGTTGGATAAACACAGGAGAAAAGAAGAAAGACAATAGGATGAGAGCCATCTGTTTCCCCTATATACATTTATGGGATCCATTATCTGGAAACCCGTTATCCAGAAAGCTCTGAATTACAGAATGGCTGTCTCCCCTAGACTTCATAATAATGAAATAATCCAGATTTTTAAAAATGATTTCCCTTTTCTGTGTAATAATAAAACAGTAGCTTGTACTTGATCCAAACTAAGATATAATTAATCCCTATTGGAAGCAAAACCAGCCTATTGGCTTTATTAAATGTTTACATGATATTCTTGTAGACTTGTGAAGATCCAAATTACGGAAAAATCTGTTATCCAGAAAACCCCAGCTCCCGGGAATTCTGGATAACAGGTCCCATACCCATCTAAAATAAGGAGTTATTCAGGAGAGCACAGTGAATAAACTAAGGAACCCGTCCTCCCCTTTACACCACTAATTTCTGACAAAATGCAATGGAAAGTCACACATTTACCTATGATGACAATTGTACAATGTAAATATAGAGTAGAGTATACTGTGTATATATTGTGTAAAATATTCTGCCTCAACGCGGTAGGTCAAATTGAGATGATCTAAAGGTTTGGCCCCCAGACCAACAATTGGATCATAAGGGCCTACAAAAACCTGTTGGGAGTGGACTGCATCAATGTGACTATAGTCCTTGGCCAACGGCAATTTAAAGCCTACTAGATGGATATCTTGCAGGATCTCCCAAGGGCCCCATACATGGGCCTATAAGCTGCCAACTTGGTCTGGAGGGGCTGAGTCCTCAGATCTTATTGGTCAGCCTGAGTGTTTTGTTCACAAGAAGTGATGTCCTCAAACCACAAATGATGGTCCATTTGGCAGTGATTTAGATCCAAACATAGTCTCATCTTTATGCTCCGTGTTCATGTTATTAATTATTTTTTTGGGAGTTTGGCCTTTGGCAACCAGTTTAGTAGTTTCTTAGCAACGCTGATTAATTTCTATATGAATTAAATATTCTCTTAGACTAATCAATCTTATGTGACACTTTTTTTCTCAGACACCTTATGGATGGGATATAAACATGAGAGGGAGCTAATATCTACCAATTGGTTACTCCCATTCCCTTTATTGATTTTGTGACTCTTTTCTTCAGTCCTTTTAATAGAAAACAATATTTTTGCCCCCGGGTTGACATTGTTTGCTACAGCAAGGTGAGTACTGTTCAGCTGCAGGTCCAAGGAATGGAGACAACCTTTCAATGGATTTATATGCTTCCAAGCTCCATGTGTGACCCCATTTATCCATATGTAGGGTATCAGGCAAATCCAACCCCTGTTTTTCTGTCTGTGACATCATCCAGCCCAGTTACAGGCTGGAGAGCCGTATGATTGGCTGACTTTGGAGCCAAATGTATAGGGTCTCCAACAGAGCTAAAAAAGGGTTTTATGCTGCAACACCCAGACAAAACCAGTTTTTGTGAGACTGTCCAAGCTGCTGCATCTCTAGAAATACAGAGAGAGCCCATCCTGTTCCCTGACAAGCTGCTAGAGACTCAGGAGGTGAAAGGTGCCACTGGTGAGATTGATCCTGCTGCAGAGCTGCCTGTAATCTCCAGTGTGACTGCCTCTGAGAGCACCCGGTTTCTGAGACACCATACCTCCCAACTGTCCATTTTTTGGAGGGGCAGCCCCTCTTTTGACAGCTCAACCCGCAGCCCCTCATTTGTACTGAAAAAGTCCCTATTTTCTCTGCACTGAACAGACAGAAAAAGAAACAAAGTTTCTAACTTAATTGGCTTTTAGCAGAGAGCACAGAACACCTAACAGATGCAAATAACATACATTGTAATAATTTTGAGACACAAAAAAACAGTTTAGATAAGGAGAAATATTTTCAAACTTTCATAACCTGCCAAATTTTGTAAAATTAACATGGTAATTTGGGGGTGTGGTCACAAAAAATTCGCTACACTATGTGTGAAAAAATTTTTTATCCCTCTTTTTACTTCCAAAATGTTTGGAGGTATGAGACACCCAAGGGAGGATACTGGCAAGGATACAAATGTGGGGCTCTTGTGCAAGACAGGTCTTGTGCATTTACCTACTAGGTGGGAGCGGCTGCTAAGTTCCAAAGGGAGAGGTAGTTTTGGGAAAGTTAGCGCTACCTGGGGCTCTGGGGAATGGACATTTCATTTGAACTGAACTGTGAGGTCATTAACCCTTCCCAGAGGATTGGGACTTTTATAATAAAAAGGACTGTGCTGGAGAAACAGTCAGGTACCATTTTTTTACTTCCTTGTTTGTGACAAAAAGTCACACAATTTCTCTCCTGCCCCTAATTTGCATATGCAAATTAGGATTTGGTTCGGTCAGGCAGAAGGATTTTGCCAAATCCGAATCCTGCTGAAAAGGCTGAATCCTGGCCGAATCCCAAAATGAATTCTGGATTTGGTGCATCCCTACTTTTCATATGCTAAAGGGACTCAGGGTCCTGGATTGCCAAGGGTTTAATTGCTATTTAAAGAGACAGTAACCAAATTAGGGTTATACATATGTTAGTGTATATTCTGGTCTCATTCAGTATACAGTACAGGTAAAGGATCTGTTATCTGTAAACAATCCTATTGGGTTTAATTAAAGTTTAAGTGATTTTTTTTAGTATACTTAAGGTATCTAGACAGTGGTGTTACTAGATATTACTGAGCCCCACAGAAAATTCTTTTTCAGGTCCCCAAAATGTCCAGGGGTTGACCTCTTTGATTGAAATTATATAAGAATTAGGGCCCCCTGCAGCAGCAGGGTCTGCCTCCTCTGTAGTAACACCCCTGTATCTAGGTCCAAATTCAGGGAATTCCACTTATCTTGAAAACCACAGGTCCCGAGAAGTCTGGATAACAGGTCCCATGCCTGTATTATGATTTCCTGTTATGAGATTCTAGCATTATCAGAAACCAATCTGGCACACTTTATTAGGGACGGTATACAATGTATAAATCCATAAACTAATCATTAAATAAGAAGGAAAGCTACTGAAGCAGATTATTGCCAATAGATTAGCCACAATAGTACAAGCTATAACACTATATTTATTCTGTAGAATGCTTTACCATACCTGAGTTAACAGCTCTAGACGCTCTCTCTTTGTTTAGGATAGCAGCTGCCATATTAGCTTGGTGTGACATCACTTCCTGCCCGTGTCTCTCCCTGCTCACTCATAGCTCTGGGCTCAGATTACAGCAGAGAAGGGAGGAGAAAGAGGAACAAACTGAGCATGCTCAAGCCCTAGCCCTGGAGGTTTAAGCTGAAAACAGGAAGTCTGATACAGAAGCCCATGAGTACACAATAGAAGGAAAGAAATGTGCTGTTTCTTTTGACAGAGGACTCAGAGCAGCATTACTTTGAGGGTTTTCTTGTGTATTTATATAGACCTTACTAATATAGCTTACTTAATTTTAACCTTTTATTCTCCTTTAATAACCCAGAAAAATATAAGGCCATAGAATATGAGTCATTCACTTTTAGCCCAGATGCAAGTGTAAGAGCCATTGGGTCTGTATAAAAGCCATAACATTTGGCTCTATCTACATCTGATTGTAGTGAGAGTGGCCTCTATGAAACCCAGCCCAACATTGGAGCATGGACAGCTTGGGTCCAAAGCCTTCAGATGGTATGAAATATAATAAACTGGCACCAGGTTAAGTGCGAAAAGGGGAAACATAAAACCAAACTATAAATTAGCAGCTCTCAATGATTGTATGGATGTGCAATGCATGAAGAGTAAGGCTTATGGGGCAATATGATCCAGCAGAGAAGTGCCTGTCACTCCCTATGTTTCCTGCCATAAGAACTTGGTAGGTGACTTGAATGCCAACCCGGCATTGCCTCTCACCTGTGGGGACAGAAGTGGATTTCAGCCAATCCACAGAAATATGACGATTTAAAAAAAACAGCTTTATTTCGCAAGCACATTGCTAAAAAGAGGAGGAATACCATTTTACATTTGGGGTGCCAAAAGTTAGGTACCCCAAGTGATTGTATTTACTTACCTGACACCCCGGGCCTGTGCTTCTATCAGCAGAAAACTGCACCGGTCCGGGGTTCTTCTAGCGAGCACCACGGATCAATCCTCTTCCTGCTTCTTCGGTTTTTAAATTTCCCGGGGCAGACGCATGCGCAGTAGAGCTGAATAGTCGGCTTTTTGGTTAGAGTTCAGTTTTTCACTGTACTGCGCATGCGTCTGTCCGGGAGATTTAAAAAACGAAGAAGCAGGAAGAGGGTCGCTCGGTGTTTCTCGCTAGAAGAACCGCAGTCCGGGGTGTCAGGTTAGTAAAAGTACTATCTTAACTAACTTTTGGTACCCCCAAGTAGAAAATGGTATTCCTTCTCCTTTAACACGTTTTGTGTGAGGCCACACGTAATCACAGACATGATGCATTAGGAAATGTGCTTGTGAAATAAAGCTGTTTTTTTTAAAAAAAAAAATCCACAGCTGCCTGGGAGTCCGTGGAGTTATATAGTTACATAGTTACATAGTTAAATTTGGTTGAAAAATGACAAAGTCTATCAAGTTCAACCCCTCCAAATGAAAACCCAGCATCCATACACACACCCCTCTCTACTTTTAATTAAATTCTATATACCCATATCTATACTAACTATAGAGCTTAGTATCACAACATCCAAGCCACTCTTAAAGGCATTAGTGTGCCTTTTAGTGTGCGTCATATTTCTGTGGATTGGCCGTTATCTCCCCTTGCTGCGGGTTAGGGGCGCTGCACCCGGACCACCGATCTGGATCATTGAGAGGTGAGAATGAAATATACTGTACGATGGCTGTAAGACTAACAATAAAGAGCAGAATAAAACAGAGCTGATACCTAAGAAGCTAAGAATTCATGTTATTAGGTTCTTTGTTCATTCAGTCTGTAGTCTTTATTTTGTACCAGCCAAGAACATTCTGTATGTGGCATTGCCGTTTGTTCTGCTTATCTGCCGGCACTCTCACACTGGCTGCTGTGTTGTATTTGCTGATAAACTCCTGGAGTTTGGCAATTCTCAGTGTTGACTTTTATTCAACAAATGTATTTATTTTAAGGAAATAAATCTGGGTGTAAACTGGCTGACCCTCCACAGTATCAAACAATTTGTCCCACGGGTTGAATGCAATAATGCTGTACAATAGGCACACACTAAGGCACCTCATGTTTTATTATTCCATTTGCACAATCCTTCAGCTGATATGATTAGAATCATAGGATTGTAAAGGGGTGGCTCACCTTTAGGGTAAGGGCACACGCTCTGAGTACCATCCGGCCGGTGATTTTGATTCTACCCGGCGGGAAGGCTTTTCAGGAAGATTAGTCGCCCCGAAGAAAGCCGATTTGTCGCCGGGTGACTAATCTCCCCAAATCTTTATGTGTGTCTCTGCCCTTAAGTTACTTTTAGTATGTTATAGTATGGCTAATTCTGAATGACTTTTCAATTGGCCTTCGTTTTTTGTTTATTATAGTTTTTTAATTATGGGGTGAGCGCATTGCTTTCTTCAGCTTTCAAAGGGGGGGGTTAACGACTCCCCCCCTTTTTTTTGTTAAAAACAAATGCTCTGTAAGGCTACACATGTATCGTTATTGCTACTTTTACTCATCTTTCTATTCAGGCCTCTCCTATTCATATTCCTGTCTCTTATTCAAATCAATGCATGGTTGCTGGGGGAATTTGGACCCTAGCAACCAGATGGCTGAAATTGCAACTGGAGAGTTGCTGAATAAAAAGCTAAATAACTCAAAAAACACAAATACTGTAATAAAAAATGAAAACCAATTGCAGATTGTCTCAAAATATCATATTAGATGATACTAAAAGTTGACTCAAAGGTAAACAACAAAAGCTATTCCTTAAATGTATTTATTTCTATAGAGCAGACTTGTACTAACCTAAATTGAAAGATTGAAAACCAATCGCAAACTGTCTCAGAATATCACTTTCTACAGCATACTAACAGTTAATTCAAAAAGGATCTCTGTCTTCAGTTTTTTCTGCTTCCTCTGCATTGATGTTTTATTATTGTTTCCTCAAGAGACCTTTTGAGCCTGAGAAGGGGCCAAATAGCTGAGAGGGAACAGCAGAATTTTCACTCCTTTGAATTAGGGGCACAAGTCCAGAACAGTGGGCTCTGCCCTTTCCCAGTCCACGTTACAGCAGCCTAATTGGCCGAGATAGTAATTAATTAGTGGACCAGTCAAGTTGCTGAGAGGCAGATATCTGTTAGGGTAAGTCCACAAAGGGCGTTTTGGGGAGATTTGGTCGCCTGACGACTAATCGCCTCGTTTTTGCGGGACTTTGATTGAATATTAGAAGGGTATTTATTGGACTATGTTGTGGTCATTATTTCGCAGGGTTTCTCTAAACACTTGTAATATAATCTCGGTGAAACAGTGGTAAGGTTGGCATAATGTGATAGGGCTACAATTCCCATTCAGCAAATAAAAAAGGAAAAATGGATTTGCCATGTGAAGTCATCCTCGTATAAGTCCTCATATAAATCCTAAACCTAAACCACACTCTGAGCACAATGGGTGGGTCCATTTGTTTCGGCATAGATTATAAACCTGGATGCAAAATATAATGATTCTGTTTGGAGAAAAAAGGCTGTATTTTATATACTAAACATAGGGGTAGATTTATTAAGGTTCGAGTTTTTTTTTGGGGTTAAAAAAGAACTCTAATATTTGAAATTTATGATTATAATGTTTATAAATATAATATATATTATTTATAATTTATATAAATAGCTTGAATCCAAAAATACACCATCTTAAACCTGTCAAAATCATGTAGGAGTCAATGGCAGAGGTCCCTTGAACCAGATGAGAATGTTAACAGCCTGTTTCATGTTTAAATTTTTTTTCAGAGGGTTTTGGCCGAAATCCCAAATGATTCGAGCGATAAAAGTTTACTTTATCGCCGAAAACTTGATCAGTTTGATCAGACTCGCAGATTCGGCTTTTTGCCATTCAAGTTTTTTCTTGAATAAGGTACCATTCGAGTTTCGAGTTAATTCAAGGTAGAAAAAACTTGTACCACTCAGGGGCAGACTTATCAAGGGTTGAATTTCGAAGTGGAAAATACTTCGAAATTCGACCATCGAATTGGATTACTTCGACTTCAACGTTTTTTTAATCAAATTTGGCCAAATTCGGTCGAACGAAAATAGTTAGATCACACAATGAAATCCTTCGAATCAAACCATTCGAAAGATTTCATCGATCGATCAAATGATTTTCCTTCGACTTCTAAAAACGTAGCCAAATCTTGGCTATAGGTTCTAGAAGGTCCCCATAGGCTAACATTGCGATTCGGCAGGTTTAAGGTGGCGAAGTATCGAAGTCGAACTATTTCAAAGAGACAGTACTTCGATTTTCGAAGTCGAACTTTTTACTTTGAATCTAATTTGGCCTATTCGATGGTCAAAGTACCCAAAAAATAGTTCAAAATTCAAAGTTTTTAACTTCGAAAATTCACTTCGACCCTTTTCAGCAGCCCTATACCAACAATGATCTGGATCTTTAAAATTTGCCAATCTTTGGACATATTTTGGTGGCACTGCACATGCTCTCTAAGTGTAGGGGTCAAACTTGGGAATATATATATATATATATATATATATATATATATATATATATTTATATATATATAGATATATATATATATATATATATATATATATATATATATATATATATATATATATATATATATATATATATATATATATATATATATATATATATATATATATATGGGACCTGTTATCCAGAATGTTCTGGACCTAGGGATTTCAAGATAATATATGTTTCCGTAATTTGGATAAATGATTTTTAAAAATTTGGATTAAATGGAATCGCCATCCTGTAATTCAGAGCTTTCCAGATAATGGGTTTTCATTTAACGGATCCCATACATGGGTATATAAATATATATATTGTCAGTACAGTATATTGTGAGTGGGTCCCTAATCATCTTCTACAGATCTTCCCTGCCAAATGATTATGGTGATCTGGTTCAGAACCCAGGGCAGTTTGTTGGTTTGTAGGGGATGAGGTTTTTCTTTTTTCTTGCTCAGAATTTTTATTTACCATATAGGTATCCAAGGGCTGCCCCCTAAAGCTGCCACCCTAGGCACTGGACCTTGAGTGTTAAATAGAGCCCTGTCACAAACTTGAATTATATGGTGCAGCATGTAGTACAGGAATGGGACCCATTATCCGGAAACCCTTTATCCAGAAAGCTCCGAATTGCAGAAAGGTTGTCTCTCATAGAGTCCATTTTATCCAAATAATCCTAATTTTAAAAAATGATTTCCTTTTTCTCTGTAATAATAAAATAGTACCTTGTACTTCATCCAAAATTAGATATAATTAATCTTTATTTGAGGCAAAACCAGCCAATTTGATTTATTTAATGTTTAAATGATTTTCTAGTAGGTTTAAGGTATGAAGATCCAAATTACGGAGAGATTCATTATCCGGAAAGCCCCAGGTCCCAAGCATTCTGGATAATAGATCCCATACCTGTACTCCTTTACAAAGTAACAAGTATCCATACCTGCATACCTCCCAACTGTCCCATTTCTCAGGGACAGTCCCAATTTTGACAGCACAACCAGCAGTCCCGGATTGTTACTGAAATGTCCCGACTTTCTCTTTTATCTCCTGCACTGAACAGCCAGAAAAAGATACAAAGTTGTATGCAGGGGCGATCCTGGCCCCTCCGCCGCCTGAGGCAGCAGCAGTTGCTGCTGCCCCCCTCCCCCGTCAGACCAGGCGAAGTGCAATGGAGTGTATAGGGTTTCCTCAATAAAAAAACCCTGGCGTCTTTCCCTATTTCAGGGTGATAGGCTGCAAAAGTGCGTAAAAGTTTTTTTGGGTACCCGGGCTCCCCCCTACATTTCCTAACATATGGCACATAAACTATACAGTGGGCTCATGTGAAG
This sequence comes from Xenopus laevis, assembly GCF_017654675.1. NCBI lineage: Eukaryota > Metazoa > Chordata > Amphibia > Anura > Pipidae > Xenopus > Xenopus laevis. The sequence goes on along the minus strand of NC_054379.1, from coordinate 163,709,416 downwards.
GGCAATATAACAACTTTTTTTCTATTAAGGTTCCCTGGACTTGTGTAATGTAATGTATTTGCTGCAACATATACGTCCATTCAACTTTATCTTCAAGCCGTATGCAAATTAGCCAACGATATCGCAACTTCACTTGCTGTATTAACACTAGCGCCACTTCGCCAGCGTTCGGTGCCTAGGACGCAACTTCACATGTTAGTGAATTAGCGTTTTCTGAGTGAATTTTCACCTGGCGAAACGTTGCGCTGAATGCGAAGCTGTCGTTGGTGAATTTTCGGTGCTTAGTAAATTTGCCCCTATAAATGGAGGAGACGGAAGCAAGAAGTGTTATGTTCTGGGCGGGGAGAGTGAAAGGAACCACTCAACCAAAACCCGCCCACAACCCGTGGCAACTGGCCCAATCCTGTTCAGTCTTCGGGACCCGAGGATTTTAGCCCAGGCTACACATTGCTAATACGCCGCACTTAGATACAATTGTAACTATTTAAGATAAGAAAAGATACAGCTTAAAGGGCAAGTCACCTTCATTAGCAAAACTGTAATAACTCAAGAAATGAGTTCAAACCAGTGTCGGACTGGGCAGGCGGGACACCGGGAAAAAACCCGGTGGGTCCCCGCTGGTCCAGACCAGCTCCCCCCAGTTGCCGCAAAAAGAAATAAGACTGCGCACCATGTTCTCGCATGCACTCGCGAGGACCAGGTAATCGGTCGGGAGGGAGCCCCTGGGGACTGCGAGGAGGTCCCTTTGCTTGCAGCCACGGTGGGCCTGCAAGGCTCGTAGTCTGACCCTGGTTCAAACTTTCCATAACCTGCCAAATTTTGTAAAATCGATGTATGTTTGTAAATGGGTATTTAGAGGGTGTAGCCATAAAATGGGCGAGGTTAAACATTTTTCAAATGTTGGGAGGTATGCACCTGTTATCCAGAATGCTCGTGACCTGGGGATTTCCAGATAATGGATCTTTATACCTTGGATCAAGTACAAGTTACTGTTTTATTATTACAGAGAAAAAGGAAATCATTTTTAATAATTTGGATTATTTGATTAAAATAGAGTCTATGGGAGACGTCCATCCTGTAATTCTAAGCTTTGTGGATAACGGGTTTCCGGATAACAGATCCTACTGATAACGAGCAGAGCAGGGGCGTAACTACAGAGGAAGCAGACCCTGCGGCTGCAGGGGGCCCAGGAGGTATAGGGGGCCCCATGAGGCTCAAATTCATACAATTTCAATACATTTTGGTAAAACAGGACAACATCTGGATATGTTTGGGGCCCTAAAATTAATTTGCTGTGGGGCCCAGTAACATCTAGTTACGCCACTGGAGCAGAGATTTCCGTACAACAGAACTGAACCCTCAGACAGAGGAAACATAGGAGCGTGCATCTGAATTCAGATCCAAACAAAGGACAAGGGACATCTCGGGGGGAGAATGTGCAGATTCAGGAGGGACGGGAATAGTCTGGTGCATGGCAGGATTTTTCCCACTGAGATGTAGCGATGGGCTTTGTAGCAGAGACAGCTGGATTCATCCGCTTGCCAAATAATCACATCCTAATATTCCGAGGATTCCGCACGTTCCTGCCATTGATTAGACCTTCTCCCACACTCGGCCTTCGTGCCAAGGGATTCAAATGAAAACCTCTGTAAACTCGGAGTGGGACGCGCTGGGAAGCTTAGCGTGGGATCCCAGGCTTATGATTGGAGCAGACCATGATAGGTTGCTAGGGGAAATGGGTGGTAAAGGTCAGAAAATTCCACTTATCTCCAGTCGCCAGCTGGTTGTTGTTTTTTATAAACACAGGGAAAAATTGCAGATATTTACAGTGTCCCTTTTTAAACGTGTTCGGCTGAGACGTGCAACATGCTGGAAGATGTTATTTACAGAATGACCGATTTTAAGCAATTTTTCAATTGGTCTTCATTATTTTTTTCATTTTTTTTTAAAGTTTTTTAATGATTTGCCTTTTTTTCTGACTCTTTCCAGCTTTCTAAAAAACAAATGCTCTGTAAGGCTACAAATGTATTGTTATTGCTACTTTTTATTACTCACCTTTCTATTCAGGCCTCTCCTGTTCATATTCCAGTCTCTTATGCAAATCAATGTATGGTTGCTGGGGGAATTTGGACCCTAGCAACCAGATTGCTGAAATTGCAAACTGGAGAGCGGCTGAATAAAAAGCTAAATAACTCCCCATACAAACTTCTCGGGAAACCCACAGACTCATAACAAGAATGCAAAAAAGCATCTATTAGTATGCTAAGGAAGCTACTGTAACCCAACGAAAGGCAGGGTAGGCATAAGAGGCAAGTGCCTAGGGTGCAAAGGCTGAGGGGCGCCAGGCACGGTACCTCTTCTGACGTCTTCCCCTAGTTCCTACCGCTTTGCTCAAAAGCTGCGGAGTAATTCATGCTAGTGTGCGCTCTTCGACGCATGCGCACTTGCACGTCTGCAGTGCTCTCTGATGCATTTACACTTGCACGTCCTTGCCGTTCTTATGCGTATGCGCACTGGAACGTCCTTGCGACTTGCGCACTTTTGCACATTTGCGAAAAGCGATCAGCGACGTAGTCAGCCGGGTTGCCTAGGGCACCCGACGGACTTGGCCCGGCACTGACTAAAGTCAGCTAAATAACTCAAAAACCACAAATAATAAAAAATGAAAACCAAGTACAAATTGTCCCAGACTATCACTCTCTACATCATACTAACAGTTAATTTAAAGGTGAACAACAAAAGCTATTGCTTAAATGTGCTTATTTCTATAGAGCAGGTTTGTAATATCCTTATAATACACAAAAGCCATGAATATCCTGTAAATTATATCCTTATAAACGGTGAGTTCTGATGTCATCAGTTATAAACGGTGAGTTCTGATGTCATTTCTGTCACATGACTCGCTGAAATTTGTGTATTATAATAAATAAAGTACCCCCAGTTACAAAATATGAGGATATTAGAAGTTACCTCGGAGTTCCATGACCTGTATAAAAACACTCGGCCTTCGGCCTCGTGTTTTTATATGGTCATGAAACTCCTCGGTAACTTATAATATCCTTATATTTTACAAGAGGGGGTACTTTATTCACTATATAATTTACAAAAGGGGGCACATTATTCCCTATATTAAATACAATTTTCCTTCTAAACATTAAGGGGCAGATTTACTAAAGGGATACTGTCATGGGAACAAAACATTTTTCTCAAAATGAATCAGTTAATAGTGCTGCTCCAGCAGAATTCTGCACTGAAATCCATTTCTCAAAAGAATAAACAGATTTTTTTATATTCAATTTTGAAATCTGACATAGTAACATAGTAACATAGTAAGTAAGGTTGAAAAAAAGACACATGTCCATCAAGTTCAACATGGGGCTAGACATATTGTCAATTTCCCAGCTGCCCCCAGTCATGTGACTTGTGCTCTGATAAACTTCAATCACTCTTTACTGCTGTACTGCAAGTTGGAGTGATATCACCCCCTCCCTTTTCCCCCTGCAGCCAAACAAAAGAACAATGGGAAGGTAACCAGATAACAGCTCCCTAACACAAGATAACAGCTGCCTGGTAGATCTAAGAACAACACTCAATAGTAAAAACCCATGTCCCACTGAGAGACATTCAGTTACATTGAGAAGCAAAAACAGCAGCCTGCCAGAAAGCATTTCTCTCCTAAAGTGCAGGCACAAGTCACATGACTAGGGGCACCTGGGAAATTGATAAAATGTCTAGCCCCATGTCAGATTTCAAAATTGAATATAAAAAAATCTGTTTGCTCTTTTGAGAAATGGATTTCAGTGCAGAATTCTGCTGGAGTAGCACTATTAACTGATGCATTTTGAAAAAAACATGTTTTCTGATGACAGGATCCCTTAAGGTTTTCGAAGTACAAAAAGTTCGAATTTCGAAGTAATTTTTTGGATACTTCGACCATTGAATAGAATATTACGACTTCGAATTTACTTCGACTTCGATTCAAAGTAAAAATCATTCAAATATTCTACCATTCGATAATTCGAATTCAAAGTTTTTCAATTTGATGGTCGAATTTCGAAGTTTTTTGTACTTCGAAGTTCGACCCTTGATAAATCTGCCCCTAAACTGACATACAGCGTGACCCCCATTTTATGTATTTCAGGGGACAAGAAAAAATGGTGTAAGAGTCAGGAAAGTATAAAGTGAAATGCATTATGCATTATATATTGGTGGGACACAAAAAAAACTGTGTAAAATGCAGGAAAACTTAAAGGGGGTGTTCACCTTAAAATGTACTGTTTTAATATGTTGTACAGATTGATATTCTGAGACAATTTGTAATTGGTAATTTTTTATTATTTGTGATTTGGGAATTATTTAGCTTCTTGATTTACTCCCCAGTTTGGAATTTCAGCACCTGCATCTGGTTGCTAGGGTCTAAATTATCTTAGCAATCAGGCAGTAGTCTAAATGAAAGGCTGGACTATGAATAGGAGACGTTCTGAATAGAACGTTAAGTAATAAAAAGTTTTTTTGACTGCCGGGGTCAGTGACCCCCTAATTGAAAGTTGGAAAGAGCCAGAAGAACAAACATGTTCAAAATCTATACAAAATTTTAAAAAAAATTAGGTTGGTTGAAAAGTTGCTAAGAATGAACCATTCTATAACATACTAAAAGTTACTTCAAAGGTGAACTACCCCTTTAAAATTAGGGTGTGTAAAATCGAGGCTGCACTGTAAGATTACAAGATATTTTTTAATTGCTGCAGTTGCACAGTGACATATAACATAAACAAAGAATTTGTGATTATCATACAGGTAAGCCAATAAACCTTTCCTCCACTTTTGTTATGTTTTATATAAAACGTATTACCTTGTAATATTTGGACAAGGCGACACGGTACAACAACTTTACCTTGAATTACTGTCCAAACAATATGTAGTGCTGCGGGGAAGATCTAGGAGATGCAGAGTTACAGTATATTAATTGTAAAACCTGTTTTGTGGTTTATTTTGTTTGCAACAGTCAACATTTACCCTATTTGTACCTTCTCATTTAGATTGTAAGCTCTACGGGGCAGGGACCTCCATCCCCTTGCCTTCTTGACACAAAGCTCTTAAGGAAGAGATGCATGCTCAGATTCGGGGAGATTAGTCGCCCAGCTACAAATCTCCTCTTCTTTGGGGTGACTAATCTCCCCGAACTGCCTCCCACCGGCTAGAATGTAAATCGCCAGCTGGATGGCAATCTGTGCGCTTCACTTTCCGAAGTCGCCCGAAGTTGCCTCAGGAGGAAACTTCGGGCGACTTCTGAAAACGAAGCTCTCCGAGTGCTAGAATCTAAATCGCCGGCGGGAGGCAGTTTGGGGAGATTGGTCGCCCGAAGAAGAGGCGATTTATCGCCGGGCGACTAAATCTCCCTGAATCTGAGCGTGTGTCTCTGCCATTAAAGGTGACATATTGTGTAAAAACAAAAATCTGCCTGTGCATTATACTCCTCTAACTGTAAAAGGAATATGCTTACAAAATATTTTGGGCCTGATTTATTCAAAAATTCTCCCAAAACTTAACTAGCCCCGCCTATCTGTTCCACTTCCTGGCCACTAAATTCTCTGACGGTGCAGTAAAGGCGGCAGCACTCAGCACGCTGCATTGTAGGACAGGAAGCAATCAGCAGCTAGGCTGACCTGATAGAGAACTGAAGCCTGTCTTTGCTTGTGTGACTGCAGGGCTGTGATTGGTTATCCCCCTCCTACTGTGCTTACCTATTGTCAGACTGGGGTGCCCAGGGCCAACGCCACCCCCCCCGTTCACGTGTCTTTTTCTGGCGCATCAGCACGAGCACGATCGGGGTTATTGAGGGAGGCAAGGAGAGGGAGTGCAGGGAGTGGGTCTGGGCTGGTGGGGCCAGGGCCCAAAAAGCCAGGGGCCCACCGGGTTTTTTGTTCCATCGGCCCAGTCCGACCCTGCACCCACCCCTCATCTGAAACACAGACATGGACCATTACAGATATATGGGGAGCTCCAATAATGAGGGAATTTTTGAAGAGAATATTAATCTTTAGCTCCAAGTAAAACCAGCACTGTCTGCCTACAAAATTAGTTTTTTTTTGCATATCCTATATGTCTCCTTTAATCTTTATTGTAACTGTACTTTGTAATTATTTGTATTAATTATTGTAATGATCCTGTTTGTTCTACTTAGTTATTGTTCTGCTGTACAGGGCTTCGTTCTCAAGGAGAGCTGTACAGTATAAATAAAAATATACATACAATATGTGGGCTATACTTCAAGGCCCTTAAAAAACAGAATTTGTGAACATATTAGCAAAATTGCGTCTCGTGCGGAGGTGTCTATAATCTCTAAGCATTTTCTTGAATACAGTGGAGGTCTAGATAGGGTTTGATCTTGAATTTAAGCTGTAGATAGGGGGGTTTTCCATCTAATAGGGGTGGTGATTTGACATCAAAGCTATTATGTAGCTTTGACTTCGACCATTTTAGGAACCAGTAAGATTTACACTTTTACCTGATTTTTTTTTACTGGTTTAAAGAGTTACATTTTAGACGGTTATAGGGTCATCGTAATGTGATGTCATATTCTTTACCCCATGCCCATTTTAATGTTTTTGGGAATGGGAAACAAAATGTTAAAGGGGACCCGTCACCCAAAAAAATTATTCAAAATCCAATTTTATCACATTAGTCAAGCAAAATGAACTTTAATTACACTGTATAAATTATTTGAATCTTGCTTCCTTCAGTCTGGGATTTCAAAATTATAGCAAGCAGGCAGCAGCCATTTTGTGGACACTGTTATTAAGACAAGCCTTGCATCATCTCAGAATCTTGTTTGTGCACCAGAATGGGGGACCTGATGTCCATCCCCATGTCCTGGCTACACAATTAAATGGTGAAGAGAACGGGGGAATGTGGGGAGAGCAGTGACATGTAGGAAGTGCTGAATGGAAAGTGAAAGTAATTGTCTGCCCCGCCTCTATCCCACTGGCATAGAGGAGGGACAGACAATATTTGATTGACAGCTGAGATTTTTAAATGAGCTTAGAACAGCTATGAATGCTTTAATAAAAAATAGAATTTGGATTTCATGTTTAATTTGAAAAGGACTTTTATTATACAAATTTTTGTGTCTGGATGACAGGTCCACTTTAAGCCTATGTTTGTGTCTATTGATAGGAAACGCGTCAGGTGGTCTTCTTTTAATCATAGGAAATACACTTTAGTTTTACCTCCTGTTGGCAGCTGGAGTGCTCGTTCATTTTCTTTATCATCATATACGTAAGCCAATAAACCTTTGCTCCACTTTGTTAAGCTTCATATCAAACTTTTTATCTTGGAATATTTTGACAGGCTGACACCGTACAATAACTTTACCTGGAATTACCTTTCTGCTAAAAGATCCCAGCGAGATAAAGAATAACATTCTAACTAAATAAAACATCGAAGATTCCTTTCAGTCAGTATTATTGTTACTTCTTTTGCTTTTCTTAATCTATTGGATTTCCTACTCAGACCCCAAACAACACTGTGCCTGTCATAAATAAAAGACACCCTTCCCAGACCCCAAACACTTTACCTACCAGCGCTTGTAAAACAATTCCTTAAAATATAAAGTGTAAAGAAACTTTCATTAGATATGGTTGCATTTCCCAGGACTTCCTAAAATTTAGCAGCAGAATTAGGCAGAAAGTTCCAGTGTTTTATTGCGTCAGGTACAGACACATTAGAGGGTTACGGTTAAAAAAGGGGGTGATTACTATATCGTGGGGTGGTTTTCAGTTGGACCATGTCAAGTAAGATTAGGTCAGAACACAGGTGTAAAAGTGACCTCTGCTCTGTGTACACATCATTTGGGGGTGGGGGTATCCAGGCATATACTATTTTCTTCCTGACCCTGACTAGTTTCCAGGACATTAGCTGCGGTTCCAGCAGGGGGTCTGCAGGTAACAGGTTGGACCCAGGAAGCAAGTAAGAGGGTTGGGTGTTGCCAGAGGTTTGGATTGCAGTGTGTGTTTTTGAAATTGGACTTGCAGTGATGGTGCACCTTTAAGAACTGGAGCTCTTCCAGCTGGGTGCTTTATTCAAAAGTTCAAAACACTGGTGGTGACCCCCCCCACTCCGATGGTGTAAGGACACCTGGTGGTCCAGTGGTGCAGTGGGGGTTGCCCACAGCTGCCGCTTCCTTCAGTCTGACAAGGGTGCGTTTTGACGTGCGCTCTCAAGTCAAGGCGCAATATTCAAATATTTAAAGGGCCCTCAACCTACTACTCATTGCCCAATGTAGGTCTATTTTCATTGTTCCTGGGTGCTATTTCTAGTTAGTCTTGTCTGTTCCTGATCTTGCCTGTCCCTGACCATTCCTAGTTTGCTGCCTGTCCTGACCTTTGCCCGTTTATAGACTACTCTCTTGGATCTTGATTTTGTACTTCACTATTGTTGTGTTTGACTACTCTCTGTTACTGCTCTGCCCGTTTGGTATTAACCCAGCTTGTCACACAACCATGCTCCTTGTTGCCTGTTCCTCCTGCTAACATTTGGTTCCCGTGTGTAATGATATTTTTAGAGTGGAACCCTGGAGAGACAGCTGGTAGGGCCCCTTTTTCGTGTAACAGGGAGAATCCTTATTGACCCCAGTATTCACCAACGCCCTTTTGGGCCTCGAACTTTCTGCGGTGGGGAGGACAAGGCACCTGGACACTTCTGGGGTAAACGAGGTACAGATTAGGAGCAGACAAAGACGAACACAGGAACAGGTCAAGGTCAGGTCAGGAATCAGAGTCGGTAGTCAGGCAGAAAGTCAAAAACCAGATTAGAAAACAAACAATAGCTTTAGCAGGGTCTGATTAACAATAGCCAGTTTAGGCAAATAGAGGAAGCAATAGGAAAAGAGTAATTGATTAATAGACAGGTAGAGAACCAATCAGAAGGCCAGGAATCTTTGTTAATAAACAAAGCACGTGCTAATGACGTCATCGCGTCGGGCACGTTTGTCATGCGCATCGTGATGACGCCATCGTGCTGGGCATGCACGCTGTCATCATTGCACGATTGCGCACACGAGGCGCCCCTTCCCTCCTCCCAGCGGGGAGGATTATACCGTGTCTGTCCAGAACTTTCCCCTTGGTCCTCTCACTATAAGACCTGGTGGCATCCGAGTGGCGGAGGGCTCCTCCCAATGTGAAAGGTGACAGTTATAGGTGGAAGAGTGAGCCAAGGCCGCGACCTTGGGGTTTTTCTGGGTTTGAGATTCCTTATGTAACAGATGGGCCCTGGGCTATCCAGGTTTTAGCAATTTCTGAAAGGAGCCCTGGGTTCTACACTTCTGCAACACAATCTGTCTATCTCAATGTTTGCCATTAAGCAACAGTGGCACTTGTTCATATACCTTTAATTCTCTACATTCTCTCTTTATTATTATTATTAACATTTATTTATATAGCGCCAGCATATTTCGCGGCGCTGTAAAGTAAATTTGTTTATACAACTAAATCACATTAATTACATACATAGACCATATGGAGTTACATACATCACAACCAATACCGGTACAAAAGATGATGAAGGCCCTTAAAATCTAAAGGGAATTCGCTGAATCTTCTATATACTCAGCGAATGCTCTCTTGCTAATTACATCAAAGAGGTGAAAAAAACACCCATTCTCAGAGATGAAATCCCTTTTTCACACTTAATTATATATTTCACAAGTGATTCACTGTTCTCAGGTATCTTCTAGAGGTATTCCCTTCTTGCACAGGTTTTTCTATCTTCCTCTGCAGCACTGCCTCTTACTCTTACCAGGCCTGTCATTAATCTCTTATATTCAGAGACCTTTTCAAGAAATTCTGCAATAAAATGCAATGATCAGCCTCAACCCTACAATTAATCTTCGCGGATAAACATTCATATCAAACGGATAAATCTAACTGCTACCGAGTGCATCCACCATTGTGTTTATGTAACAAAATTCCAAACAGGTAGCGGAGCACTCCATGAAGAATGGAAATATACCCCTTAATCAAACCAGGGGAATATAAAGGATTAAAGGGGTGGTTCCTTTACCTTTATGTTAACTTTTTGGGGGTTATTTTTCTGATTTTTTAAATAAAAAAAGTCAGTCCAAACTAGAATCCACCATTTACCCTTATTTATTAATAAAAATACACGTAAAAAAAATCAGATCTTCAAAAACCATGACTTGTTTTGATTTGTCGCACGAAAACCGAGATGTATTCGTATTGTCGCGCAAAAAAAAATGAATTTTTCAGATTTGACGCCTGAAAAGTCTGAATTTTTCAGATTTGACACCAGAAAAGTCAGATTTTTGTGTGAAATCGTCATAAAAGCCCGAAATGTTCAGATTATCGTACAAAACCCTGCACAGATAATAATATCTTCAAATTGCAGATAGGACACTGCCATTGCCTTCTACAGGACCTTGACAGGTTGAAGATGGAGTATTCCCAGATTCAAACTTTTTGCAGCCTCGGGGGGTAAAATAAATCTCATAAAATTTGATTTTTTTTTTTCCCACTAAAAAGTTGGATGTTATGGTAAAAAAAAACTAAAATTCTTACCATTTGGACTTTCGAAGCAACTTTTCAATTGGTCTTCATTATTTATAGTGTTTGAATTATGTATTATACTCTTCCCATCTTTCAAAAGGGGGTCACTGACCCCATCTAAAAAACAAATGCTCTGTAAGGCTACAAATGTATTATTATTGCTACTTTTCATTACTCATCTTTCTATTCAGGCCTGTCCTATTCATATTCCAGTCTCTTGTTCAAATCAGTGCCTGGTTGCTAGGGGAATTTGGACCCTGGCAACCAGATGGCTGAAATTGCAAACTGGAGAGCTGGTGAATAAAAAGCTAAATAACTCAAAAACCACAAATAATAAAAAATGAAAACCAATTGCAAATATCATATCACTCTCTACATTAGTTACTTTAAGGGGCAGATTTACATATGGTCGAATATCGAGGGTTAATTAACCCTCGATATTCGACTGCCGAATGTAAATCCTTCGAATCGTTCGATTCGAAGGATTTTAATACATCGATCGAACGATTTTTCTTTGACCAAAAAATTGTTAGAAAGCCTATGGGGACCTTCCCCATAGGCTAACATTGCACCTCGGTAGGTTTTAGGTGGCGAAGTAGGGGGTCGAAGTTTTTTTTAAAGAGACAGTACTTCGACTATCGAATGGTCGAATAGTCGAACGATTTTTTGGTTTGAATTGTTCGATTCGAAGTCGAAGTCGAAGTAGCCAATTCGATGGTCAAAGTAGCCAAAAAAAACATTCGAAATTCGAAGTTATATTTTATTCTATTCCTTCACTCGAGCAAAGTAAATGTGCCCCTAAATGTGAATAACCCTTTTAAGCTTAATATATTAAACATCCCATTCGATAAAATAATATGATAAAATTCTGTTGATTTCACCATTTCTTCTTTAAAATACAGCCGTTACTTTAGGTGGTTTTCTGTCTCATTATAAATTCATGCAAATAGAATTGTTTCAGAATATATTGTAACTGATGGAACAGCTTCATTATTTAACAATCTGATTAGTCAGCGTTCCAGCCAACTTCTTACCTGAATGTGTAACCTTAATTTTTCTCATCAACTGTTAAACATTTACAGCTCACTTTCTCATATCCACTGAGTTATGTTACTAGAACTATTTATCTTTATTGATGAAAAGAAAAAAGTAATACTACAGGTTTCTTCTTAATCTGTCTCTTTCCAATTATTTGTAACTACAAAAACATAAATTAAAATACCAAAAAATTGTAAGTGCATAGTAAAATGCACACAATGTGAACAATGTACACCCATGAGTAAAAATAAAAGATTGGCCAATATGGAGTTCCATGACCTGTATAAAAACACTCGACCTTCGGCCTCGTGTTTTTATATGGTCATGAAACTCCTCGGTAACTTATAATATCCTTATATTTTACAAGAGGGGGTACTTTATTCACTATATATAAACACACAATGATTTGCAACTTGGTTTGAATGATGATCTAGTGAAAATAAAATGAGAACCACAGATATATCTCTAATAGCCTTAAACTAAAGTAAAAATAAGATTTTTAGTCAAGATTTAGCTCCATTTCTTGTTTTGACCAGTGATAAATAAGCCCAAGTGGTGGTATTTTGGAAAACGTGGCCTCCAGCAATCACTTATAGACAGGTACACTGCATGCTGGGAAAGCTGAAATACACCTTGCAAAGAAGTGGTTTTTGTTGGTAAAGTGAAATTTTTGAGCAACGTGGCTGAAAAAAATTATAAGGATCATTTATTATATGCAGGGAAGGGTGCAAAGTGCTCAATCCGCTATGATTTTGCAACCAGCCTTTCAATTTATAGAATTGCCTCAGTTTCCCTGCATTTCCACAATGAATACAGAGCTACCTGCTTCTGCTGGGTTGTATTCATGAAGAGGTGGGGAGGTATATGTGTCCTCCTCCCACCCCCTATATCAGGCACACAAGCAGTGTCTTACTGGAGGGGCACCGGTAAAGAACTTGGTCTGCCCCGGGCCTTGCTGACCCAGATCCACTTCCAACTGCAAGTGCCAAATGCAGCGCTCCCCCCAGCAATCGCATCCACAAAAAGTGAGGTACGTGTTGTGAGGGGGGGTATGGAGCTCACAACTGGGGTGGGGCCTCCCATGCAGCAGTCCCGGTGGGCCCTGGACACTCCAGTCTGATACTGCACTTAAGTAAGGCAACCCTATGGGCAGGCGGTAAAGACAGGGTTGGCTTGTGTCCACCAATGCAGCACCTGGTGCAATATCCTTTATCAGCTGAGCAGCAAGACCCCATAGAGAGGTGCTTTGTAAATGAGCACTACGGGTGTGCTTTTGTGCCTTCTCTTGCACTTTTGTCCAGGATTATAGTAATTGCCCCCTCTTGCCCAAAGAATCAGGGTAGGAAGAAAATCTTGGGCAGCTGTATGTGGACATAAAAGTAGGGATGTCTATAAAAATGGTTTTCCTGATCAGATAGTAGGAGAAAGTATAAATTAACTGCCCTAACTATTAGATTTAACAAACAAGCAGGTCTGGCCTAATTAACTGTCCAACTAAATGACTTCGCTTCATTCTGAATCTTTGCGCTCAGGTCTCTATTGGCTGACAAGTCACCATACTTTCAAGCTTTAATGTCAGACCTTCCACTGTGCGTTTGAACCTTTATATCCTGGGCTGCCTCATTGTCTTCTGTAGCAACATTGTGTTAGTTGTTCTGTTCCTGTTCTGACACTTGCCTGCGACTGCAGCCTTCAGTACACACCATCTGCCCGGACCCCTTCCAGGAACTGACGGCTGGAAAAGGCAAAATCCTTTAGGCAATCCTATTGTGTGAATCCAGAACTTGACGTCGGATCAGGCTGCACTTTGACCAAGTATTCCTCTGAAATGCACTGCAGCCCAAGTTTAGATATAAAAGAGAAATTGTGGGGCCCCAATTGGGAGATTTGGAAGAGAAAGTATCATTATATGCCGATGATATGCTCTTATAATTTGCAGATTCCAAAGACTCCCTTCAAGCCTTGATACGGCTGTTGACAAATTTTGGAAATTACTCAGGACTAAAAGTCAATTATGACATGTCCCCAATCTTTAATATAGATGACCCCCCGCCAAACAGCCCACGTACCATTGCACAACTAACCTGGACATGTATGAAAGATTGAACATCTCCCCAGTTCTTCCCAGACTTTGTGAGAGACTGCTGGTTTGGCGAAATCTTCCCTTATCAGTCCCGGGGAAAATTAATCTATTGGAAATGGTTTTTCTACCCAAATTCCTATGTTTTCCATAATGAACCCAAAACACTTTCCCATACCTGTTGCAAAACCCTTGACTCAATTATAAGGGGCTTTATATGGTCAGGGGAAGGGACCAGACTGGCCCTACAGATGCTTCAAGCCCCGCGGGGATGGACTGGCCCTGCCTAATTTTGAGAAATACTTTCTGGCCAGCCAGCTAGTTTTGCGCATTGGTGGCTAGCCTAACAATTAGACAATTGAGCACTTGTACTTGAAGCCAATATTATAGGCTCTCTAGAGCAGGGATCCCCAACCTTTTGAACCCATGAGCAACATACAGAAGTAAAAGGCGTCGGAGAGCAACACTAGCATGAAAAATCTTCTTGGGGTGCCAAATAAGTGCTGGGATTGGCCATTTGGTAGCCCCTATGTGGATTGTCAACCTAAATCGAGGCTCTGTTTGACAGTACACCTGGTTTTTATACAACCAGAACTTGACTCCAAGCCTGGAATTCAAAAATAAGCTCCTGTTTTGAGGCCACTGGGAGCAACATCCAAGAGGTTGGAGAGCAACATGTTACTCACGAGCTACTGGTTGGGGATCACTGTCTACTGGCTCTAGCTAAATTGCTTTATAGGGGCATCTCCCCATCATAAAGAACAACACCCTCCATTAGAACAGTAGTGGAAACATTTCAGGTGGCACTCAGAATCGCCCAGATTAACAGCCAGCCTGGTCAAAATTGACCCCTCTTTGGGGCATTAAACATCTCCCGCACTTTACTTCGGTGCCAGATGTTGCTAGATGGGCGGCTGCTGGAATCAAAACGTTAGGAGATATCACAGCTAATGGGGACTGTAAACAATTTAATGCACTCCAAAATGAGTTCCAACTCCAAGCAAATATGTTATTTAGATACCTTCAGTTAAAGCACACCTTCCAGTCTCAATTTCCTCTAAGACCACTAGTAGTCACGGATACCACACTGGAAGTCTATCTCCGCCGACCATATATGGCAAAAATACTAACCTACATGTCCATCATATTGATGCAATTGAATACAACCCAACTAAATAAAGTCAAAGAACACTGGTGTGAAGATATCCCAGACCTAGAGGAGATGTGGAAAGATGCCCTAGCTTTGGTACCCAACTCACTATCTCTAGCAGGGACAGATATATACAGACCAAATTCCTTAACAGAGTATATGTTACTCCACATCGATTAGTTAGGATCTACTTGGAGTTTCAGATCAATGTCCCAAATGCCTCAATGCTGTAGGTACATTCAACCACATCTTCTGGGAATGCCCAATAATCCAGGGTTTTTGGTGAGAGGTTCTTACATATGCCAAAACTACTTTAGGCTAGGGCCACACGGCGCGATTTTGCCGCGATTCTGCGCTGGGCGAGTTGCGAGTTTACGAGTCGCTGCGGTTTTTAAGCCGAAATAGCTTTGTTAACTTTGGCGCTGGCGTCAATGCAAATCGCGGCGAAATCGCTGCGCTAATTCACACGCGGCGATTCTTTTTCTACTGTCGCCCGGAAACGCCCAGCGAGGCAACTTCGGGCGACAATAGAAAACGAATCGCCGCGTGTGAATTAGCGCAGCGATTTCGCCGCGATTTGCATTGACGCCAGCGCCAAAGTTAACAAAGCTATTTCGGCTTAAAAACCGCAGCGACTCGCAACTCGCCCAGCGCAGAATCGCGGCGATATCGCGCCGTGTGGCCCTACCCTTAGCTCTCCCCAATTTTATGTCACCCAAACTTTGTCTTTTAGGTATCAGGGAAACACTACAAATGAGACCCTCTGCCAAACTGTGTTACTTACAACTGTTTTATTATGCAAAAAAGGCAATACTGCTACACTCGAAATCCATGCAGCCACACTTATTGAACTTTTGGAAAAAACTCATCAATGACTCTTTCAGGCTCGTGGATGCTCAGGTAAATTTGAAGCCATCTGGAGAACATGGCTTGAAATGAACGCATTGCCTTAGCAGTACCCTAAGAAACAGGGATAAAAAGGGGAAAAAAAAAAAAGAAGCCCAAGACCAATCCGTCAAATGTGCGGTTAGTGGGATTCGAATGATCGTACACCTTATGATTTTTTTGGACGTCAGAAAATTGATCGGCCAGGTTTAAAAATCTTTATCGGTTCCAGTGCAATCTATCTATGTTCTTCAGTTTTTCTGGCAATATCGCCTGAAATGGTCTTTTTAGCTGATGGACACATCGTACATTTAAACGATCATTTCGAGATAATCGTGGTCTCACGATAACGATTGGATCTTTTAAAAATCTTTACATCTATGGCCAGCTTTACTCAAGTGTATGGCTGAGATTCTAGCTATCTGTATAACAGAGCATTCTGTCCCAGTGGCTGCACAGATCCTATCTGATCCCCATTGTAAGCAGCAGTCCTGTCCTGCTTTATGGCAGCTGAGATTCTAGCTATCTGTATAACAGAACATTCTGTCCCAGTAGCTGCACAGATCCTAACTGATCCCCATTGTAAGCAGCAGTCCTGTCCTGCTTTATGGCAGCTGAGATTCTAGTTATCTGTATAACAGAACATTCTGTCCCAGTGGCTGCACAGATCCTATCTGATCCCCATTGTAAGCAGCAGTCCTGTCCTGCTTTATGGCAGCTGAGATTCTAGTTATCTGTATAACAGAGCATTCTGTCCCAGTGGCTGCACAGATCCTATCTGATCCCCATTGTAAGCAGCAGTCCTGTCCTGCTTTATGGCAGCTGAGATTCTAGCTATCTGTATAACAGAACATTCTGTCCCAGTAGCTGCACAGATCCTAACTGATCCCCATTGTAAGCAGCAGTCCTGTCCTGCTTTATGCCTGAGATTCTAGCTATCTGTATAACAGAGCATTCTGTCCCAGTGGCTGCACAGATCCTATGTGATCCCCATTGTAAGCAGCAGTCCTGTCCTGCTTTATGGCAGCTGAGATTCTAGCTATCTGTATAACAGAGCATTCTGTCCCAGTAGCTGCACAGATCCTAACTGATCCCCATTGTAAGCAGCAGTCCTGTCCTGCTTTATGGCAGCTGAGATTCTAGTTATCTGTATAACAGAACATTCTGTCCCAGTGGCTGCACAGATCCTATCTGATCCCCATTGTAAGCAGCAGTCGTGTGTCCTGCTTTATGGCAGCTGAGATTCTATCTGTATAGCAGATAATTGAGCCACACATTCCCATCTAATACACAAGCTCTACCCCAAAGACGGCTGCTGTGAAACACAGGTACACAGTCTCCAGAGTAACGGCGTATGCGTCTGTATGGAACTGACGTCTCTCTTCGCTCCGCTTCCCGCGTGCTCGTTCTCGCCTCTGTCTGGGGCGCGGGAGTGGGCGGTGCGAAGGCAGGAGGGAAGGCGCAAGAGTCTCGCGAGGTTTGGGAGCGCGGTGGAATCTCGCGCAGGCAGTGGTCTCGGGTGAAAGGCGGTGAGGGAGAGTCGCAGCGGAGAGCGGGATCGGTAAGTGGGAAAGGGACGGCCAGGCAGTGGCAGGGAACATATGAGGTGCTGAGGAGGAGGAACAGTAGATGGGGTGTGTGAGTGACAGGAGCAGGGCTGAGACACCCTCTGACTGGGACTAGAGACAATGACTAACGAGCGCTGATCGGTGACCGGGGTAGAACTCACGAGGCTGCGGGTCTGGAGGGAAAGAGAGAGAGATGGTGGGAGGGACAGTTGTAGGTCAGTGTCATACAGTGCGGGGAGTGGGTCTGGGAATCAGTGAAATGTTACAGTTCTGCCCTCACTGCTGCTTGTGACTCTCTACTCACTGGGACTATATATATATATATATATATATATATAAATAATACTCCTCTCCCCTCACCCACCCTATACTGAATACTGATATTACTTCTCTTCTACTCACCCCTTCCATATAATGTACTAGATACTGACATTACTTCTCTTCTACTCACCCCTTCCATATAGTGTACTGAATACTGACATTACTTCTCTTCTACTCACCCCTTCCATATAATGTACTGGATACTGATATTACTTCTCTTCTACTCACCCCTTCCATATAATGTACTGAATACTCACATTACTTCTCTTCTACTCACCCCTTCCATATAATGTACTGGATACTGACATTACTTCTCTTCTACTCACCCCTTCCATATAATGTACTAGATACTGATATTACTTCTCTTCTACTCACCCCTTCCATATAATGTACTGAATACTGACATTACTTCTCTTCTACTCACCCCTTCCATATAATGTACTGGATACTGACATTACTTCTCTTCTACTCACCCCTTCCATATAATGTACTGAATACTGATATTACTTCTCTTCTACTCACCCCTTCCATATAATGTACTGAATACTGATATTACTTCTCTTCTACTCACCCCTTCCATATAATGTACTGAATACTCACATTACTTCTCTTCTACTCACCCCTTCCATATAATGTACTGAATACTGACATTACTTCTCTTCTACTCACCCCTTCCATATAATGTACTGAATACTGATATTACTTCTCTTCTACTCACCCCTTCCATATAGTGTACTGGATACTGACATTACTTCTCTTCTACTCACCCCTTCCATATAGTGTACTGGATACTGACATTACTTCTCTTCTACTCACCCCTTCCATATAATGTACTGAATACTGATATTACTTCTCTTCTACTCACCCCTTCCATATAGTGTACTGAATACTGATATTACTTCTCTTCTACTCACCCCTTCCATATAGTGTACTGAATACTGATATTACTTCTCTTCTACTCACCCCTTCCATATAGTGTACTAGATACTGATATTACTTCTCTTCTACTCATCCCTTCCATATAGTGTACTGAATACTGATATTACTTCTCTTCTACTCACCCCTTCCATATAGTGTACTGAATACTGATATTACTTCTCTTCTACTCACCCCTTCCATATAGTGTACTGAATACTGATATTACTTCTCTTCTACTCACCCCTTCCATATAATGTACTAGATACTGATATTACTTCTCTTCTACTCACCCCTTCCATATAGTGTACTGGATACTGACATTACTTCTCTTCTACTCACCCCTTACATATAGTGTACTGAATACTGACATTACTTCTCTTCTACTCACCCCTTACATATAGTGTACTAGATACTGACATTACTTCTCTTCTACTGATAAAGTAACACTGTTTGTAACTGTAGCACTGTACTGACTATACTGTCACTGCCTCTAATATACAGGAGACTGCCTGTACTGCAGTTCTTTTCACAGCAAGCTGTTATATATAGTTTATAGTTATAGTAAAACTGTCTCTCTTTGGGCCTGTGTAATGATTATATAGTGAATAAAGTACCCCCTCTTGTAAAATATAAGGATATTATAAGTTACCTCGGAGTTTCATGACCATATAAAAGTACGAGGCCGAAGGCCGAGTGTTTTTATACAGGTCATGGAACTCCGAGGTAACTTCTAATATCCTCATATTTTACAACTGGGGGTACTTTATTTATTATAATACACAAATTTCAATGAGTCATGTGACTGAAATGACATCAGAACTCACCGTTTATAACTGATGACATCAGAACTCACCGTTTATAAGGATATAATTTACAGGATATTCATGGCTTTTGTGTATTATATGCCAATACTTACTGTAATAATTCAGCAGAGACTGGTCTTAGTGTAGGGTATGTGGGGATCATAGAGTGGTTTAGTTATCTGCAGACTGATGCTACACTAAAGGTGCCCATACACTGAGAGATCCACTCGTTTGGCGATTTCGCCAAACGAGCGGATCTCTCCCCGATATGCCCACCTTGAGCTGGGCAATATCGGGCTGATCCAATCGTGGGCCCTAGGGCCCAACGATCGGATCCTAATGAATAGTAATGGGTGGTCGGATCGCGGGACTGCATCAACGAATATATGCGGCCGCGATCCGACGGGATTTTTCGTCCGAGATCTGGCGACTTTCGGGCCAGATCTCGATCGGTGAAGCCCTTCGGGGGGCCACATACACGGGCCAATAAGCTGCCGACACTGTCTGTCTGCAGCTTTTATCGGCCCGTGTATGGCCACCTTTACTCCTAGTCTAGAGACAGCAGGGTATTAACTGTTGTGCAGCCAGTTATCTAGTTATGACCCAGTTAAACTGTAGTATTCTAGTAGGAGAGCACTGACTGTTACAGTAATGTAGGTAGTCCTGGGCAAGTGACCCTGGGATATGAACAGTTGTTCAGGCACTGGCAGATTTAGTAGTTGTAGTAGTAGATTCAGATATGAGCTGTTGTACAAATACATTAGAACGGACAATGTAATGGTTATGTACTACTCCTCAGTGTAACATTACAGTAGAGTATGACTGGGAGTTACAGTGTTGTAGTTCAGACTGATGTTACAGCCCCCAACCAAATTTCTGTATAATATGTATTTTTTGGCAATGTCTGTATTGTACAGGTACAGTGAAATTGACTCTTCTTGTAATTCATTTTTTATTATTTGTGTTTTTTTTTATTTATCTT
Organism: Xenopus laevis; assembly: GCF_017654675.1. Lineage (NCBI taxonomy): Eukaryota > Metazoa > Chordata > Amphibia > Anura > Pipidae > Xenopus > Xenopus laevis. Next base: position 163,689,109 of record NC_054379.1, on the reverse strand, counting down.
CTTATTCAGCTGCTCTCCAGTTTGTAGTTTCAGCAATCTAGTTGCTAGGGTCTGAATTACCGCAGCAACCATGCATGTATTTGAATAAATGACTGGAATATGAGAGACCTGAATAGAAAGATGAGTAATAAAAAGTAGCAATAACGATACAATTGTGGCCTTGCAGATTTGCTTTTTACATGGAGTCAGTGACCCCCATTTGAAAGCTGGAAAAAGTCAATCATTTAAAAACTATAAAAAATAAATAATGATGACTAATTGAAAAGTTGCATTCTACAACATACTAAAAGTTAACTTAGAGGTGAACCACCCCTTTAAGTACTAGAACTGGCAGAAGTGTAGTTATATGCAGAATGATGATGCAGTCACCCCCAGTCCATAGACAGCAGGATATTAGTTGCTATATTGAGACAAAAGAACTTAAACTTGTAGTGGTTACGTGTCATTACTGATACTGTAACATTACTGTGCAACAAGACTGGCTGTTACAGTAACAATGTTATTACAGTTATAATAGTCAAATACTGATATGATTGTCACCATTTGTGTTGGATAGCCTGGTGATTGATTCATAGAACAGATTAGAGTCCTGCAGCGGGTTGGGTACCAGTGGATTACCTGTAAAAATCTGCGGTACCCTGCAAGTTGCGGGTAGAAGTTCCGGGTGCCGGTATAGACGCGGGTCGGTGGTTCTGCGGGATCGCTGGTCGGGCCGCGTGTCTTCTCAATAGCGATTTTTACTTCTTTTTTTCTGATCACGCCTACTTCCGATGATGTAATTTCAGGTTTACAATGACAGCACTTCCTTTTTTACTCTTTTTTTCTGATCACGCCTACTTCCGATGATGTCACTTCCGGTTTACAATGACCGCACTTCCTGATTCTTGATGGCCAGCGGGTCCGGGTTGCGCATAAGGTACTTGCGGGTCGGGTCCGGTAGCTGGTCCAATCGGGTACAATCGGGTAAGAATGCAGGTCTGGGTTGCGGGTACGGGTCGGGTGCGAGTTCCCAAAAATGGACCCGTGCAGGACTCTAGTGTGGATCCAGTAGAACTGCCTCATTGTAACAGTGTAATGGTTCTGTACCAGCACTGACAGTTTTATTACATTAGGATATTGCTAATTTTTTATTATTTGTGGTTTTCTGTTATTTAGCTTTTTATTCAGCAGCTCTCCAGTTTGTAATTTCAGCCATCTGGTTGCTATGCTCCATATTAACCTAGCAACCATACATTTATTTGAATAAGAGACTGGAATATGAATAGGATAGGCCTGAATAGAAAGATGAGTAATCAAAATTAGCAATAACAATAAATGTGTAGCCTTACAGGGGCTTTGATTTTTAGATGGGGTCAGTGACCCCCGTTTGCAAATCAGAAGAAAATGGCAAATGATGAAAAAAACTATACAAAATAAATAATGAAGTAATGAAAACGTGGCTTAGAATTAGCCATTTTATAACATACTTAAAGTTAACGTAAAGGTGAACCACCCCTTTAAAGGGCATGTAAAGGTAAAAAAATAAAATCCTATTTTTACTTTCTTTAATGAAAAAGAAACCTATATCTAATATATTCTAATTAAAAAAACGTGTACCGTTTTTATAAGAAACCTGACTGTATGCAGTGAATTTCTCTCTTCGTTTACTGCTGTGGATAGGAATTGTCAGATGGTCCCTAACTGCTCTGCAGGGAAACAATCATACTTATGAACAGCAGGGGGAGCCCCCGCCTTACTTCCCAGCCATGCAGAACTCAAGCAGCTTTGTTTGTTTCCCTGTAGAGCAGTCGGTGACTGTGTAGAGATTTGTATTGGATTTTATTTTTGCCTTTACATCCCCTTTACTGTTTCAAACTCCAGCTGCAGGGACAGATATTTAAACAGATAAACTGGGATTCTATTTGGAGGATTATTTTGCTGCAGCCACTGGTTCTGCAGAGTTGGAGAAAGTTTGTATTAAACAATACAAAAACTATAAAATCCACATTAGATTACATGACAACACAGGACCCAGTGCAGTCTGTATATTCTGATTATTAATCAGTCTTGCTGTATCGGCTTCTGGCAGATATTATTTGACTTGTGCTGTTTTGATCCCTAAGCAGCCCAGACCACACTGAGCATGTGCACAGTCTTGGTCTTGCAAAGATGTATAACAGTTACAAGATGGTGACCCCCTGTGGCCAACTTCAAAAGCATAAATCGTTTGTTTTATTAGGCTTGTGGTGTAGTAAGTTCATGTTTATGTTTAGTATACAAAATACAGCATTTCTAGCCTTATTCTATTTTAGACTTTACTTCCCCTTTAAGGGAGTGCCTGCAGGTATCACAGTGGTAAAGTGGGAAATTCCATGACAAATAGTCCAGGGAGTGATATTTATATACCATCAGTGACTTATGTTACAGGCGGATATTACTGCAGTCGTTAAACTGAGGCCCCAGGAATTGGCAGCTACAGGGGGCGGCACGGAGATGGGAAACACTAGCATTAAGCTGGGGATTCTTGGGCAGATCTCCCAGTGTCTAAATCTCCAGATCATTGGACAGCCTGAGCACTGTGCTGTGTGCTTGATTAATGTTTATGGGCCTCTAGCTGGGTTCACCGCTGTAGATGAAATTAAAGGGGAAGTAAGACATTTTGTTTGACAAGAGATTTCATGTTTTCACATGTTTGGATTATTGTAAAACGAGCTGTGTAGGCATGCTGCAGTCCATAAAAATCTCTTAAAGGCCCCCACCCAGCCCACGGGTAATTTAGCTGGACAGATATGATGGAAAAAGCACTTTCCAATTTGCATTTATTTTTATTCAACTTTTATGTTGAGAAGGTGACCGGTTTGGCATTTAAACTGTTATCCGGTTGCTAGACTGACAGTCCCTAGGAGCCAAACATTTGAATTTCAGCAATACAGCTTTATAGGAAAGGGTTTAAGCTGTATTCAAGCAATACCAATATAATATCCAGCCATAAGAATCATTTAGGGTCATTTACTGACAAATTTGCACCTAGGCATCAAATCATAGCAACCAGCCAGTGAGCAGCAATATTCAGCAGCTGCAGTAAGAATAATAAAAGCAAACAATTAGATTGCCCTAAGCTACTGCACTCATTGGAGAACCATGGATTGAAAACAGCTATTCTCCCTGAGAGGATAACGGCAAGCACCAACACTTGGCTTCCATAAGACTTAACTTCTCTTTGGCTGATACCCCCCTCCATGTCCTCCCGTATCTCCTCCTGTAGCTCCTAATGTTGTATTATAGTTCTTTTACAGGGAGTTTGCTCATAGTTTGTACAGAAAGATATAAACTTACGGCAGCCCTGTAAGAAGCACAATTCAGCAGAAACAGCCACCTTAGTTTTCTCATAGTCTGTACAGAGAGATCCCATAAAACTATGGCAGCATAGGTATTCCCTGTACTAAGCACAATTCAGCAGGAACAGTCCCTAAGTTTGCTCATAGTCTGTACACAGAGATCCCATAAAACTATGGCAGCATAGGTATTCCCTGTACTAAGCACAATTCAGCAGGAACAGCCCCTAAGTTTGCTCATAGTCTGTACAGAGAGATCCCATAAAACTATGGCAGCATAGGTATTCCTCTGTACTAAGCACAATTCAGCAGGAACAGTCCCCTAAGTTTGCTCATAGTCTGTACAGAGAGATCCCATAAAACTATGGCAGCATAGGTATTCCCCTGTACTAAGCACAATTCAGCAGGAACAGTCCCTAAGTTTGCTCATAGTCTGTACAGAGAGATCCCATAAAACTATGGCAGCATAGGTATTCCCTGTACTAAGCACAATTCAGCAGGAACAGTCCCCTAAGTTTGCTCATAGTCTGTATAGAGAGATCCCATAAAACTATGGCAGCATAGGTATTCCCCTGTACTAAGCACAATTCAGCAGGAACAGTCCCCTAAGTTTGCTCATAGTCTGTACAGAGAGATCCCATAAAACTATGGCAGCATAGGTATTCCCTGTACTAAGCACAATTCAGCAGGAACAGTCCCCTAAGTTTGCTCATAGTCTGTACAGAGAGATCCCATAAAACTATGGCAGCATAGGTATTCCCTGTACTAAGCACAATTCAGCAGGAACAGTCCCCTAAGTTTGCTCATAGTCTGTACAGAGAGATCCCATAAAACTATGGCAGCATAGGTATTCCCCTGTACTAAGCACAATTCAGCAAGTATATAGCCCTTTTTTCTGGCTTAGCGATTTTGAGAAATGTAAATTACAGTAATATTACAGTCAATTTATTGGCTTTGACTATGAATGTACAAGAAGACATTCTCCTTACTGTTGTGAATTGGTATATATTGTGAACTGTCATTTCTCACTGGCGTTAAAGGGGTTGTTCACCTTTAAATTAACTTTTAAGTATGATGTAGAAAGTGATATTCTGAGACTATTTGCAATTGGTTTCCATTTTTTATTATTTATGAGTTATTTAGCTTTTTATTCAGCATCGCTCCAGCTTGCAGTTTTAAGAATCAGGTTGCTAGTAACCATACATTTATTTGAAAAACAAAGTGAAATATGGAAATCAACTGGATAGAAAGATGAGGAAAGTATAAATAAGTAGCAATAGCAATTCATTTGTAGCCTTCCTGAGCATTTGTTTTTTTTTAGATGGGGTCATTGACCCCCATTTGAAAGATGGAAAGGTCAGAAGAAGGCAAATAATTCAAAAGCAATAAAAAAAAAAAGAAAAAATGTAGGCCAATTGAAAAGTTGCTTAGAATTAGCCATTCTATACCCTACTATAATGCAGTAACCACTGGCAATTTAAATTCAGAGGGAAACACTAAAAAATATATATATATATATATATATATATATATATATATATATATATATATATATATATATTCACCCTCGTGTTTTTATATGGTCATGAAACTCCTCGGTAACGTATAATATCCTTATATTTTACAAGAGGGGGAACTTTATTCACTATATATATATATATATATATATATATATATATATATATATATATATATATATATATATATATATATATATATATATATATATATATATATATATATATATATATATATATATATATATATATATATATATATATATATATATTAAAGATGAACACCTCTGTTGCTATGGCAAGTTCCCCAAACTGTAAGATCTCCGCTGATTAATGATGGGATATCAGCACGGACTTATCGTGAAATAGTGCCATGCTGCCTGCAGTTTGCTTATCAGCCAGCGCTGTGACATCATGATCTGTAACCGCCCGTAATATCAGGGAAATAGAAGAAACTGTCATATCGGAAGGAAGTGCAACTGCCAGTCTCACAAGATGGTTGTTATCTTTTAGATGGACTTATTCTCAGCAGCTTTTAAAATGTTTTTCACTCTTTATTTTATATGGACTTTAAATTACAGGTATGGGATCCATTATCCAGAAAGCTCCAAATTACACAAAGGCCGTCTCCCATCAACTCTATTTTAATCCAATAATTGTAATGTTTTGAAATGATTTCCTTTTTCTCTGTAATAATAAAACCGTACCTTGTTTGCGGCAAAACTGGGTCTAATTCACGTTTAAATGATTATTTAGTAGACTTAGAGGCACATTTATCAATGGTCGAATTTCAAATTTTTAAAAAAAATGTATTATAAAAATCTAATTTTGAAAACTCTGGTGAATATGGTCAACTGGAAAACTCGAATTGAATTTGATTAGAATTTTAAAAACTCAGTTTGTTTTTTTTCCTCTGAAAAAAATTTTAATTTATCCCTGGACGCCTCCCATTGACTTAAATAGCAATTCGGCAGGTTTTAGGTGGTAAATAGTCAAATTCTTAAAGGGCCGGTGCATGATAAAAATCTATTTTTTGAATCTTTAAAAAATCCCTAATTCGAATTTTCAATCAACCCTTGATAAATCTGCCCCTTAAGGTATGGAGGTGCAAATTATAGAAACCCCCAGGTCATAAGCATTCTGGATAAATGGTCCCATACCTGTATTTGTTTCTTATTTAGGTCACTGGCCCCAGTTAATTCTAAGGTGAACATCCCCTTTAATATTATGTTGATAGGAGCAAATCCATATGCAGCTCAAGGAAGCAGTGACTGAGTTGTGTACAATACTATATATATATATATATATATATATATATATATATATATATATATATATATATATATACTACTGATAGGAAACTATTTTAAATTGATATATTTAGTTGATACATTTCTTATGTTTGTCCCTGCTGATCGGAATCTCTGGGTTTCATTACAGGCAGCTGTTAGAATTGATACAATAGTTACTGATACTCCAGAGATGCTGCTGAGAAATGGATCAACTAAATGGAGCAAAATTGTAACAGAATCTGCACCTGAATTACTGAGCTGCCCAGACTAATACACTAGACAGGAACATTGAACTTTAAACATCAATTTTGGTTTAAAGGGTGTCAACCCCCAAAATAAAAATTTGCCTTATAAAAGAAAACAGAATTCTAAGCAGCTTTGCAATATACATTCATTAAAGGGGTTGTTCACCTTTAAATTAACTGTTAGTATGATGTAGAGAGGGATATTCTGAGACAATTTGCAATTGGTTTTCATTTTTTATTATCTGTGGTTTTTGAGTTATTTATCTTTTTATTCAGCAGCTCTCCAGTTTGTAATTTCAGCAGTCTGGTTGCTAGGGTCCAAATTCCCCTAGCAACCATGCATTGATTTGAATAAGAGACTGGAATATGAATAGGAGAGGCCTGGATAGAAAGGCGAGTAATAAAAAGCAGCAATAACAATAGATTTGTAGCCTTACAGAGCATTTGTTTTTATAAGGGGTCAGCGACTCCCATTTGAAAGCTGCAAAGAGTCAGAAGAAAAAGGCAAATAACTATAAAAAAATAATCAATACACGGGCCGATAAAAGCTGCCGACAGACCGAGTCGTCAGGTTATTGACCCGTGTGTGGGGCCATCCGACGGGTTTCCTCGATCGATATCTGGCTGAAAGTCGGCCAGATCTCGATCAGGTATGTTAAAAAATCCCTTTGTGCGTTTATGCAGTCCCGCGATCCGACCACCCGTATTGAAGGCATTATGAACCAATTGGATCAGCCTGATATTGCCCACCCCAATATGGGTATATTGGGGAGAGATCGACTCATTTGGCGACATCTCCAAACTAACGGATCTCTACGTCTATGGCCACCTTTACACATCTTCTATGGCTCTAATAAGTTATTTGTATATATATTGCTATTGAAATAAGTGTGTGTCTGTATATTTCTAGTCTCTGCACTGGTGCTTCAGACTACTGATACGGTGTAAGACGAGGCAGCTGATTAACAGACCTGTCTTTGCTGCTGGGGAACTAAGACTTTTGCAACATTGTTTAAAAAGTAACAAAAGGAGTTGGGCAAATGCTGCTTTCAGTAGATAACTTTAAAAGCACTGGAAATGTTTAATACATGTATATGGGAAGGCTGCTTAGAATTATGTTTTCTTTTATTTGGCAATTTTTTATTTTGCATTTGACTTGCCCTTTGACTAGGCCCCTCTGTTACATGTTGTGTATGGGGTTATTTATAGGGATGCACCGAATCCACTTCATTGGATTCGGCCAACCCGCGAGTACAGAACCGAATCCTAATTTGCATCGATTCAGCCGGGCAGAAGGATTCAGTGCATCCCTAGTTATTTATATAAAAAAGCGCCGCACACACAAAAAGAGTGTTTGTGAGTCTGACTGACTGATTGGTTTAATGGGAAAATGTACATTGTAGGAGATCATGGTCATATAATACATTAAAGGGATACTGTCATGGGGAAAAAAATTTCAAAATGAATCAGTTAATAGTGCTGACAATATTGACATATTGTCAATTTCCCAGCTGCCCCAAGTCATGTGACTTGTGCTCTGATAAACTTCAATCACTCTTTACTGCTGTACTGCAAAAAACAGCAGCCTGCCAGAAAGAATTTCTCTCCTAAAGTCCAGGCACAGGTCACATGACCAGGGGCAGCTGGGAAATTGACAAAATGTCTAGCCCCATGTCAGATTTCAAAATTGAATATAAAAAAATCTGTTTGTTCTTTTGAGAAATGGATTTCAGTGCAGAATTCTGCTGGAGCAGCACTATTAACTGATTCATTTTGAAAAATTTTTTTTTCCTCATGACAGTATCCCTTTAAGGACTGATCGTGTGTTTGAGACCAATGACATTTTTGTGTACGTCGTTACTTATCCCAAGGGCAGCCAACTGCGGATGTCCCACTCGTCTCCTTAGGGAGCAGCAAATTGCCAGATCTCGTGTGTGTCATCATCATTTATTTATATAGCGCTGTCAAGATACGCAGTGCTTTGTGTCAGCTTTAGGCCTGTTTGTTTGGCACACGTTCCTCTTCCTACGCTTTATGCACCTTTTATTTCTACATGTAATGATTGTTATTCTCAGGGACAATTATCCCTCTCTTACTGCTCTGCCTTTCTCTCCGTGCATTAAAATAATAAAGCAAAGGCTCTGGCCAGTGAGATGGTGTTGGTCGATGATCCTGATCTTTGTTTATATGAACTTGGGATACCAAATACGGTGTGATTCCTGTTGTAAAAAAATTAATCGACAAATTAAAGGGGCTGTTCACCTTCAAACAAATAGTTGTTTTCAGATAGATCACCAGAAATAACAACTTTTTCCAATTACTTTGTATTTTTTTAGGGATGCACGAATCCAGGATTTTTTTACTGTTTTTCCAAAATCTAAGGTTAAATTTGAATGTTCCTGTCTTTGGGGTTTGAGTCTGACAGCTCAGTAATTCAGGTGCAGATTCTAATTTCTCAGCAGCATCTCTGGAGTATCAGCAACTATTGTATCAATTCTAACAGCTGCCTGTAATGAAACCGAGGGATTCTGCTCAGCAGGGACAAAGATAAAAAATGGATCAACTAAATGTATCAATTTAGAACAGTTTACAGGGTCAGCGACCCCCCCCCCCCCCATCCCAGGGCTGCTTCAGAAAGTGAAAAATTACTCTTTACACTTCAATAATAGAAAAACAGTCACATAAAGTCATTGGAGAAAGTCATTTTTTCAAGTGATCTATCTGAAAACAACTGGTTGTTTGAAGGTGAACCACCCCTAGAAAGCTGTTTTTGACAGCGGATCAGCATTATTTTAAAGGGTTTATTTAGTTTTACCTTTCCTTTAAAGGGATACTGTCATGGGAAAAAAAATTTTTTTCAAAATGAATCAGTTAATAGTGCTGCTCCAGCAGAATTCTGCACTGAAATCCATTTCTCAAAAGAGCAAACAAAAAAAACATTTTTTTATTTTCAATTTTAAAATATGACATGGGGCTAGACATTTTGTCAATTTCCCAGCTGCCCCAAGTCATGTGACCTGCACTTTAGGAGAGAAATGCTTTCTGGCAGGCTGCTGTTTTTCCTTCTCAATGTAACTGAATGTGTCTCAGTGGGACATGGGTTTTTACTATTGAGTGCTGTTCTTAGATCTACCAGGCAGCTGTTATCTTGTGTTAGGGAGCTGCTTTCTGGTAACCTTCCCATTGTACTTTTGTTTGGCTGCTGGGGGGAAAAGGGAGGCGGTGATATCACTCTACTTGCTGTAGAGCAGTAAAGAGTGATTGAAGTTTATCAGAGCACAAGTCACATGACTTGGGGCAGCTGGGAAATTGACAATATGTCTAGCCCCATGTCAGATTTCAAAATTGAATATAAACAAATCTGTTTGCTCTTTTGAGAAATGGATTTCAGTGCAGAATTCTGCTGAAGCAGCACTATTAACTGATTCATTTTTAAAAAAATGTTTTTCCCATGACAGTATCCCTTTAATAACCCATGTCAGTTCATCAATGGCCAAACATCTACCAGTTACATTGATTAAACTTTTATGGCACCCTGCTGAGCCAAACTGATATTCATGTGCAATGGATATTGGTTTATTCCAGAATCGAGCATGTTAGAAAATAGAATCCGAAGTGCACCAAGTTGGCCCGTACATGTTGGTAAAGCAGAAGGAAGTGAAGAGGAGCCACCACTGATCATCACTTCCTGCTTTTCCAATCATTCATGTGCTGGGTGCAAACAACTGAAACTATAGGAATGTACCATATGTAACCCCCCCCGTCTGTTTTGGCTTACTGGGTGGAGAGGATACGTCATTAGCATATGTATAGAACCTTAAGGGTTGTTAATGCTCCACAACTCTCAGCACTATCACATACCTGAATAGTCACTTCCTGATGACCCCTAGTAGTGATGCAGCTTAGTTGGTGGGTTATTCAGCAGCGGCAATAAAAAATTCAACTTTTGAAGGAGGCAGTACTCAACAGAAAAGGTTGAAGCAAGTAGACTAGAGCTAGTCCTTCACTGGAAGATCTGCTTAGTTGTTGAGTTGACGATGGGCCAACTATCTGATCATAATGGGGCCTAGGTTGACCCATCGGTAAAAGACCTCCCCAATGGCCTGATCTAGTCCAACCTGTGAGATAGGTATATTGCCAATAGTGAGGCAGACGTTGGTTGGGTAGGCCATTGTGTTGGAGCTATACACAGGCCAATACCCATTTTATAGACTTTTGCTGCAGCAAGGATCCAGTTGATGGTTAACACCGTTCCAGACATCTTTGACCCCTAGAGCTGCAGTAGATAATTGACTGTTGCTAGAGACGCACTAAAATATGTCTGGCATATCATAAGGATGCACCATGCACAGATATAGTGGGGTACCTGCTGGGCATCAGTATATTTATACTAAGCAACTGGCATTAAGTATCCGCTTCCCTATTGGGCGGCTAATGGAAAGCCAACGGCGGAGTCAGCTCCCCTGCCGAGACTTTGGCCATAATGCCTTTAAAACCGTATTTACAATATAATTACTCAATCCGTCTGCACAGCTGACATTTATACCATACGTGCTTTCATCTTCCGGAGCGACACTTAAAAGGCAAGTAAGGAAAGAAATTTCCTTTTATAAATCTATGCAAATTTCCGTTGCTTAGTTTCAGATGTTTTACTCCAATCTTTTGCTCTTTCTTTATATGTGTGTGGGGTGGTTTGTTGATGGCAGCTGCCTGTTCACCTAGCGGAACGAGCAGAGATAGGGTGCAATACTTACATTACTCCCCAGGAGAGTCACCAAGGTTAGTGGAACATTCCAAAAAAGTGAAGTCTGCACACTCAATTAAAATAAATTCATTTTATTCCATCAAAAGAAAATAATCACAAAAATGGCCCCAAACCATAGGCCCTACGCGTTTCGACCGTTAAGGTCTTCATCAGGGGAAAATCATACAAAATATACAAAAGAAAAAGGCAGCAGACTTCACCGAGCAGAATGAATCTTTAGGGGCTGATTTATTGTTTGGTAAATCTAACGGAGCATTAATAATACAGGTATGGAACCCGTTATCCAGAATGCTTGGGAAATGGGGTTTTCCAGATAATGGATCTTCATACATTAAGTCTACCAGAAAATCATGTAAATACTAAGGGGCAGATTGATTAAGGGTTGACTCGTGTTTTCCACCAAATTCGAGTTTTCAAGGTGATTTTTCAGTTAAAGGTTTTTTTTTAGGTTAAAATCTTGAGTTTTTGTTTTTTCAAAAACTCAAATTTCTCGAGATTTTTTTTATACCACGACTCTGGAAATAGCTTGAATCTTAAGAAAACCAGCATCCAAAACCTGGTGGGGTCATGTAGAAGTCAATGGCAGAGGTCCTTGAACCATTTGAAGTTTTTTTTTCTGTAGGTTTCGCTAGAAAACTCAATCAGTTTGAGCGGTTAGAGTTTTTTCCCCTTGGGAAAACTCAATTCATTTGGGTTGTTAACCCCAAAGTCGCTGAGTTTTTTCCATTCGAGTTGTGAGGTTTTAAAACTCTAAAATTCGACCGTTGATAAATAACCCCCTAAAAAAAGCCAGTAGGCTGGTTTTGCTTCCAATAAGGATTAATTATATCTTAATTGGAATCAAGTACAAGCGACTGTTTTATTATTACAGAGAAAATGTTTAATTATTTGAACAAAATGGAGTCTATTGGAGTTGGCATTTCCCTAATTCGGAGCTTTCCGGATAACGGCTTTCCGGATAATGTATTCCATACCTGTACTTCACCAAGTCTTTCAAATGTATCAGCTTGTGTACGATTGCGGTGCGGAAACACTGACGAATTGACGCAGGAATCTTTGTAAATTTGTCAGGGGATTTTTGATAAATAGGGAACATATTGAACTGCTGGGATTCCCAATTCCTAACATTTAGTGCAGGGAACTGAGGAACCCTATCTAACGGGCTCTTTACAGAGTCGCTTCACGTATGTGTTCCTTAGGTTCAAGGCAAAGTCTAAAACTGGCCACACACATATAAATATCCAAGGTCTTTCCCCAATATCTCTACCAACACTCCTAGCCAAATTGGGCTGATCCAATCATTTGGCCATAACAGGTGGCTATGCTTGTGGGTGGGGGACCACATTGGAGTATTGGTGCAGTCCTCGCCCAACTGAATATTTGCCCAGATCATTTGGGTTGACCTCCGGGGTGGGCCTATACACAGGCTGATAAACTGCAGTGGATCGGGTACCTGCAGTGGGTCGGGTACCCGTGGGTACCCTCGGGTTACCCACAAAAACCTGCGGTACCTTGCGGGTTGAGGGGAGAAGTTCTGGGTGCCGGTAAAGACGCGGGTCGGCGGTTCTGCGGGTCGGGCCGCGGGTCTTCTCAATAGCGATATTTAGTCCTTTTTTTCTGATCATGTCTACTTCCGATGATGTCACTTCCGGTTTACAATGACAGCACTTCCTGATTCTTGATGGTCAGTGGGTCGGGTAGCGGTTCCAAGCGGGTAAGAATGCAAGTCCGGATTGCGGGTACGGGTCCCAAAAAATAGCAGGACTCTACCTCCAGGTGCAAGGTACCCAATTAGCTTAAAGGAACAGTAACATCAAAAAATTTAATTGTTTTTATAAAAATATAATGCAGTGTTGCCCTGCACTGGTAAAACTGGTATAAAAACTATAGTTTATTTCAATAAACTGCTGTGTAACAATGGGGGCAGCCATTCAAAGGAAGATACACTCGGGTTACACAGGAGATGACTGATAAACTCTGTAGATTATAATGGTGTTATCTGTTATCCACTATTTAACCTGTGCCATATAGCCTTTTTTCAATTTCCGCCATTGCTATAAAGCAGCTTGTTTATATGAACTATAGTAGTGTTTCTGAAGCAAACACACCAGTTTTACCAGTGCAGGGCAACAGTATGTATGTATGTATATATATATATATATATATATATATATATATATATATATCTCTTTAAAACACTTTACTTTTTTTAGTGTTACTGTTCCTTTAAATAGGCTTGTGTATGCCCATTCTAAGCCAGTGTCTCTAAAACTTTGAGGCTAATGACCTGGTGTTGGGGGACGGGACAGTTGCAGAAGTGGACTTATTCATTGGCTGTCATTAACACTGGGCATTTGCCCCAATTAAATTCTTGCATTCATTGTTCTGCCTGCAGCTGCCTGAAGAAAAGTCAAGACTATATTTTGGAGGGTGCA